>NC_090439.1:716026535-716342564 GCF_031143425.1 Pleurodeles waltl
GGGGTGGCTTTGAAGCACCTGGGCAGTGTTAGTGTAGCTGTCTGCCTGCATCGCATTGGAGTAAGCTCTGCCTAGTACAAGTCTTCTCAGGGATCAGTTTGCTCTTTCTGCCAGATATAGTCCAGCAGCTTTTCTTACTTGGTCATAGGATCAAAATGACTGCATGCTTTCAAGGATTAAGGCTCTACATCTGGAGGGAGGTATGAGAGCAACCCAACCGAGACTAATCCTGGTCAGGAGTCTTTCCCACACTGATGGGAAGGCCTCCTCAGTGACAACACAAAGACAAAGACTTGGGTGAGAGGTACAGTACTTATACACCGCTGATGCTGTAGGCAGACTGCCACAGCCAGTCAGGGGTCTGAACCAATAAAATAGCTTGTGGTTACCATCATTTCAGGGGAAGAAGTCTAATGCATATCCAGTTTTGAAGGCTTCAGAGTGCAGCATCTTCCATCAGACCAGATCCCAATGGCCGTGGGTTGACATTCGACTCAGACATGAACCTGCAAGCAAGATAGTCATAACACATAAAATGTGTTAGTGGGGAGAGTTTACCAAAGTCAAGGCAAAAGGTACAAGAAGGGGATGAGCTGCATAGGTTTCACAGAGAGAGAAAATGGGATATAAGTAAAGGACTTCACTGCGAATAGGACACAAAATTACTATTTTGTGTAATACACCCAGCATGTCAGGATTCACCATTCATTGGTCCCCCAAATAGACCTTACATGTCCCAGACATGGGGAAGGCAAGGTAACAGTTATATGACCTGGTGTATTGGCTTTTGCTGGGTAAGCCGGCGTGCAGTCTCTCCTCTAGGGTAAAGGTTTAAATCTAAAATAAAAAATCTGCTACTTTAGCTGAGAATCACACTGCTGCCGCCACCAATCACTGCAAAGCCTAGGTTGAAAGGGCTGTAGCGTACTCAGATTGAGGGTAGGTGGGGTACATTTTGGATGTCATCCTGACATCAAAGCCTTAAACTGACAAAATTACCTTAGGTGGGCCTGACTGATTTTAGAGTTCACTGAAGTAAAAGTACAAGAGGGCCCAGAAGATAAGCAAAGGCAGGATAGGGCAGACTAATCCAAGGAGGTGTCTTTGGACCCAGCATTAAACGGCCCTGAGAGAGAAAGATCAAAGTCAACAAAAAGCAGTAATTCAAGAGGGTACTGAGAGACTGATCAGATCTCCTATTGTATCGATTCTTTTAACACTTGCATGTGAAACGTACTTAGATCCACTTAAGACAGTGAATAATTTAAAGTATTCAAATCTTTGAAAGAACTATCCAGCTACTACTGCTATTAGATGCCCTCGTCAGACTACCACAAGGATGCTACTACTATTCTATGTTGTTAGTACTAAACCACATTACATTTCATTAACTGCAAAGATCAACTGAAAACAAAACGTAATAAATGTAATCTTTCAGTTCAATCAGGCAAATGGGTAAACAGTGTATACAGAATCAACATCAATACCAGAAACGAGACTCCACAGAAGGTATTGCATGTAATGCAGTGAGATACCAGTATGATCTACTTCAGATGAAATAATAGACTGTTCCAATCTTTCAGATTAAATGCCACAACTGACAGAAAATGTAATAAAGACTGCTTAACAAAATGTGGTAAATTCAGTTAGACATTCATGATCTGCTCTTTACTTGTAAATACTTTCTGTATTTACTTTCCCCACAAGGGGCTTGAAAGTGCTCATTCTGAAGAGCGGCATGCCCAATTCTCCTTCCAAAACATTCAATTCCCTGCCTCACAGTAGTTTAACAATTCTCAAGTTCAGTAGTTTCACAGAAGAAAAGGAGAACTTAAAATTTAGCAAAAGATTTGTAAATTTGTCAGTTTGCTCCACATGCCGGAAATTCCAGTTCACTTTTAAAATATGCACAAAAGAAGCTTGTGTTTTGGGTAAAGCTAATATTCACTAGAAATCAACTGAGAAATGCTACCGTTATACTTACGTTTTGTAGTCTCGATAGACTCGTACAAATGCCCAAGTGGTGCTGCTGCAAGAGAAAAAAAACTTGGCATAAGATGCTTTGCGTAAGAGGAATCTGAAAACATTTCAAATTCAAACTGGTCTAACTGGCTGAATGGCAGATTTTGCTGGCATGTCAGAATCGGACGATCTCATCAGCATAACATGCAGATGGGTAAACGGCATAAGAGAACTCATCACTAAGCCAGCATTGAAACGTCAATTTCCAAAAACAAACCGTCTTGTTCACCCTCTGTGTCGCACACACTGCAATCACAAAATAAACAGCCTCACAACTGCAGCTTCCTAGTTGTCCCTGGGGTTGAGATTTGATGCTGCAGCACCCACAGTATGGCTCACCCGGGAGTGAGCTAGTCTTGGAGTCTAACAACAACGACCAAAGTAACCACATGGCAAGAAAAGCTGTGCCATCTACTGGAGTCTCTGTAGTCCTAGAAGGCCATCCGAGGTAAAGGAAACCATTATCTTTACCCAGTCCTGCACTGCTAACAATCACCAACAAACGGCATTTCAGATTGCTGCCCTCTTCACTGTCAGCTTCTGTGACATCAGTCTTCCGATGGCCCCTTTAACAATCTGCAAGTTACATGAGGGTGCACAATGTTTTTCGGCGTCTAACATCATAGCACAATGATCTGTTGACCCTTCAGCCCACCCATGCATATAAGTGGTTAATACCCCTCAAATCACACTACAGAAAGACAAGCGTTTGCAGTAGAGATGCTTGTGATGCACAGGGTTACAACTCATAACTGGGATCATTAACTTCCCCACTCATGGGATGTGTGTTCACACTGCTTAAAGCACAATCTAGTTAGCTGGGCAGGTTTAGGCCATTACAACTTCCATGTAAAGGGAGCAAAGTCGTAAAGGGAGCAAAGTCTCAAAGACTGGCAAGAAGTCCCATCACACCTAGTTTCTTGCTGCAGTATGCATCACCTGAAAGGCTTGCCTGACCTCAGGCTTAAACCTAGTCTGACCAGCTGCAGATCTACCAGGAGGTAGCTGATCCACAGGTGGTGCCCATCCCCTTGTGCGAGGAACCAGCCACATCTTGTGGGTGGCACATGCTGCCAATGAATATCTGAATGCAACATTCTGAATGTTCTTTATTCCCTAGCTTCTTGCTCAAAACTATACCTATCTGGAATGATAGGAAGAATAACCGTCACTGTAGAGCAACTACATGAAACTCATTCCCCTTTTAGTCCGTTGAATGGCTGTCACCTAGCAACAAGAGCATCTTGGATTAGGTCAGCTCCATCCAATATACAAACCGTGACTGGTTAGAAAGCTTCCACCTCGGTTGGCTCTTGCTTCCTGCCAGTAGCCCTGGACATAGCATAAATACAGGCTTGCTGGGCCAAGAAATCTGCACTAATCTGGACAGTAAGAACAGACTGCCTTGCACCAGCACAGAGACTCATCAGCAGCCAGATTTCTAATATCTTCCTAAGCCTGCAAATTAGGGAAACCTAAATCAGACCAGGTTGGAAAGAGAAGCTGCTCTGCCCCAGACTAAAATGTAGACCAGTCGACGTCCCAGCTAAAAGAAAAACTACATAAATTGAGTTGCTAGCCAGGAGGACACTGCAGCCCAACAACGAAGAACTGAATAAAGGTGAAACCTGTGGTGAAATGTGAACACCCTGCAGTATCTGAACTCTGGTTCTGCAGCAAATTTGCATTTCCTCTTCTGTAAATCAGCTGGATACAGAAGAAGTCCTGGGCACCAGTGCTGGAGAGAGATCACCAGAAGCTGAGCCTCTACGGGACTGCAGGTTTCCCTCCAGACAGGGTCCAATTCTGGGATTCTGCTTGAATCCTTTCCTGCTGTGACCTGAAAGGAGACTGAGCATACTTTTCTAAACAAGTACCGGGCACTCAGTTTGTCAGAAGCAGTAGTCCTCATCTCAGGAAGACCACAAAGCCCAGCTGACTGCAGAATCTACTCAAGACATTTCAAGGACAAAGGTCACCCAAGCACCATGGGCTATTTCTAGCCATACTGTGGAGCTCCAGTGATACCAGTCTTTGACAAACTGAAACATCACCAGCCCTGGATGATCTGGAGATGCAGCACATCTTGTTTCAAGAGGCAGTCTACCTGCCCACTGCTTTCGTAGGGCCCACTTCCATTGGCCCGGAGAGATAATGCTCGATTCCATAAATATTTGAATCCTCTTTATAACCCACACGTTTGAGAATACAGATATTTTAAAGTATACTTCAGACTCTAATCCTAGATCCAGCTCCCAGCAGGAACTGAGGAAGCCATTGTGTTCACTGGGTGTTTCTTGCAACTGGTAAATCACTAGTAGATACAAGCCCCTTAACATTAGGTACCATGGGATCTCCATGACGGGTGCTGGCCTCTACTGCACCTGCCCCACTAAAACCATAACAAACGAGATCTGACTAAGCCAATCAGTCTGGCATTAGATGCCAGCCTTGTGGCCTTATCAATGCTGGTTTTGTCACGGTTTTTATACAACACTGTTGAGGCAACTGCTGGGCCCTTGCCAAGAACATTGGGGGGGGGGGGAAGCAAAAATAGGTTTTGGGTCTCAAAAACCCCACTGCTATCACAGTTCCTGGAACAGAAGAGGGGCTACTTCATGTGTAGATGTGCTCCTTGTGAAAGAGCAGAATGCTGTCACACAGTAAAGCTAGCCGATGGCTGAAATGGGCTGACATTAAGCTATGCTGTAGTGGACATAATAAAAAAAAAAACAAGCCTTGGTACGGCCAACAGGTCTCAGGTATGCGTGAGCTATTTGCTTTGTCAGTCGGGTAGGGGTTGTGAAACAAAGGATGGTTGGGGTAGTGAAAGGGAGGGTGTGTTGGAGAGTATGATTGTTTAAAAAATAAAAAGCGCTAGGACACATCCACCACTGCTTGCGTCAGTGCTTTTTAAAAAATGTTTTAAGCAAAGCAAGGTAGGTGTCAGGGAGGGAGCACCAGATGGGGGCACGGAGGGGTGAATAATAATAGCATAGACAGCGGAGAGCCCAGGATGGTGTGATTGGATTGGGGGAGGGGGGCCTTGAAGAGCATAATAGAGCAGAAAAAGGCACCTTAATGTTTGAGCCAGTGGCAGTGGGGATGTGTAAGGAAATGGCTCCCTGTTGCAATTACCCCCCACCAATTTTTTGCCTGATACGGATGCTGACTGGACTGAGAAGTATGCTGGGACCCTGCTAACCAGGCCCCAGCACCACTGTTCTTTCACCTAAAATGTACCATTGTTTCCACAATTGGCACACCCCGTCCCACAGATAAGTCCCTTGTAAAAGGTACCAAGGGCCCTGTGACCAGGGAAGGTCCCTAAGGGCTGCAGCATTTGTTGTGCCACCCTAAGGGACCGCTCACCTAACACATGCACACTGCCATTGCAGATTGTGTGTGTTGGTGGGGAGAAAAAGGCAAAGTCGACATAGCATCCCCTCAGGGTGCCATGCCAATCTCACACTGCCTGTGGCATAGGTTAATCACCCATCTAGCAGGCCTCACAGCCCTAAGGCAGGGTGCAATATACCACAGGTGAGGGCATAGACACTGTAGGGGCATCTTGCTCATGCAGCTAAGTCTATTCTTAGACATTGTAAGTACAGTTGTGGCCATATTAAGTCTATGGTCTGGGAGTTTGTCAAAAACGAACTCCACAGCTGCATAATGGCTACACTGAATACTGGGAAGTTTGGTATCAAACTTCTCAGAATAATAAACCCACACTGATGCCAGTGTTGGATTTATAAAAAAAAATGCACACAGAGGGCATCTTAGAGATGCCCCCTGTATTTTACCCAATTTGTTTAGTGCAGGACTGACTGGTCTGTGCCAGCCTGCTGCTGAGAGACTAATTTCTGACCCCATGTGGTGAGGGCCTTTGTACTCTGAGGACAGAAACAAAAGCCTGCTCTGGGTGGAGGTGCTTCACACCTCCCCCCTGCAGGAACTGTAACACCTAGCAGTGAGCCTCAAAGGATCAAGCTTCGTGTTACAATGCCCCAGGGCACTCCAGCTAGTGGTCACCCACCAGTCAGGGCAGCCCCTAAGGTGTCCCTAGCTGAGGTGACCCCTGCCTTTAGAAATCCTCCATCTTGATTTTGGAGGATTCCCCCAATAGGAATAGGGATGTGCCCCCCTCCCCTCAGGGAGGAGGCACAAAGAGGGTGTAGCCACCCTCAAGGACAGTAGCCATTGGCTACTGCCCTCCAAGACCTAAAAACACACCACTAAATTCAGTATTTAGGGGCACCCCAGAACCTAGGCAACTAGATTCCTGCAACCTGAAGACGAAGAAGGACTGCTGACCTGAAGCCCTGCCAAGAAGACGGAGACACCAACTGCTTTGGCCCCAGCCCTACTGGCCTGTCTCCCCACTTCGAGAAAAACTGCAACAGCGACGCGTCCCTCAGGGTCCAGCGACCTCTGAAGCCTCAGAGGACTACCCTGCATCTAAAAGGACCAAGAACTCCAGAGGACAGCGGCCCTGTTCCACAAAGACTGAAACTTGCAACAAAGAAACAACTTTTAAAGAACTCCACGTTTCCCGCCGAAAGCGTGAGACTTTCCACTCTGCATCAGATGCCCCCGGCTCGACCTGCGGAGAAACAACACTACAGGGAGGACTCCCCGGCGACTGCGAGCCCGTGAGTAGCCAGAGTTGACCCCCCTAGGCCCCCACAGCGACGCCTGCAGAGGGAATCCAGAGGATCCCCCTGACCGCAACTGCCTGCTTCAAAGAACCTGACGCCTGGTAAAGACACTGCACCCGCAGCCCCCAGGACCTGAAGGATCCAACCTCCAGTGCAGAAGCGACCTCCAGGTGGCCCTTTCCCTTGCCCAGGTGGCGGCTACCCCGAGGAGCCCCCCCACCCCCTTGCCTGCTTCGCTGAAGAAACCCCTGGGTCTCCTATTGAACTACAGTGCAAACCAGACGCCTGTTTGCACACTGCACCCGGCCGCCCCCGGGCCGCTGAGGGTGTACTCTGTGTGGACTGGTGTCCCCCCCCGGTGCCCTCCAAAACCCCCCTGGTCTGCCCTCTGAAGACACGGGTACTTACCTACTGGCAGACTGGAACCGGGGCTCCCCCTTCTCCATTGAAGCCTACGTGTTTTGGGCACCACTTTGACCTCTGCACCTGACCGGCCCTGAGCTGCTGGTGTGATAACTTTGGGGTTGCCCTGAACCCCCAAAGGTGGGCTACCTTGGACCCAACTTTGAATCCTGTAGGTAGTTTACTTACCTGCAAAACTAACAAACACTTACCTCCCCCAGGAACGGTTGAAAATTGCACTAAGCGTCCAGTTTTAAAATAGCTTATTGCCATTTGTGTGAAAACTGCATATGCTATTTTGCTAATTCAAAGTTCCTAAGTGAAATACCTTTCATTTACAGTATTGTTTGTAAATCTTGAACCTGTGGTTCTTAAAATAAACTAAGAAATGAAAATGTCACTTACCCAGTGTGTAGGAAGTTGGCTCTGTATGTGCTATTTCAAAGTAAGGAATAGCATGCACAGAGTCCAAGGGTTCCCCTTAGAGGTAAAATAGTGGTAAAAATAGATAATACTAATGCTCTATTTTGTGGTAGTGTGGTCGAGCAGTAGGCTTATCCAAGGAGTAGTGTTAAGCATTTGTTGTACATACACATAGACAATAAATGAGGTACACACACTCAGAGACAAATCCAGCCAATAGGTTTTGTATAGAAAAAATATCTTTTCTTAGTTTATTTTAAGAACCACAGGTTCAAATTCTACATGTAATATCTCATTCGAAAGGTATTGCAGGTAAGTACTTTAGGAACTTTAAAGCATAAAAATTGCATGTATACTTTACAAGTTATTCACAAATAGCTGTTTTAAAAGTGGACACTTAGTGCAATTTTCACAGTTCCTAGGGGAGGTAAGTATTTGTTAGGTTAACCAGGTAAGTAAGACACTTACAGGGCTTAGTTCTTGGTCCAAGGTAGCCCACCGTTGGGGGTTCAGAGCAACCCCAAAGTCACCACACCAGCAGCTCAGGGCCGGTCAGGTGCAGAGTTCAAAGTGGTGCCCAAAACACATAGGCTAGAATGGAGAGAAGGGGGTGCCCCGGTTCCGGTCTGCTTGCAGGTAAGTACCCGCGTCTTCGGAGGGCAGACCAGGGGGGTTTTGTAGGGCACCGGGGGGGACACAAGTCCACACAGAAATTTCACCCTCAGCAGCGCGGGGGCGGCCGGGTGCAGTGTAGAAACAGGCGTCGGGTTCGCAATGTTAGTCTATGAGAGATCTCGGGATCTCTTCAGCGCTGCAGGCAGGCAAGGGGGGGATTCCTCGGGGAAACCTCCACTTGGGCAAGGGAGAGGGACTCCTGGGGGTCACTCCTCCAGTGAAAGTCCGGTCCTTCAGGTCCTGGGGGCTGCGGGTGCAGGGTCTCTCCCAGGCGTCGGGACTTTAGGTTCAAAGAGTCGCGGTCAGGGGAAGCCTCGGGATTCCCTCTGCAGGCGGCGCTGTGGGGGCTCAGGGGGGACAGGTTTTGGTACTCACAGTATCAGAGTAGTCCTGGGGTCCCTCCTGAGGTGTTGGATCGCCACCAGCCGAGTCGGGGTCGCCGGGTGCAGTGTTGCAAGTCTCACGCTTCTTGCGGGGAGCTTGCAGGGTTCTTTAAAGCTGCTGGAAACAAAGTTGCAGCTTTTCTTGGAGCAGGTCCGCTGTCCTCGGGAGTTTCTTGTCTTTTCGAAGCAGGGGCAGTCCTCAGAGGATGTCGAGGTCGCTGGTCCCTTTGGAAGGCGTCGCTGGAGCAGGATCTTTGGAAGGCAGGAGACAGGCCGGTGAGTTTCTGGAGCCAAGGCAGTTGTCGTCTTCTGGTCTTCCGCTGCAGGGGTTTTCAGCTGGGCAGTCCTTCTTCTTGTAGTTGCAGGAATCTAATTTTCTAGGGTTCAGGGTAGCCCTTAAATACTAAATTTAAGGGCGTGTTTAGGTCTGGGGGGTTAGTAGCCAATGGCTACTAGCCCTGAGGGTGGGTACACCCTCTTTGTGCCTCCTCCCAAGGGGAGGGGGTCACAATCCTAACCCTATTGGGGGAATCCTCCATCTGCAAGATGGAGGATTTCTAAAAGTTAGAGTCACCTCAGCTCAGGACACCTTAGGGGCTGTCCTGACTGGCCAGTGACTCCTCCTTGTTTTTCTCATTATTTTCTCCGGCCTTGCCGCCAAAAGTGGGGCCTGGCCGGAGGGGGCGGGCAACTCCACTAGCTGGAGTGTCCTGCTGGGTTGGCACAAAGGAGGTGAGCCTTTGAGGCTCACCGCCAGGTGTGACAATTCCTGCCTGGGGGAGGTGTTAGCATCTCCACCCAGTGCAGGCTTTGTTACTGGCCTCAGAGTGACAAAGGCACTCTCCCCATGGGGCCAGCAACATGTCTCGGTTTGTGGCAGGCTGCTAAAACTAGTCAGCCTACACAGATAGTCGGTTAAGTTTCAGGGGGCACCTCTAAGGTGCCCTCTGTGGTGTATTTTACAATAAAATGTACACTGGCATCAGTGTGCATTTATTGTGCTGAGAAGTTTGATACCAAACTTCCCAGTTTTCAGTGTAGCCATTATGGTGCTGTGGAGTTCGTGTTTGACAGACTCCCAGACCATATACTCTTATGGCTACCCTGCACTTACAATGTCTAAGGTTTTGCTTAGACACTGTAGGGGTACCATGCTCATGCACTGGTACCCTCACCTATGGTATAGTGCACCCTGCCTTAGGGCTGTAAGGCCTGCTAGAGGGGTGTCTTACCTATACTGCATAGGCAGTGAGAGGCTGGCATGGCACCCTGAGGGGAGTGCCATGTCGACTTACTCGTTTTGTCCTCACTAGCACACACAAGCTGGCAAGCAGTGTGTCTGTGCTGAGTGAGAGGTCTCCAGGGTGGCATAAGACATGCTGCAGCCCTAAGAGGCCTTCCTTGGCATCAGGGCCCTTGGTACTAGAAGTACCAGTTACAAGGGACTTATCTGGATGCCAGGGTCTGCCAATTGTGGATACAAAAGTACAGGTTAGGGAAAGAACACTGGTGCTGGGGCCTGGTTAGCAGGCCTCAGCACACTTTCAATTGTAAACATAGCATCAGCAAAGGCAAAAAGTCAGGGGGCAACCATGCCAAGGAGGCATTTCCTTACACAGTGTACATCTGTTCGTGGCATTAGTCGCTGCAGATTCACATGTTTAGCACAGTCCGCTGCCTGGTGTTGGGCTCGGAGTATTACAAGTTGTTTTTCTTCGAAGAAGTCTTTTTTGGTCACGGGACCGAAGGACTCCTCCCTCTTCGGCTCCATTGCGCATGGGCGTCGACTCCATCTTAGATTGTTTTCCCCGCAGAGGGTGAGGATGGAGTTGTTTGCTATAAATAGTGCCCATGCAATGGAGTGAATACGTATGTACATAAAAAGTTTATAATAATTATTTACAAATGTACAAATGTTTAAGATTTAAGATCTACTTCTAAACGGCTACAGGCTTCCCGGGGAGGCGGGAGGGCACATGTGAATCTGCAGCGACTAATGCCACGAACAGATGTACACTGGGTAAGTGACATTTTCAGTTCGATGGCATATGTTGCTGCAGATACACATGTTTAGCATAGACTATAAAGCAGTTACCTCCCCTAAAAGCGGTGGTTTAGCCTGTAGAAGTTGAAGTAGTTTGGAATAATGTTCTTAGTACAGCTTGGCCCACTGTAGCTTGTTGTGCATTTAGTACGTCTACACAGTAGTGTTTAGTAAATGTATGAGGCGTAGACCAGGTTGCAGCCTTACATATTTCGCTCATAGGAATGTTTCCTAGAAAGGCCATTGTAGCACCTTTCTTTCTGGTTGAGTGTGCCTTTGGTGTAATAGGCAATTCTCTCTTGGCTTTAAGATCGCATGTTTGAATACATCTGACTATCCATCTAGCAATGCCTTGTTTAGAGATTGGATTTCCTATGTGTGGTTTTTGAAAAGCTATGAACAGTTGTTTTGTTTTCCTGATTAGCTTTGTTCTGTCAATGTAGTACATTAGTGCTCTTTTGATGTCTAATGTATGTAGTGCCCCTTCAGCCACGGAATCTGGTTGTGGGAAGAACACTGGCAATTCTACTGTTTGATTTAAATGGAATGGTGAGATTACTTTTGGTAGAAATTTTGGATTTGTTCTTAGAACTTTTATTTTTGTGTATTTGAATAAATGGTTCTTGTATGGTAAATGCCTGTATTTCACTTACTCTTCTGAGGGATGTGATTGCAATGAGAAATGCGACTTTCCACGTTAGATATTGCATTTCACAGGAATGCATGGGTTCGAAAGGTGGACCCATGAGTCTTGTTAAGACGATGTTAAGGTTCCATGAAGGAACTGGTGGTGTTCTTGGTGGTATAATTCTTTTTAGCCCTTCCATGAATGCTTTAATAACTGGTATTCTAAATAGAGACGATGAATGAGTAGTTTGTAGGTAAGCAGATATTGCTGCGAGGTGTATTTTTATAGATGAAAAAGCGAGATTCGCTTTTTGCAAATGTAGTAAGTATCCCACTATGTCCTTCGTAGAGGCATGCAATGGTTGGATTTGATTGGTATGGCAGTAGCAAACAAATCTTTTCCACTTAGATGCATAGCAGTGTCTAGTGGAAGCTTTTCTAGCTTGTTTTATGACCTCCATACATTCTTGTGTGAGGTCTAAGTGTCCGAATTCTAGGATTTCAGGAGCCAAATTGCTAGTTTCAATGATGCTGGGTTTGGATGCCTGATCTGTTGTTTGTGTTGACAGATCTGGTCTGTTGGGTAGTTTGACATGCGGTACTAGTGAAAAGTCTAGTAGAGTTGTATACCAAGGTTGTCTTGCCCATGTGGGTGCTATCAGTATGAGTTTGAGTTGGTTTTGACTCAATTTGTTTACTAGATATGGAAGGAGAGGGAGAGGGGGAAAAGCGTATGCAAATATCCCTGACCAACTCATCCATAGAGCATTGCCTTGTGATTCGCGGTGTGGGTACCTGGATGCGAAGTTTTGGCATTTTGCGTTTTCTTTTGTTGCGAACAAATCTATCTGGGGAGTTCCCCAAATTTGAAAGTATTTGTTCAGAACTTGGGGGTGAATTTCCCATTCGTGGACTTGTTGGTGGTCTCGCGAAAGGTTGTCTGCTAGTTGGTTTTGGATCCCTGGAATAAATTGTGCTATTAGGCGAATGTGGTTGTGAATCGCCCACTGCCATATTTTTTGTGTTAGGAGACACAATTGCGTTCCTCCTCGTTTGTTTAAATAATACATTGTTGTCATGTTGTCTGTTTTGACAAGAATGTATTTGTGTGTTATTATGGGTTGAAAGGCTTTTAACGCTAGAAATACTGCTAACAGTTCTAGGTAATTTATATGAAATTTTGTTTGGTGTACATCCCATTGTCCTTGAATGCTGTGGTGATTGAGGTGTGCTTCCCACCCTGTCATGGAAGCATCTGTTGTTATAACGTATTGAGGCACTGGGTCCTGAAATGTCCGCCCTTTGTTTAAATTGTTGCTGTTCCACCATAGAAGCGAGAGGTATGTTTGGCGGTCTACCAACACCAGATCTTGAAGTTGACCCTGTGCCTGTGACCATTGTGATGCTAGGCACTGTTGTAAGGGTCGCATGTGTAGTCTTGCGTTTGGGACAATGGCTATGCATGATGACATCATGCCTAGAAGTTTTAGCACAAATTTTGCTTGTATCTTTTGGTTTGGAAACATAGCACTTATTACCTTGTGGAATGCTTGCACTCTTTGTGGACTTGGAGTGGCAATTCCTTTTGATGTGTTGATGGTTGCCCCTAGATATTGTTGTGTCTGACACGGTTCGAGGTGTGACTTTGTATAGTTGGAGAAACCCAGTTTGTGAAGGGTTTGTATGACATATGTGGTGTCGTTTGTGCACTTTTTTACTGTGTTGGTCTTGATTAGCCAATCGTCTAGGTAAGGAAACACATGTATCTGTTGTCTCCTGATATGTGCTGCTACTACTGCTAGACATTTTGTGAATACTCTTGGTGCAGTTGTTATTCCGAATGGCAACACCTTGAATTGGTAATGTATTCCTTTGAATACGAACCTTAGGTACTTTGTGAGAAGGGTGTATCGGTATATGAAAGTACGCATCTTTTAGGTCTAATGTGGTCATGTAATCTTGCTGTTTGAGCAGTGGAATGATGTCTTGTAGTGTGACCATGTGAAAGTGGTCCGATATGATGTAGGTATTTAGTGTCCTGAGATCTAATATTGGTCTTAATGTTTTGTCTTTTTTTGGAATTAGAAAGTACAGGGAGTAAACTCCTGTGTTTTTTTGTTGTACTGGTACTAACTCTATTGCATCCTTTTGCAGTAGTGCTTGTACTTCTAGTCCTAAAAGTTCTAAATGTTGTGGTGACATTTTGCGTGTTTTTGGAGGGATGTTTGGTGGGAATTTGTGGAATTCTATGCAATAGCCATGTTGGATTATTGCTAATACCCAATTGTCTGTTGTAATCTGCTGCCAAGATTGGTAGAATTGGCTTAGTCTTCCCCCCCACTGGTGTTGAGTGAAGGGGTTGTGTGACTTGAAAGTCACTGTTTAGGAGGAGGTGTTTTTGGAGTCTGGAATCTTCCCCTACTCCTTGGGAATTGACCCCCTCTATATCCCCTGAAACCTCCCCTTTGGAATGAACCCTGATATGGTGTGGTTCTTGTTTGTTGTCTGGTGGTGTCTTTGGGTTGGCCACGAAACCCCCCTCTAAATGGAGTTTTTCTAAAAGAGCCTCTGCTCTGCGGGGAGTAGAGTGCGCCCATGGCTTTGGCCGTGTCTGTGTCCTTTTTAAGTTTTTCAATGGCTGTGTCCACTTCAGGGCCAAAAAGTTGTTTCTCGTTGAAGGGCATATTAAGGACAGCCTGCTGGATTTCAGGTTTGAAGCCTGAAGTGCGGAGCCAAGCGTGTCTCCTTATGGTGACAGCAGTGTTGACTGTTCTCGCTGCAGTATCGGCTGCGTTCAGTGAAGAGCGGATTTGATTGTTTGAGATTGTTTGTCCCTCTTCAACTATTTGCTGCGCCCTTTTTTGGTATTCCTGGGGAAGATGGTCTACGAGAAGTGGCATCTCATCCCAGTGTGCGCGGTCATATCTGGCCAGCAGCGCTTGAGAATTTGCGATGCGCCACTGGTTGGCTGCCTGTGATGCCACTCTTTTTCCTGCCGCATCAAATTTTCTGCTTTCTTTGTCCGGAGGTGGGGCGTCACCAGATGTATGGGAATTTGCTCTCTTGCGAGCTGCCCCTACTACTACGGAGTCAGGTGGTAACTGCGAAGTAATAAACACTGGGTCTGTGGGTGGTGGTTTGCATTTCTTATCCACCCTTGGGGTGATGGCTCTTGATTTTACGGGCTCTTCAAAAATTTGTTTTGCGTGCCGTAACATCCCTGGTAGCATTGGGAGACATTGATATTGGCTATGTGTAGCCGAGAGGGTGTTAAATAAAAAATCATCCTCTATAGGATCGGAATGCAGTTGGACATTGTGGAATTCTGCAGCCCTAGCCACCAGTTGCGAGTATGAGGTACTGTCCTCTGGCGGTGACGGCTTTGTGGGGTATGAATCGGGATCATTGTCCGGCACTGGGGTGTCATATAGGTCCCAAGCGTCTTGATCCTGATTATCTTGACTTATGGTAGTTTGCGCTGGTGAGTGCATTTGTGGCGGTGTTTGTGCCGGCAATGCCTGTTGTGGTGGAGAGGGCGGAGGCGTGACTTTTTTAACCACTTTGGCTTGTGGTTGTGCGTCATCCTTAAGAAGTCCGATCCTTCTTTTCCTTATTATTGGGGGAAGGGTTGATATCTTCCCTGTGTCTTGCTGGATGTACAGTCTCTTTTGTGTGTAGTCTGATTCTACACTTTGGAGCTCTTGTCCAAATCTGTGCATTTGGCCACTTATTCCTTGTTCCTCTGTGTAGGATGAAGGTGTGGAACTTTTCGGCGCCGAGAGAGAATCTTTTTTCGGCTTCGGCACCGACAGAATTTTTGTGGATTTCGGCAGTGTGTCTCGGTGCCGAGGTTTTTCGGTGCCGGCATCTTGTTTTTGCCTCTCGGAGCCGCTATCTCGGCTCCGAGGTTGCTCCATGGCGGTCCCTCGACCGGAGTCGGGTGTCTTCGCTATGGGCGTGCCCTTTTTCGGCGCCTTCGACGGGTCGCCGGTCTTATGGGTCGAGCCATGGCCTGTTGGCAGTGGCGTCCCCTGGGCTTTTGTCTTCTCGATGGTTTTAATTTTCGACGTCTTACTCACTGTTTGTTGCTGTTGTTCGACGTCGGAGTCTCCGGATTCTGATTCCGGAACCGAGAAAGTTTCCTCTTAGTCGTCGAAACGTTGTTTTGTTGGCGTGGACGCCATTTGTAGACGCCTGGCTCTTCGGTCCCGGAGTGTTTTTCTGGACCGGAAGGCTCGACAGGCCTCACAGGTATCCTCCTTGTGCTCGGGGGACAAGCACAAGTTACAGACCAAGTGCTGATCTGTATAAGGATACTTACTGTGACATTTTGGGCAGAAACGAAACGGGGTCCGTTCCATCGGCTTCGATGTCGCACGCGGTCGGGCCGACCAGGCCCCGATGGGGGAATCGAAGCTATCCCAAAGTCTTCCGATGATCGGTGTTGATGTACCTAACTATCCCGGTACCGAACGGAACAATACCGACGCTTTCTTCCGAGATTCTGACTAACTTTCCGAACATAAACACGGAGCGAAAAGGAATACGTCCGAACCAGACAGCGGAAAAAAACAATCTAAGATGGAGTCGACGCCCATGCGCAATGGAGCCGAAGAGGGAGGAGTCCTTCGGTCCCGTGACCAAAAAAGACTTCTTCGAAGAAAAAAAACTTGTAATACTCCGAGCCCAACACCAGGCAGCGGACTGTGCTAAACATGTGTATCTGCAGCAACATATGCCATCGAACATATATTTTTCTATATAAAAACCTATTGGCCTGGAATTGTCTGAGTGTGTGTTCCTCATTTATTGCCTGTGTGTGTACAACAAATGCTTAACACTACTCCTTTGATAAGCCTACTGCTCGACCACACTACCACAAAATAGAGCATTAGACTTCTCTCTTTTTGACACTATCTTACCTCCAAGGGGAACCCTTGGACTCTGCATGCTATTTCTTACTTTGAAATAGTACATACAGAGCCAACTTCCTACAGGATGGATGAATGTAAACGGAAAAAAACCCTCTGCTGAAATGAACTCGGGGAAGTGACGTGGCAACTTTACCTCTGTGCTAAGACACGGTTCTTTGTAGTGTGCTGCCTGACTAAGCCGCGGTTAAGGGGAAGACCTGGAAGGCTGAAATTATCTGAAGCTCACTTAAAAAAGGCACCACAGATAAGACAAGGATATTCTGTTCAAACAAAATCTCTTCACTGGTCATATCTTTTTGTTTCAAGAATACCAGTTAGCGATTTTTTTGATTTACTTCAGTGAATGTAAAAATGTTGTTTAAATAGCAAGTAGGCATGAGAAGCTGGCAACAGCCTGTGTGACCTGGTGGTTTTGCATCACGCACATCCGGGAAAGGAGTTGATGTCGGTACCTAAGTGGGGAACAACAAGAGAAGCCAGGGAACACATCAAATGGCTTCTGAGAAGTGACATGGTAACTTATTCCATCGCAAGAAACACTGGGGGGCAGATTTAAAATAAACTCTTCCGTCCATGGGGTTTTCATGGTTTATAATTGTAGTCACTATCCTCCTCTCTTTCACAGTCAGCAGCATAAGTGCAAGCTGCGCGGTGATAGGGTCCCTCTGCACGACCTCCGGCGTGCCTGTGAGCACACAATGCTTCAATCCAGCACAAGGCGTCGGAAGACACCAACACGGAGGGGGAAAGAAGACAGGTTAAAACAGGCCTCACTCTGTTTTCCAGTTGTTCATCTTCCTTGGACTGCACTCGGGTTGTTACGTCTATTATCGTGTAGGGACACTGATCAAAAGTAATTAATGTGTACTTGCTACAAATGCCACAGAATCAAAGTGCTAACCAATGGTAAGCAGCAGGCGGGGCCAAAGCCCATTATTAGACACAAGAGTCTTGTTAGCGCATGTGCTTGCAGGCTCGACCTAAAAACTGGAACAGACCAATGAATTACGAGGGCTGGCTGAAACTCCCTGTAAGGAAATGCCTCCTTGGCATGGTTACCCCCTGACTTTTTGCCTTTGCTGATGCTATGTTTTGATTTGAAAGTGTGCTGAGGCCTGCTAACCAGGCCCCAGCACCAGTGTTCTTTCCCTAACCTGTACTTTTGTTTACACAATTGGCACACCCTGGCATCCAGGTAAGCCCCTTGTAACTTGTACCCCTGGTACCAAGGGCCCTGATGCCAGGGAAGGTCTCTAAGGGCTGCAGCATATCTTATGCTACCCTGGGGACCCCTCACTCAGCACAGACACACTGCTTGCCAGCTTGTGTGTGCTAGGGAGGACAAAACAAGTAAGTCGACATGGCACTCCCCTCAGGGTGCCATGCCAACCTCAAACTGCCTATGCAGTATAGATAAGTCACCCCTCTAGCAGGCCTTACAGCCCTAAGGCAGGGTGCACTATACCATAGGTGAGGGCACCAGTGCATGAGCACTGTGCCCCTACAGTGTCTAAGCCAAACCTTAGACATTGTAAGTGCAGGGTAGCCATAAGAGTATATGGTCTGGGAGTTTGTCAAACACGAACTCCACAGCACCATAATGGCTACACTGAAAACTGAGAAGTTTGGTATCAAACTTCTCAGCACAATAAATGCACACTGATGCCAGTGTACATTGTATTGTAAAATACACCCCAGAGGGCACCTTAGAGGTGCCCCCTGAAACCTTAACCAAACTACCTGTGTAGGCTGACTGGTTTTAGCAGCCTGCCACACTCGAGACATGTTGCTGGCCACATGGGGAGAGTGCCTTTGTCACTCTGTGGCTAGTAACAAAGCCTGCACTGGGTGGAGATGCTTATCACCTCCCCCTTGCAGGAGCTGTAACACCTGGCGGTGAGCCTCAAAGGCTCACCCCCTTTATTACAGCGCCACAGGGCATTCCAGCTAGTGGAGTTGCCAGCCCCCTCCGGCCACGGCCCCACTTTTGGCGGCAAGGCCGGAGGAGATAATGAGAAAAACAAGGAGTCGTCACTGACCAGTCAGGACAGCCCCTAAGGCAACCTGAGCTGAAATGACTGACTTTTAGGAATCCTCCATCTTGCAGATGAAGGATCCCCCCAATAGGGATAGGAATGTGACCCCCCTCCCCTTGGTAAGAGGCACAAAGAGGGTGTAGCCATTGGCTACTGCCCTCCCTGACCTAAACACACCCCTAAATTCTGTATTTAGGGGCTCCCAGAACCTAGGAACTCCGATTCCTGCAACCTAAGAAGAGGACTGCTGAGCTGAAAAACCCTGCAGAGAAGACTGAAACACCAACTGCTTTGGCCCCAGCTCTACCGGCCTGTCTCCCCCCTTCGGAACAAAACTGCTCCAGCGACGCTTTCCCCAGGACCAGCGACCTCTGAAGCCTCAGAGGACTGCCCTGCTCTAGAAGGACCAAGAAACTCCAGAGAACAGCGGCCCTGTTCACCAAAGACTGCAACTTTGTTTCCAAAGAAGCAACTTCAAGACAACAGCATTTCCCGCCAGAAGCGCGAGACTTGCAACTCTGCACCCGACGCCCCCGGCTCGACTTGTGGAGAACAAACACTTCAGGGAGGACTCCCCGGCGACTCAGAGACTGAGTAACCAAAGTTATCCCCCCTGAGCCCCCACAGCGACGCCTGCAGAGGGAATCCCGAGGCTCCCCCTGACCGCGACTGCCTGACTCTCAGATCCCAACGCCTGGAAAAGACCCTGCACCCGCAGCCCCCAGGACCTGAAGGATCGGAACTCCAGTGCAGGAGTGACCCCCAAGAGGCCCTCTCCCTTGCCCAGGTGGTGGCTACCCCGAGGAGCCCCCCCCCCCCGCATCGCTGAAGACACCCCTTGGTCTCCCATTGATTCCAATTGAAAATCCGACGTGTGTTTGCACACTGTACCCGGCCGCCCCCGTGCTGCTGAGGGTGTACTTTCTGTGCTAACTTGTGTCCCCCCCCGGTGCCGTACAAAAAACCCCTGGTCTGCCCTCGAAAGACGCGGGTACTTACCTGCTGGCAGACTGGAACAGAGGCACCCCCTTCTCCATTGAAGCCTATGTGTTTTGGGCACCACTTTGAACTCTGCACCTGACCGGCCCTGAGCTGCTGGTGTGGTAACTTTGGGGTTGCTCTGAACACCCAACAGTGGGCTACCTTGGAACCAAACTTGAACCCCGTAGGTCAGTGGTTCCCAATCTGTGTGCCGTGGCTCCCTGGTGCGCCGTCAAAACTAGCCAGGGGCGCCGCACACAGTTTGGGAACCACTCGGAGGTGCTTAGAATCAGTAGCTTTCATCACAGTATTGTAAACAGAACACCCCGCATTAATTGCTGTGACCAGCGGAGGGCGCCAAAGTACCATTAATAATATCCCTATGACATAAGAACAAAAATAGTTTCCAATAAATGATTTTCAGAAACCTGAACGAGAGAATAAAGAAGACAAACTGTAAATAGTGTAGGAACAGGTAAATAGAGACAGACATGAGACTCCAGAGCGCCCAGCCTCTGTGACAAATCTGAATGTGGGAACAATGAAACCAGAGTTCATTTCTCTGGCGCTGACAAAGCAAGACGGATACCAGAAAGACATAATGTATGAAGGTGTCTGAGAAGAAAAGAATATCCAAGAAAAACTGAAAAATAATAACTGACCCATTCTAGCACAGGAAGGAGATGTCAGAAGCAGCCGCCAGATGGGTTACATCCTTTCACCAGTTTTGTCAAAGGAGGAGATGTGGCCTAGCAGTTAGAGCAGTTGACTTTAGAACTGGGGAACCAGGCTGGAGTCCTGGCGTCAGCTACCATCCTTTGATTCTGTGCAAATTACTTAATCTCATCAGTGCCTATTTAAAAATAAAGCCTGACCCTATGTAGTGTCATCTGGTGCTCTTCTAAAGCTCTCTAATGCCCTCATCAGTTTCATCCCAATTATTTTCCAGGCTAAAAATGGTAGTACTCCCGAGACTGGGATTACGTTCCCCCACCCGCCAAAAAAAAGTAACATAATGGGGAGCCGTGGCCAACACAGCCAATAGGTCAAAGGAGCAGAGGATCGAAAAAGTTTGGGAACCACTGCCGTAGGTGGTTTACTTACCTGCAAGAACTAACAATTACTTACCTCCCCTAGGAACTGTGAAAATTGCACTAAGTGTCTAGTTTTAAAATAGCTATACGTGTTTTATTTGAAAAGTATATATGCTACTGGGATTATTCAAAGTTCCTAAAGTACTTACCTGCAATAACTTTCATGCAAAGTATTACATGTAGAATTTGAACCTGTGGTTCTTAAAATAAACTAAGAAAATATATTTTTCTATACAAAAACCTATTGGCCTGGAATTGTCTCCGAGTGTGTGTTCCTCATTTATTGCCTGTGTGTATGTACAACAAATGCTTAACACTAATCCTTTGATAAGTCTACTGCTCGACCACACTACCACAAAATAGAGCATTAGTATTAGTATTATCTCTTTTTGCCACTATCTTACCTCTAAGGGGAACCCTTGGACTCAATCATACTATTCTTTACTTTGAAATAGTGCATACAGAGCCAACTTCCTACACTCCCTATTAATTAGTACATGATGTCCCATAAACTGAGTATTATCCTAACTGGAAAATGGCAACCGAAACCCAAATATACATGGACTAACACTGGAGTTGATCGTAAACAGAACCAATCACTCAAATGTGGCAAGGTCCATGTGAGGTCATTTTCGGACATTTGAATTCATTTTAAGTTTTTTTTGTATTTTGTGCTAGAAACGTAGCCCACTGACAATCAAATATGTCTTGTGTTAGAGCAAGCACTGTTCTTCGCAAAGACAACTGAGAAAACGCCTTGCTGCTAGAGAAGTTAAGAGAAATAAGAATTTTTGCTAGTTTAACAACTCCAAATGTTTTAAGAAAAAGGACACGGATTACCCCACAGAAAACAACTGTCTGTATGTGCCAGAGAAAGGCAGCTTGTGCTTAAAATCAGTTGTTGGTGCAGGTATCATCCCACCTGATAAACTTTTATTTTATGCAAGGTAGGCTCATGGTGTACCATAAGCATTAACCTATAGTTTCACATTATTAGCAAACTAATTAACGAACAACTTGTAAAGAAGGAATGAAAAGATGACATCAACTCATGAATGCCTAGCACCTTGAAGGCGTACAGTTAGTTTATCCGAGCTTAGGAGCTGTGTGGCAGGCACAGAACTGGGCTGTCACGCATTTAGCAAGTTTAGAGCAGACTTCTGATTCAAGTCTTTGGATGTTTACATTTTGACTGAGGTTGTTCTGCGAGTACAGTGTTTGCTTTTTCATAGTGGACTTTCTAGGGCTTAAACATGACCAAATGAAGAATAACATCTCTTGAAAAAGGACAAGAGGCAGCTCCTTAAAGCATCTATAAAGAACCTGTACAGGCTTGCCTTGTCTCGCCCAGAGGCAGATGAATCAATTTAAAATTAAGAGGCAAAAGACCATGATCAAATCAGGTCTGGAAGCTGTCCAATAGGCGAAAAGGAGTTGGTTCTCAGTAACATTATTGCAATTCAAGAGGTTTGGCATACTTTTTTAACTTACCCAGAAACGATTCATGCAAGGTGCTGAGAGTTGGAGACAATCCTCTTCGAGAGGCAGCACTGAGGAAGTAATGTAGGGGGCATCCTATGGCAAACTGTGCAAACAAAACAGTGAGTCATAAGTAAAGTAATAGTCAACTCACTGCACTTAGCTTTAACAACTTTCTGGCATCTCAGATTTATAACCTCTCACCATGTAAATACTCAGATGGGTAAACGGCAAATAGACATTCATCATTAATGCCAGGAAAGCATATGCTCATTTATTCATTCATTCTCAACACTACAACAGTGCCAGATGCACACACATTAAATTAACAGGAGCCGAATTTCAACGATTTGTGTCCATGTGTATTGGGCATTTGTACATCCAATACAAGGAACATATATTTCTTTGCTGGGCAACCCGTCTCCCGCGAGCAGCTTTCATTGCTAACAATAGGCTACAGAGCAGGCCAGTAGCAAAACAAATTGTTGACAAAATAAAGACTTTGAACGGTGTTAGAAATCTCAAAGCCATAGTACACACCAATGACCAGAAATACTTCAGTTAATGTCTCTTGTGTTCCTGCACAGAGTGTAAAAACAATGAATATACTGCCATTAGAATGACAAGATTCCAGTCTCGAGAATGACTTCCCTACTCTTACATAACATTAGGGTACAAACACGTCTGCTAAGGCAGGAATAAAGGTTAGACCAGCATAATCATAAGGATTGACTCAGCTTTGTAGATGTATTAAATAATGGATTTAAGCTTACTTTTCTACTCGAAGCAAGAATCGTAAATACGGTGCAAAAACTGAAAAATATGAACTTTGACTTGACCGTCTCTCCAAATGCACATTTATGTATCTAATCATATGTGTAACCAAAATGGAAATCATAATGTGAACGCACATTTGCGGAGTTTGGTGATGGCGTTCGTTTTACATAAAAAAACAAAAAAAAAACAAGTGTTACAATACATTTTTGGAGCGAAAGTAGGTGTGTGTTTTTTTTTTTTTAAATGTGTATAAAATAAGGTCAATAAATGTGAGTGTGCAGCCGCGAATTGTAAAGTAAAAAGGTAAAATGCTGCAGATCAAAAGGTTGTGAATGACAACCATGTGTGGGTCGTTATTCTAATTACAGGGATAACTATTTCCTCTATCAGCTTAAAAGGACGCACCACATACATACAAATACAGATATTCAATCATTACGCAGACTTACTTATCCCATCCTAGCAGAATGTGCACCGATATCGAGAACAAGTCTAGGCCTTCTATTTTCCGTTATTACACAAATACAAAGTATATTTTATTGCCCATTTATTTTTGGGCACAGAAAAAAAGGAAACTGGGTCTTCTTTTGTGCGATTGCCCATGCTATGAGCCAAGATTGATAATCCATTATTAGCTATATACTCCAATAGAGTGGGGAGAACAAAAAAAAAAGAATAGAGCCCAATAACGCTTAAATATCTGGACTTACACGTTTGTATGTAACTCAATGCTAAGATTTTCAAGCGTATTTTAATTTATTATACATGGCTTCCAAAACTACTAAAATTCAATGAGGCATCCAAGAGTTGCTATTTATCGATTAAATGCATGTGGAAATGTACTAGTTGCAACTTTTTTTTTTTTTTACTTTATCTAACAGAAAAAGACAATGTCAAATAAAAACACTTCAACACGGTCAGCCCTACATAGGATTTCAAGCAAGAAGTTGCAATGCTAATAATAGAAGACTATTCGATTTACACAGGAAACTTCAGGGTGTGCCCTGTCTACTTCAAGACAAGCACTGGTGACCCAGTCAGAAGAATGACATTGCCTAGTCACCTTTAAGTAAAATCTTGCTTAACCGACCCTTGTTATTTAATATCCCTTCCATCCTCTAAGGAAACATAAGGGACATTGGATGAAGAAAGGTTGAAGACCTTGCTGGGGTGAAAAATCATTCACCACTTTTGAGACAATGGACAGATGGGACCTCCTTACCCAAACAACTGAACTGTCCAGAAGTTGGCATACACACCACAAACAAAATATAAAACATCCCACTCTTAGCAACCTCACATCCCCTTGTCTATTACATAATAAGACTACCCTACAAAAACAGTACACACTTCATGTCTCTCTCAGCCACCAAGTCCACCACCTACACACACAGACCCAACAAAATGCCTCCTTACCCTGCTGGAAGAGGAAAACTAAATTGAAAAGCAAGACTATTGTGAGCCTCAAACACTTATCACAACTAGCAACACTCCTGCTTCAAGCTCATATTATACTACCTACCCTTCTCCTAAACTAAACACTACCACACCTTTTCTAAACTGCCAGCTCATAAATGCTCGATCACTCTAAAAAAAAACAAGCATCACATCTGTAAAGAAATGGCTCCCTGTTGCAGTTATCCCCCACTTTTTGCCTGATGCTGACTTGACTGAGAAGTGTGCTGGGCCCCTGCTAACCAGGCCCCAGCACCAGTGTTTTTTCACCTAAAATGTACCATTGTTTCTACAATTGGCACAACCCTGGCACACAGTTAAGTCCCCTGTAAAAGGTACCAATGGTACCAAGGGCTCTGTGACCAGGGAAGGTCCCTAAGGGCTGCAGCATATGTTGTGCCACCCCAAGGGACCCCTCACCTAACACATGCACACTGCCATTGTAGATTGTGTGTGTTGGTGGGGAGAAAAAGGCAAAGTCGACATGGCATCCCCCTCAGGATGCCATGCCCACAAAATACTGCCTGTGGCATATGTAAGTCACCCCTCTAGCAGGCCTTACAGCCCCAAGGCAGGGTGCACTATACCACAGGTGAGGGCATAGTTGCACGAGCAATATGCCCCTAAAGTGTATAAGTCTAATCTTAGACATTGTAAGTACAGGGTGGCCATATTAAGTATATGGTGTGGGAGTTTGTCAAAAACGAACTCCACAGCTCCATAATGGCTACACTGAATACTGGGAAGTTTGGTATCAAACTTCTCAGAATAATAAACCCACACTGATGCCAGTGTTGGATTTATTAAAATGCACACAGAGGGCATCTTATAGATGCCCACTGTATTTTACCCAATTGTTCAGTGCAGGACTAACTGGTCTGTGCCAGCCTGCTGCTGAGAGATGAGTTTCTGACCCCATGTGGTGAGGGCCTTTGTACTCTTGGAGGACAGAAACAAAAGCCTGATCTGGGTGGAGGTGCTTCACATCTCCCCCCTGCAGGAACTGTAACACCTAGTAGTGAGCCTCAAAGGCTCAGGCTTCGTGTTACAATGCCCCAGGACACTCCAGCTAGTGGAGATGTCCGCCCCCTGGACACAGCCCCCACTTTTGGTGGCAAGTCCAGGAGAGATAATGAGAAAAACAAGGAGGAGTCACTGGCCAGTCAGGACAGCCCCTAAGGTGTCCTGAGCTGAAGTAACTGACTTTTAGAAATCCTCCATCTTGCAGATGGAGGATTCCCCCAATAGGATTAGGGGTGTGCCCCCCTACCCTCAGGGAGGAGGCACAAAGAGGGTGTAGCCACCCTCAAAGACAGTAGCCACTGGCTACTGCCCTCCCAGACCTAAACACACCCCTAAATTCAGTATTTAGGGGCTCCCCAGAACCTAGGAAACTAGATTCCTGCAACCTAAAAAGAAGAGGACTGCTAAGCTGAAAAACCCTGCAGAGAAGACGGAGACACCAACTGCTTTGGCCCCAGCTCTACCAGCCTGTCTCCCCACTTCTAAAGACACTGCTCTAGCGACGCTTTCCACAGGGACCAGCAACCTCTGAAGCCTCAGAGGACTGCCCTGCATCTAGAAGGACCAAGAACTCCAGAGGACAGCGGCTCTGTTCACCAAAGACTGCAACTTCGCAACAAAGAAGCAACTTTGAAACAACACGCGTTTCCCGCCGGAAGCGTGAGACTTGGCACTCTGTACTAGACGCCCCCGGCTCGACTTGTGGAGAACAATCACTTCAGGGAGGACTCCCCGGCGACTGCGAGACCGTGAGTAGCCAGAGTTGCCCCCCCGAGCCCCTACAGCGACGCCTGCAGAGGGAATCCCGAGGCTCCCCCTGACCGAGACTGCCTGCTTCAAAGATCCGACGCCTGGTAAAGGCTCTGCACCTGCAGCCCCAAGGACCTGAAGGATCCGACCTCCAGTGCAGGTGCAACCCCCAGGTGGCCCTCTCCCTTGCCCAGGTGGTGGCTACCCCGAGAAGCCCCCCCCCTTGCCTGCATCGCTGAAGAGACCCCTTGGTCTCCCATTGCTTTCTATTGAAAACCCGACGCTTGTTTACACACTGCACCCGGCCGCCCCCGTGCCGCTGAGGGTGTACTTTTTGCGTGGACCTGTGTCCCCTCCTCCCCCCGGTGCCCTACAAAACCCCCCTGGTCTGCCCCCCGAAGACGCGGGTACTTACCTGCTGGCAGACTGGAACCGGGGCACCACCTTCTCCATTGAAGCCAATGTGTTTTGGGCACCACTTTGACCTCTGCACCTGACCGGCCCTGAGCAGCTGGTGTGGTAACTTTAGGGTTGCTCTGAACCCCCAACAGTGGGCTACCTTGGACCCAACTTTGAATCCTGTAGGTAGTTTACTTACCTGCAAAACTAACAAACACTTACCTCCCCCAGGAACGGTTGAAAATTGCACTAAGCGTCCAGTTTTAAAATAGCTTATTGCCATTTGTGTGAAAACTGCATATGCTATTTTGCTAATTCAAAGTTCCTAAGTGAAATACCTTTCATTTACAGTATTGTTTGTAAATCTTGAACCTGTGGTTCTTAAAATAAACTAAGAAAATATATTTTTCTATAAAAAAACCTATTGGCCTGGAATTGTCTGAGTGTGTTCCTCATTTATTGCCTGTGTGTGTACAACAAATGCTTAACACTACTCCTTTGATAAGCCTACTGCTCGACCACACTACCACAAAATATAGCATTAGACTTGTCTCTTTTTTCCACTATCTTACCTCTAAGGGGAACCCTTGGACTCTGTGCATACTATTCCTTACTTTGAAATAGTGCATACAGAGCCAACTTCCTACAGCACCCGACGCCCCCGGCTCGACTTGTGGAGAACAAAACCACAGGGAGGACTCCCCGGCGACTACGAGACCGTGAGTAGCCAGAGTTGACCCCCCTGATCTCCCACAGCGACGCCTGCAGAGGGAATCCCGAGGCTCCCCCTGACCGTGACTGCCTGCTTCAAAGACACGACACCTGGTGAAGACTGTGCATCCGCAGCTCCAAGGACCTGAAGGATCCGACCTCCAATGCAGGAGCGACCCCCAGGTGGCCCTCTCCCTTGCCCAGGTGGCAGCTACCCCAAGGAGCCCCTTCCCTTGCCTGCATCGCTAAAGAGACCCCTTGGTCTCCCATTGAAACCTATTGCGAACCCGACGCTTGTTTGCACACTGCACCCGGCCACCCCTGTGCCGCTGAGGGTGTACTTTGTGTGGACTTGTGTCCCCCCCCCGGTGCCCTACAAAACCCCCCTGCTCTGCCCTCCGAAGACGCGGGTACTTACCTGCTGGCAAACTGGAACCGGGGCACCCCCTTCTCCATTGAAGCCTATGCGTTTTGGGCGCCACTTTGACCTCTGCACCTGACCGGCCCTGAGCTGCTGGTGTGGTAACTTTGGGGTTGCTCTGAACCCCCAACGGTGGGCTACCTTGGACCCAAACTTGAATCTTGTAGGTGGTTTACTTACCTGCAAAAACTAACAAACACTTACCTCCCCCAGGAACTGTAGAACATTGCACCAAGTGTCTAGTTTTAAAATAGCTATAGTGTAATAAGGTTTGAGACTGTCTAGAAAAGTATCTGGGAATGTGGGGTTGTTAGATGGAGGTCTGTAAAAGAGGAGAAAGTTACAGGAGAATGTTGGAGTAGGTTGGCATCTGGTGAGGAGGGCTTCACAACCTTGTATGGAGATGTTTTCTGTTTTACAGAGGTTCATTGCCTGTTTGAATATAATAGCTAGTCCACCTCCTCTCTTGCCTATATGGTTTTGTGTGATGGTTTGATAACCTGGAGGAATGGCTTTGTGCAACACTGGGGCCATGTCATCTCCCAACAAGGATTCCGTTATGAATAATAAGTCGGGTTGTGTCTGAACAGGTCGTAGATGTTGTAGGAAGTTGGCTCTGTATGCACTATTTCAAAGTAAGGAATAGTATGCACAGAGTCCAAGGGTTCCCCTTAGAGGTAAGATAGTGGCAAAAAGATAATACTAATGCTCTATTTTGTGGTAGTGTGGTCGAGCAGTAGGCTTATCAAAGGAGTAGTGTTAAGCATTTGTTGTACACGCACAGGCAATAAATGAGGAACACACACACTCAGACAATTCCAGGCCAATAGGTTTTTGTATAGAAAATGAAAATGTCACTTACCCAGTGTACATCTGTTCGTGGCATTAGTCGCTGCAGATTCACATGTTTGGCACAGTCCGCTGCCTGGTGTTGGGCTCGGAGTATTACAAGTTGTTTTTCTTCGAAGAAGTCCTTTTTGGTCACGGGACCGAAGGACTCCTCCCTCTTCGGCTCCATTGCGCATGGGCGTCGACTCCATCTTAGATTGTTTTCCCCGCAGAGGGTGAGGATGGAGTTGTTTGCTATAAATAGTGCCCATGCAATGGAGTGAATATGTATGTACGTTAAGAGTTTATAATAATTATTTACAAATGTACAGATGTTTAAGATTTATGATCTACTTCTAAACGGCTACAGGCTTCCCGGGGAGGTGGGAGGGTACATGTGAATCTGCAGCGACTAATGCCACGAACAGATGTACACTGGGTAAGTGACATTTTCAGTTCGATGGCATATGTTGCTGCAGATACACATGTTTGGCATAGACTATAAAGCAGTTACCTCCCCTAAAAGCGGTGGTTTAGCCTGTAGGAGTTGAAGTAGTTTGGAATAATGTTCTTAGTACAGCTTGGCCCACTGTAGCTTGTTGTGCATTTAGTACGTCTACACAGTAGTGTTTAGTAAACGTATGAGGCGTAGACCAGGTTGCAGCCTTACATATTTCGCTCATAGGAATGTTTCCTAGAAAGGCCATTGTAGCACCTTTCTTTCTGGTTGAGTGTGCCTTTGGTGTAATAGGCAATTCTCTTTTGGCTTTAAGATAGCATGTTTGAATACATCTGACTATCCATCTAGCAATGCCTTGTTTAGAGATTGGATTTCCTATGTGTGGTTTTTGAAAAGCTATGAACAGTTGTTTTGTTTTCCTGATTAGCTTTGTTCTGTCAATGTAATACATTAGTGCTCTTTTGATGTCTAATGTATGTAGTGCCCTTTCAGCCACGGAATTTGGTTGTGGGAAGAACACTGGCAATTCTACTGTTTGATTTAAATGGAATGGTGAGATTACTTTTGGCAGAAATTTTGGATTTGTTCTTAGAACTATTTTATTGTTGTGTATTTGAATAAATGGTTCTTGTATGGTAAATGCCTGTATTTCACTTACTCTTCTGAGGGATGTGATTGCAATGAGAAATGCGACTTTCCAGGTTAGATATTGCATTTCACAGGAATGCATGGGTTCGAAAGGTGGACCCATGAGTCTTGTTAAGACGATGTTAAGATTCCATGAAGGAACTGGTGGTGTTCTTGGTGGTATAATTCTTTTTAGCCCTTCCATGAATGCTTTAATAACTGGTATTCTAAATAGAGACGATGAATGAGTAGTTTGTAGGTAAGCAGATATTGCTGCGAGGTGTATTTTTATAGATGAAAAAGCGAGATTTGCTTTTTGCAAATGTAGTAAGTATCCTACTATGTCTTTCGTAGAGGCATGTAATGGTTGTATTTGATTGGCATGGCAGTAGTAAACAAATCTTTTCCACTTAGATGCATAGCAGTGTCTAGTGGAAGATTTTCTAGCTTGTTTTATGACCTCCATGCATTCTTGTGTGAGGTCTAAGTGTCCGAATTCTAGGATTTCAGGAGCCAAATTGCCAGATTCAATGATGCTGGGTTTGGATGCCTGATCTGTTGTTTGTGTTGTGTTAACAGATCTGGTCTGTTGGGTAGTTTGACATGCGGTACTAGTGAAAGGTCTAGTAGAGTTGTATACCAAGGTTGTCTTGCCCATGTGGGTGCTATAAGTACGAGTTTGAGTTGGTTTTGACTCAACTTGTTTACTAGATATGGAAGGAGAGGGAGAGGGGGAAAAGCGTATGCAAATATCCCTGACCAACTCATCCATAGAGCATTGCCTTGTGATTCGCGGTGTGGGTACCTGGATGCGAAGTTTTGGCATTTTGAGTTTTCTTTTGTTGCGAACAAATCTATCTGGGGTGTTCCCCAAATTTGAAAGTACTTGTTCAGAACTTGGGGGTGAATTTCCCATTCGTGGACTTGTTGGTGGTCTCGCGAAAGGTTGTCTGCTAGTTGGTTTTGTATTCCTGGAATAAATTGTGCTATTAGGCGAATGTTGTTGTGAATCGCCCACTGCCAAATTTTTTGTGTTAGGAGGCACAATTGTGTTGAGTGTGTTCCTCCTGGTTTGTTTAAATAATACGTTGTTGTCATGTTGTCTGTTTTGACAAGAATGCATTTGTGTGTTATTATGGGTTGGAAGGCTTTTAACGCTAGAAATACTGCTAACAGTTCTAGGTAATTGATATGAAATTTTGTTTGGTGTACATCCCATTGTCCTTGAATGCTGTGGTGATTGAGGTGTGCTCCCCACCCTGTCATGGAAGCATCTGTTGTTATAACGTATTGAGGCACTGGGTCCTGAAATGTCCGCCCTTTGTTTAAATTTTTGCTGTTCCACCATAGAAGCGAGAGGTATGTTTGGCGGTCTACCAACACCAGATCTTGAAGTTGACCCTGTGCCTGTGACCATTGTGATGCTAGACACTGTTGTAAGGGTCGCATGTGTAGTCTTGCGTTTGGGACAATGGCTATGCATGATGACATCATGCCTAGAAGTTTTAGCACAAATTTTGCTTGTATCTTTTGGTTTGGAAACATAGCACTTATTACCTTGTGGAATGCCTGCACTCTTTGTGGACTTGGAGTGGCAATTCCTTTTGATGTGTTGATGGTTGCTCCTAGATATTGTTGTGTCTGACACGGTTCTAGGTGTGATTTTGTATAGTTGATGGAAAACCCCAGTTTGTGAAGGGTTTGTATGACACATGTGGTGTCGTTTGCGCATTTTTTTACTGTGTTGGTCTTGATTAGCCAATCGTCTAGGTAAGGGAACACATGTATCTGTTGTCTCCTGATGTGTGCTGCTACTACTGCTAGACATTTTGTGAACACTCTTGGTGCAGTTGTTATTCCGAATGGCAACACCTTGAATTGGTAATGTATTCCTTTGAATACGAACCGTAGGTACTTTCTGTGAGAAGGGTGTATTGGTATATGAAAGTACGCATCCTTTAGGTCTAATGTGGTCATGTAATCTTGCTGTTTGAGCAGTGGAATGATGTCTTGTAGTGTGACCATGTGAAAATGGTCCGATATGATGTAGGTATTTAGTGTCCTGAGATCTAATATTGGTCTTAATGTTTTGTCTTTTTTTGGAATTAGAAAGTACAGGGAGTAAACTCCTGTGTTTTTTTGTTGTACTGGTACTAACTCTATTGCATCCTTTTGCAGTAGTGCTTGAACTTCTAGTCCTAAAAGTTCTAAATGTTGTGGTGACATTTTGCGTGTTTTGGGAGGGATGTTTGGTGGGAATTTGTGGAATTCTATGCAATAGCCATGTTGGATTATTGCTAATACCCAATTGTCTGTTGTAATCTGTTGCCAAGATTGGTAGAATTGGCTTAGTCTTCCCCCCACTGGTGTTGAGTGAAGGGGTTGCGTGACTTGAAAGTCACTGTTTAGGTGGAGGTGTTTTTGGAGTCTGGAATCTTCCTACTCCTTGGGAATTGACCCCCTCTATATCCCCTGAAACCTCCCCTTTGGAAGGAACCCTGATATGGTGTGGTTCTTGTTTGTTGGCTGGTGGTGTCTGTGGGTTGGCCACGAAACCCCCCTCTAAATGGAGTTTTTCTAAAAGAGCCTCTGCTCTGCGGGGAGTAGAGTGCGCCCATGGCCTTGGCCGTGTCTGTGTCCTTTTTAAGTTTTTCAATGGCTGTGTCCACTTCAGGGCCAAAAAGTTGTTTTTCGTTGAAGGGCATATTAAGGACAGCCTGCTGGATTTCAGGTTTGAAGCCTGAAGTGCGGAGCCAAGCGTGTCTCCTTATGGTGACAGCAGTGTTGACTGTTCTCGCTGCAGTATCGGCTGCGTCCAGTGAAGAGCGGATTTGATTGTTTGAGATCGTTTGTCCCTCTTCAACTATTTGCTGCGCCCTTTTTTGGTATTCTTGGGGAAGATGGTCTACGAGAAGTTGCATCTCATCCCAGTGAGCGCGGTCATATCTGGCCAGCAGCGCTTGAGAATTTGCGATGCGCCACTGGTTGGCTGCCTGTGATGCTACTCTTTTTCCTGCCGCATCAAATTTTCTGCTTTCTTTGTCCGGAGGTGGGGCGTCGCCAGATGTATGGGAATTTGCTCTTTTGCGAGCTGGCCCTACTACTACGGAGTCAGGTGGTAACTGCGAAGTAATAAACACTGGATCTGTGGGTGGTGGTTTGTATTTTTTATCCACCCTTGGGGTGATGGCTCTTGATTTTACGGGCTCTTCAAAAATTTGTTTTGCGTGCCGTAACATCCCCGGTAGCATTGGGAGACATTGATATTGGCTATGTGTAGCCGAGAGGGTGTTAAATAAAAAATCATCCTCTATAGGATCGGAATGCAGTTGGACATTGTGGAATTCTGCAGCCCTAGCCACCAGTTGTGAGTATGAGGTACTGTCCTCTGGCGGTGACGGCTTTGTGGGGTATGAATCGGGATCATTGTCCGGCACTGTGGTGTCGTATAGGTCCCAAGCGTCTTGATCCTGATTATCTTGACTTATGGTAGTTTGCGCTGGTGAGTGCATTTGTGGCGGTGTTTGTGCCGGCGATGCCTGTTGTAGTGGAGAGGGCGGAGGCGTGACTTTAACCACTTTGGCTTGTGGTTGTGCGTCATCCTTGAGGAGACTGATCCTTCTTTTCCTCATTATTGGGGGAAGGGTTGATATCTTCCCTGTGTCTTGCTGGATGTACAGTCTCTTTTGTGTGTAGTCTGATTCTACACTTTGGAGCTCTTGTCCAAATCTGTGCATCTGGCCACTTATTCCTTGTTCCTCTGAGTAGGATGAAGGTGTGGTATTTTTCGGCGCCGAGAGAGAATCTTTTTTCGGTTTCGGCACCGACAGAATTTTTGTTCCTTTCGGCATGGATTCTCGGTGCCGATGTTTTTCGGTGCCGGTATCTTGTTTTTGTCTCTCGGAGCCGCTTTCTCGGCTCCGAGGTTGCTCCATGGCGGTCCCTCGACCGGAGTCGGGTGTCTTCGCTATGGGCGTGCCCTTTTTCGGCGCCTTCGACAGGTCGCCTGTTTTATGGGTCGAGCCATGGCCTGTTGGCAGTGGCGTCCCCTGGGCTTTCGTTTTGTCGATGGTTTTACTTTTCGACGTCTTACTCACAGTTTGTTGCTGTTGTTCGACGTCGGAGTCTCCGGATTCTGAGTCCGGAACCGAGAATGTTTCCTCTTCGTCGTCGAAACGTTGTTTTGTCGGCGTGGACGCCATTTGTAGACGCCTGGCTCTTCGGTCCCGGAGAGTTTTTCTGGACCGGAAGGCTCGACAGGCCTCACAGGTATCCTTGTGCTCGGGGGACAAGCACAAGCACAAGTTACAGACCAAGTGCTGATCTGTATAAGGATACTTACTGTGACATTTTGGGCAGAAACGGAACGGGGTCCGTTCCATCGGCTTCGATGTCGCACGCGGTCGGGCCGACCAGGCCCCGATGGGGGAATCGAAGCTACCCCAAAGTCTTCCGATGATCGGTGTCGATGTACCTAACTATCCCGATACCGAACGGAACAATACCGACGCTTTCTTCCGAGATTCTGACTAACTTTCCGAACCGAAACACGGAGCGAAAAGGAATACGTCCGAACCAGACAGCGGAAAAAAACAATCTAAGATGGAGTCGACGCCCATGCGCAATGGAGCCGAAGAGGGAGGAGTCCTTCGGTCCCGTGACCAAAAAAGACTTCTTCGAAGAAAAACAACTTGTAATACTCCGAGCCCAACACCAGGCAGCGGACTGTGCCAAACATGTGTATCTGCAGCAACATATGCCATCGAACATATATTTTCTTAGCTTATTCTAAGAACCACAGGTTCAAATTTTACATATAATACTTCAAATGAAAGGTATTGCAGGTAAGTACTTTAGGAACTTTGAATAATCAAAACAGCATATACACTTTTTTTTTTTTTTTAAATCATATAGCTATTTTAAAACTAGACACTTAGTGCAATTTTCACAGTTCCTAGGGGGAGTAAGAGTTAGTTTTTGCAGGTAAGTAAACCACCTACGGGGTTCAAGTTTGGGTCCAAAGTAGCCCACCGTTGGGGGTTCAGAGCAACCCCAAAGTTACCACACCAGCAGCTCAGGGCCGGTCAGGTGCAGAGGTCAAAGTGGTGCCCAAAACGCATAGGCTTCAATGGAGAAGGGAGTGCCCCGGTTCCAGTCTGCCAGCAGGTAAGTACCCGCGTCTTAGGAGGGCAGACCAGGGGGGTTTTGTAGGGCACCTGGGGGGGAGGGGGGGGACACAAGTTAACAAAGAAAGTACACCCTCAGCAGCACAGGGGCAGCCGGGTGCAGTGTGCAAACACGCATCGGGTTTCCAATAGAAATCAATGGGAGACCAAGGGGTCTCTTCAGCGATGCAGGCAGGCAAGGAGGGGGGGGGGGGCTCCTCGGGGTAGCCACCACCTGGGCAATGGAGAGGGCCTCCTTGGGGTCACTCCTGCACTGGAGTTCGGATCCTTCAGGTCCTGGGGGCTGCGGGTGCAGAGTCTTTACCAGGCGTCGGGATCTGAGGAACAGGCAGTCGCGTCGGGGGGAGCCTCGGGATTCCCTCTGCAGGCGTCGCTGTGGGGGCTCAGGGGGGGCAACTCTGGCTACTCACAGTCGCCGGGGAGTCCTCCCTGAAGTGTTGTTTCTCCACAAGTCGAGCCGGGGGTGTCGGGTGCAGAGTAGCAAGTCTCACACCTGGCGGGAAACAAAAGTTGTTTTAAAGTTGCTCCTTTGAAACAAAGTTGCAGTCTTGGGTGAACATAGCCGCTGTCCTCTGGAGTTTCTTGGTCCTTCTAGAGCAGGGCAGTCCTCTGAGGATTCAGAGGTTGCTGGTCCCTGGGGAGAGCGTCGCTGGAGCAGTGTCTTTAGAAGGGGGGGGGGGGGGGGGGGGGGAGACAGGCCAGTAGAGCTGGGGCCAAGGCAGTTGGTGTCTCCGTCTTATCTGCAGGGTTTTTCAGCTTAGCAGTCCTCTTCTTCTTAGGTTGCAGGAATCTGAGTTCCTAGGTTCTGGGGAGCCCCTAAATACAGAAGTTAGGGGTGTGTTTAGGTCTGGGAGGGCAGTAGCCAATGGCTACTAGCCCTGAGGGTGGCTACACCCTCTTTGTGCCTCCTCCCAAGGTCACATTCCTATACCTATTGGGGGAATCCTCCATCAGCAAGATGGAGGATTTCTAAAAGTCAGTCACCTCAGCTCAGGTTGCCTTAGGGGCTGTCCTGACTGGCCAGTGACGACTCCTTGTTTTTCTCATTATCTCCTCCGGCCTTGCCACCAAAAGTGGGGCCGTGGCTGGAGGGGGCGGGCAACTCCACTAGCTGGAATGCCCTGGGGTGCTGTAACAAAGGGGGTGAGCCTTTGAGGCTCACCGCCAGGTGTTACAGTTCTTGCAAGGGGGAGGTGATAAGCATCTCCACCCTGTAAAGGCTTTGTTACTAGCCACAGAGTGACAAAAGGCACTCTCCCCATGTGGCCAGCAACATGTCTCGAGTGTGGCAGGCTGCTAAAACCAGTCAGCCTACACGGGTAGTTGGTTAAGGTTTCAGGGGGCACCTCTAAGGTGCCCTCTGGGGTGTATGTTACAATAAAATGTACACTGGCATCAGTGTGCATTTATTGTGCTGAGAAGTTTGATACCAAACTTCCCAGTTTTCAGTGTAGCCATTATGGTGCTGTGCAGTTCGTGTTTGACAGACTCCCAGACCATATCCTCTTATGGCTATCCTGCACTTAAAATGTCTAAGGTTATGCTTAGACTCTGTAGGGGCACAGCGCTCATGCACTGGTGCCCTCACCTATGGTATAGTGTACCCTGCCTTAGGGCTGTAAGGCCTGCTAGAGGGATGACTTATGTATACTGCATAGGCAGTGTGAGGTTGGCATGGCACCCTGAGGGGAGTGCCATGTCGACTTACTCGTTTTGTCCTCACCAGCACACACAAGCTGGCAAGCAGTGTGTCTGTGCTGAATGAGGGGTCCCCAGAGTGGCATAAGATATGCTGCAGCACTTAGAGACCTTCCCTGGCATCAGGGCCCTTGGAACCAGGGGTACCAGTTACAAGGGACTTACCTGGGTGCCAGGGTGTGCCAATTGTGAAAACAAAAGTACAGGTTAGGGAAAGAACACTGGTGCTGGGGCCTGGCTAGCAGGCCTCAGCACACTTTCAAATCAAAACTTAGCATCAGCAAAGGCAAAAAAGTCAGGGGGTAACCATGCCAAGGAGGCATTTCCTTACACACACACACACACACACTTTAAACCTGTTTGACTAAGTATTTTTTACCTATGGTTCTAATTATGTATTGTAGGTGCGTGTATGTGTGTGTGTGTGTGTGTGTATGGAAAATGTCACTTACCCAGTGTACATCTGTTCGTGGCATGAGACGCTGCAGATTCTCATGCTGTGCACATCCCTGCCATCTAGTGTTGGGCTCAGAGTGCTACAAGTTGTTTTTCTTCGAAGAAGTCTTTGAGTCACGAGATAGAGGGACTCCTCCCCTTTCGGCTCCATTGCGCATGGGCGTCGACTCCATCTTAGATTGTTTTCCCCGCAGAGGGTGAGGTAGGAGTTGTGTATATAGTAATAGTGCCCATGCAAAGGAGTAAGTATGTATGTACATAATGTGACTAAAAGTGATCTATTTACAAATTTACAAGTTTAATTTTTTGTCAACTTAAAACGGCTACAGGCTCCCGGGGAGGGCGCATGTGAATCTGCAGCGTCTCATGCCACGAACAGATTTACACTGGGTAAGTGACATTTTCCGTTCGATGGCATGTGTAGCTGCAGATACACATGCTGTGCCTAGACTAGTACTTACAAAAAAGTAGCAGGCAAGGGACAAATTCAATAATTATTGCACGAAACCAATATTGACTTGGTTCCAAGAGGTAAAGCTGTTTACCCTTATTTCATTTAATAATACACAACAGCATCAGAGTCAAAGGAAAGCTACCTATCTATAAACGTATGACACTCAGGTGGACATATATACACAAATATATACATTTACACCAGACATGTGTAACAAATACATACAATGTCTTAAAACATATACCCTACTCCAACACTTTATAAGATAGTCACTAAAACACAATAAACAGTGATCAAAAGTCACATGGTGGCCAGGGGTCTTGCACCCAGCTGTATGCTACCTTGAATTTTTTTTTAAAGGTAGTGAGTAGTGCTAAATAAATTTTGTAAATCAATTAATTATTTTTCCAGACCCCTTGGACCCATTAGAAATATGTCGACGCGTTTCGGCCTAAAACCTCAAGGCCTCATCAGGACTGTCGGAGGGCACTGGCAACACTACAAAAATTGAAAAAACACATTAAAATCAACCTAATATAATCAATCTTTCCACCAGCTAACACCAAATGTGACCAGTATCAGTACCAGACTACCACTTATAGACCCCTGTGAATTTTTTGTTAGCAACTCTATATTGCTCTTAAACTGAAACTATCATGCATAAGTTGTAACTGAAAAATCTATGGCGTTTCCAAATTACACAGGCCAAAGGTCGCAAACAGGTGGCTCAAATTGTCAAGCATGCAAACTTAGACATGCAAACCAGGTGTAAACCTCACCTATAACTCATACCTTTCTATCTGGTTATTGAAAGTGTCCCAGCTAGATCAATCCGTTCCCGAGTACTATCGCCCAAGAGAGGGAGGAAACAACAAGAAAACCAAACTCATTAGTCCTCAATACAGCAGGCGCAGTGCCATCGAGAGTAATGTGTTAAAGCTCTAATCTTACCTCTCTGCTAGCTCCACTCGGTTTAAATAACGGCATCTGTATGCTAATTTGTAATGTTCTATAAACAACAGATAGAGGGCGCATGAAAATCTATGGTAGAAATAGGATGGATCTATACGTACGCAAGATCAACTCTAAAAATCGTTTTCCATGGTACAAGGGCACTTACTTCCTCTATTATGTCGATCCGAAAATGGTAGCGGTCCCTCTGTAACCGGCCGTAAGTGGGGCGAAGCTTCTACTCTTCCGTGAGTCGCGGAAGCTCCGGCTCAACAATGGAAGACTTTAAAGTGCAACGCCGGGCTGACGGATTGATATAGCTCGGACACTTTCAATTACCAGATAGAAAGGTATGAGTTATAGGTGAGGTTTACACCTGGTTTGCATGTCTAAGTTTGCATGCTTGACAATTTGAGCCACCTGTTTGCGACCTTTTGGGCTGTGTGTAATTTGGAAACGCCATAGATTTTTCAGTTACAACTTATGCATGATAGTTTCCGTTTAAGAGCAATATAGAGTTGCTAACAAAAAATTCACAGGGGTCTATAAGTGGTAGTCTGGTACTGATACTTGTCACATTTGGTGTTAGCTGGTGGAAAGATTGATTATATTAGGTTGATTTTAATGTGTTTTTTCAATTTTTGTAGTGTTGCCAGTGCCTTCCGACAATCCTGATGAGGCCTTGAGGTTTTAGGCTGAAACGCGTCAACATATTTCTAATGGGTCCAAGGGGTCTGGAAAAATAATTGATTTACAAAATTTATTTAGCACTACTCACTACCTTTAAAAAAAAATTCAAGGTAGCATACAGCTGGGTGCAAGACCCCTGGCCACCATGTGACTTTTGATCACTATGTTTATTGTGTTTTAGTGACTATCTTATAAAGTGTTGGAGTAGGGTATATGTTTTAAGACATTGTATGTATTGTTTGTTACACATGTCTGATATAAATGTAAATGTATATATTAGTGTATATATGTCCACCTGAGTGTCATAAGTTTATAGATAGGTAGCTTTCCTTTGACTCTGATGCTGTTGTGTATTATTAAATGAAATAAATAAGGGTAAACAGCTTTACCTCTTGGAACCCAAAGTCAATATTGGTTTCGTGCAATAATTATTGAATTTGTCCCTTGCCTGCTACTTTTTTGTAAGTACTGTTAAGTTGGTATCCTAAGCAGGCGAGGGTTATAGGATACTTCCCCCCCCCCCCCTTTTTTGGTTTGACTTTTGTGCCTAGACTAGTAAGCAGTTATCTCCCCAAAAGCGGTGGTTTAGCCTGTAGGAGTTGAAGTTTGAAATAATGTCCTTAATACTGCTTGTCCTACTGTGGCTTGCTGTGATGTTAACACATCCATGCAGTAATGCTTGGTAAATGTATGAGGCGTAGACCATGTGGCTGCCTTACAGATTTCAGTCATTGGTATGTTTCCTAGAAAGGCCATGGCGGCACCTTTCTTTCGAGTGGAGTGTGCCTTTGGTGTAATAGGCAGTTCTCTTTTTGCTTTTATATAACAGGTTTGAATACATTTAACTATCCATCTGGCAATGCCTTGTTTGGATATTGGATTCCCTGTATGAGGTTTTTGGAAAGGAACAAACAATTGTTTCGTTTTGCGAATTTGTTTGGTTCTATCAATGTAGTACATTAGTGCCCTTTTGATGTCTAATGTATGTAATGCTCTCTCAGCTACTGAATCTGGTTCTGGAAAGAACACTGGGAGTTCCACTGTTTGATTTAAGTGGAACGGTGATGTGACTTTAGGTAAGAATTTAGGATTTGTGCGTAGAACTACTTTATGTTTGTGTATCTGTATAAAGGGTTCTTGTATGGTAAAGGCTTGTATTTCACTTACTCTTCTGAGCGATGCGATAGCTATTAGAAAGGCTACTTTCCATGTTAAGTACTGTATCTCACATGAGTGCATGGGTGTGGACCCATGAGTCGTGTTAATACAATATTGAGGTTCCACAAAGGAACTGGTGGTGTTCTTGGTGGAATTATCCTTTTTAGACCCTCCATAAATGCTTTTATGACTGGGATTCTAAATAGTGAAGTTGAATGTGTAATTTGCAGATATGCTGAAATTGCTGTGAGATGTATTTTAATGGACGAAAAAGCTAATTTAGATTTTTGTAAGTAGCTTACAATGTCTCTTGCGGACGCGTGTAATGGTTGAATTTGATTATTTTGACAGTAATAAACAAATTGTTTCCATTTATTTGCGTAGCAATGTCTTGTAGTAGGTTTTCTAGCCTGTTTGATGACCTCCATACATTCTTGTGTAAGGTCTAGGTGTCCGAATTCTAAGACTTCAGGAGCCAGATCACTAGATTGAGCAATGCTGGACTCGGGTGTCTGATCTGCTGTTTGTGTTGAGTTAACAGATCTGGTCTGTTTGGTAGTTTGATATGAGGCACTACTGACAGGTCTAGTAATGTTGTGTACCAAGGTTGTCGTGCCCAAGTTGGTGCTATTAGTATTAGCTTGAGTTTGTTTTGACTCAATTTGTTTACAAGATACGGAAGGAGTGGGAGAGGGGGAAAAGCGTAAGCAAATATCCCTGACCAACTCATCCATAACGCATTGCCTTTGGAGTGAGGCTGTGGGTACCTGGATGCGAAGTTTTGGCATTTTCCTTTTTTCTTTTGTTGCGAATAGGTTTATTTGCGGTGTTCCCCACTTTTGGAAGTATGTTTGCAGTATCTGTGGATGAATCTCCCATTCGTGGATCTGTTGGTGATCTTGACTGAGATTGTCTGCCAATTGGTTTTGAATTCCTGGGATGTATTGCGCTATTAGGCGAATGTGATTGTGAATCGCCCAATGCCAAATCTTCTGTGCTAAGAGACAGTTGTGATGAGTGTGTGCCTCTCTGCTTGTTTAAGTAATACATTGTTGTCATGTTGTCTGTTTTGACAAGAATGCGTTTGTGGGTTATTAGCGGTTCAAATGCTTTAAACGCTAGAAACACTGCTAGTAGTTCTAGCTGATTTATGTGAAGTTGTTTCTGCTGAGTGTCCCATTGTCCCTGGATGCTGTGTTGGTTGAGATGTGCTCCCCACCCTACCATGGAAGCATCTGTTGTGATTACGTATTGAGGCACTGGGTCTTGGAAAGGCCACCCTTGGTTTAAATTGACAGGATTTCACCATTGAAGCGAGGTGTGTGTTTGGCGGTCTATCAACACTAGATCTTGAAGTTGACCCTGTGCTTGTGTCCATTGTGTTGCTAGGCACTGTTGTAAGGGCCGCATGTGTAATCTTGCGTTTGGGACAATGGCTATGCATGAGGACATCATGCCTAGTAGTTTCATCACTAATTTTACCTGATACTTTTGGTTTGGGTGCATGCTTTGTATAACGTTTTGGAATGCGTGTACCCTTTGTGGACTTGAAGTGGCAATCCCTTTTTTTGTGTTGATTGTTGCGCCTAAGTATTGTTGTATTTGACACGGTTGTAAGTGTGATTTTTGGTAGTTTAGTGAGAACCCTAGTTTGTGAAGGGTTTCTATGACGTATTTTGTGTGTTGAAATGAAAATGTCACTTACCCAGTGTACATCTGTTCGTGGCATCAGTCGCAGTAGATTCGCATGTTCTGCAATAGCTCGCCATCTGGTGTTGGGCCGGAGTGTTACAAGTTGTTTTTCTTCGAAGAAGTCTTTTGAGTCACGGGACCGAGTGACTCCTCCTTTTGTCTCCATTGCGCATGGGCGTCGACTCCATCTTCGATTGTTTTTCCCCGCAGAGGGTGAGGTAGGAGTTGAATTGTAGTAATAGTGCCCATGCAATGGAGTGACTAAGTATGCACCTATTTAAGGTTGAGATGATACATATATAAATAATTGAAGGTAACTTCCAAACTGCTACAGGCTCCCGGGGAGGCGGGTGGGCACATGCGAATCTACTGCGACTGATGCCACGAACAGATGTACACTGGGTAAGTGACATTTTCAGTTCGATGGCATCTGTCGCTGTAGATACGCATGTTCTGCATAGACTAGTAAGCAGTTATTTCCCAAAAGCGGTGGATCAGCCTGTAGGAGTGGAAGTAGTCTGAAATAATGTCCTTAATACGGCTTGACCTACTGTGGCTTGTTGTGCGGATAACACGTCTACACAGTAGTGCTTGGTGAATGTGTGAGGCGTAGACCATGTGGCTGCCTTACATATTTCTTGCATTGGGATGTTTCCTAGAAAGGCCATGGTAGCACCTTTCTTTCTGGTTGAGTGTGCCCTTGGTGTAATGGGCAGCTGTCGTTTAGCTTTAAGGTAGCAGATTTGGATGCATTTAACTATCCATCTGGCTATACCTTGTTTTGAAATTGGGTTTCCTGCGTGAGGTTTTTGAAAGGCAATAAAGAGTTGTTTAGTCTTTCTGATGTTTTTTGTTCTGTCAATGTAATACATCAATGCTCTTTTGACATCTAATGTATGTAGTGCCCTTTCAGCTACGGTATCTGGCTGTGGAAAGAACACTGGAAGTTCCACTGTTTGATTTAGATGGAACGGTGAAATAACCTTTGGCAAAAATTTAGGATTGGTCCTTAGGACGACTTTATTTTTGTGTAGTTGTATAAAAGGTTCCTGTATTGTAAACGCCTGAATCTCGCTTACTCTTCTTAGGGAAGTAATGGCGATGAGAAATGCCACCTTCCAGGTTAGGAACTGTATTTCGCAGGAGTGCATGGGTTCAAAAGGTGGACCCATAAGTCTAGTTAGGACAACATTTAGGTTCCATGAAGGAACAGGTAGTGTTCTTGGTGGTATAATTCTCCTAAGGCCCTCCATGAATGCTTTAATGACTGGTATCTTATATAGGGAAGTTGAATAGGTAGTCTGCAGGTATGCAGATATTGCTGCAAGGTGAATCTTGATGGAAGAGAAAGCTAGGTTAGATTTTTGTAAGTGAAGCAAGTAACCCACTACATGTTCTGGAGTTGTGTGTAATGGTTGTATTTGATTAATATGGCAGTAGCAAACAAACCTCTTCCATTTACTTGCATAGCAGTGCCTGGTGGATGGCCTTCTGGCTTGTTTTATGACTTCCATACATTCTTGGGTAAGTTGTAAGTGCCCGAATTCTAGGATTTCAGGAGCCAGATTGCTAGATTCAGCGATGCTGGATCTGGGTGTCTGATCTTTTGGTTGTGCTGTGTCAACAGATCTGGCCTGTTGGGCAATTTGATGCAGGGTACCACTGATAGGTCTAGCAGCGTTGTGTACCAGGGTTGCCTTGCCCAAGTTGGTGCTATCAATATGAGTTTGAGTTTGCTTTGACTGAGTTTGTTTACCAGGTAAGGAAGGAGAGGGAGAGGAGGAAAAGCGTAAGCAAATATCCCTGACCAGTTCATCCATAGGGCATTGCCTTGGGATTGTTTGTGTGGGTATCTGGATGCTAAGTTTTGGCATTTTGCGTTCTCCCTTGTCGCAAACAAGTCTATCTGAGGTGTTCCCCAGAGTTTGAAATAAGTGTTCAGAATTTGGGGGTGAATTTCCCATTCGTGGACCTGTTGGTGATCTCGAGAGAGATTGTCTGCGAGTTGATTTTGGATCCCTGGTATAAACTGTGCAATTAGGCGAATTTGGTTGTGAATTGCCCAATGCCAAATTTTCTGTGCTAGCAGGCTTAACTGCGTGGAGTGCGTCCCTCCCTGCTTGTTTAGATAATACATTGTTGTCATGTTGTCTGTTTTGACGAGAATGTATTTGTGAACTATTATTGGTTGGAAAGCTTTTAGTGCTTGAAAAACTGCTAGAAGTTCTAGGTGATTGATATGCAGTTTTGTTTGATGTACGTTCCATTGTCCTTGTATGCTGTGTTGATCGAGGTGTGCTCCCCACCCTGTCATGGAAGCATCTGTTATTACGTATTGTGGCACTGGGTCTTGGAAAGGCCGCCCCTTGTTTAAATTTATGTTGTTCCACCACAGAAGCGAGAGGCAAGTTTGGCGGTCTATTAACACCAGATCTAGAAGGTGACCCTGTGCTTGAGACCACTGTGATGCTAGGCATTGTTGTAAGGGCCTCATGTGCAGTCCTGCGTTTGGGACAATGGCTATGCATGATGACATCATGCCTAGGAGTTGTAATACCATCTTTGCCTGTATCTTTTGTGTTGGATACATGCGTTGTATGATGGTGTTGAAATTTAGAATTCTTTGTGGACTTGGAGTGGCTACTCCCTTTGATGTGTCTATTATGGCTCCTAGGTATTGTTGTACCTTGCGCGGCAGAATGTTGGATTTTGTAAAGTTGACGGTGAACCCGAGTTTGAAGAGGGTTTGTATGATCTGATTTGAGCACTGTATGAACGAATGGGCCTTGATTAGCCAGTCGTCCAAATATGGGAACACATGTATTTGCTGCCTTCTTATGTGTGCAGCGACTACAGCTAGACATTTGGTAAAGACTCTTGGTGCGGTTGTTAATCCGAAAGGCAGTACCTTGAATTGGTAATTGTAGGAAGTTGGCTCTGTATGTGCTATTTCAAAGTGAGGAATAGCATGCACAGAGTCCAAGGGTTCCCCTTAGAGGTAAAATAGTGGTAAAAATAGATAATACTAATGCTCTATTTTGTGGTAGTGTGGTCGAGCAGTAGGCTTATCCAAGGAGTAGTGTTAAGCATTTGTTGTACATACACATAGACAATAAATGAGGTACACACACTCAGAGACAAATCCAGCCAATAGGTTTTTATATAGAAAAATATATTTTCTTAGTTTATTTTAAGAACCACAGGTTCAAATTCTACATGTAATATCTCATTCGAAAGGTATTGCAGGTAAGTACTTTAGGAACTTCAAATCATCAAAATTGCATGTATACTTTTCGAGTTATTCACAAATAGCTGTTTTAAAAGTGGACACTTAGTGCAATTTTCACAGTTCCTAGGGGAGGTAAGTATTTGTTAGGTTAACCAGGTAAGTAAGACACTTACAGGGCTTAGTTCTTGGTCCAAGGTAGCCCACCGTTGGGGGTTCAGAGCAACCCCAAAGTCACCACACCAGCAGCTCAGGGCCGGTCAGGTGCAGAGTTCAAAGTGGTGCCCAAAACACATAGGCTAGAATGGATAGAAGGGGGTGCCCCGGTTCCGGTCTGTTTGCAGGTAAGTACCCGCGTCTTCGGAGGGCAGACCAGGGGGGTTTTGTAGGGCACCGGGGGGGACACAAGTCCACACAGAAATTTCACCCTCAGCAGCGCGGGGGCGGCCGGGTGCAGTGCAGGAACAGGCGTCGGGGTCGCAATGTTAGTCTATGAGAGATCTCGGGATCTCTTCAGCGCTGCAGGCAGGCAAGGGGGGGGTTCCTCGGGGAAACCTCCACTTGGGCAAGGGAGAGGGACTCCTGGGGGTCACTTCTCCAGTGAAAGTCCGGTCCTTCAGGTCCTGGGGGCTGCGGGTGCAGGGTCTCTCCCAGGCGTCGGGACTTTAGGTTCAAAGAGTCGCGGTCAGGGGAAGCCTCGGGATTCCCTCTGCAGGCGGCGCTGTGGGGGCTCAGGGGGGACAGGTTTTGGTACTCACAGTATCAGAGTAGTCCTGGGGTCCCTCCTGAGGTGTGGGATCGCCACCAGCCGAGTCGGGGTCGCCGGGTGCAGTGTTGCAAGTCTCACGCTTCTTGCGGGGAGCTTGCAGGGTTCTTTAAAGCTGCTGGAAACAAAGTTGCAGCTTTTCTTGGAGCAGGTCCGCTGTCCTCTGGAGTTTCTTGTCTTTTCGAAGCAGGGGCAGTCCTCAGAGGATGTCGAGGTCGCTGGCCCCTTTGGAAGGCGTCGCTGGAGCAGGATCTTTGGAAGGCAGGAGACAGGCCGGTGAGTTTCTGGAGCCAAGGCAGTTGTCGTCTTCTGGTCTTCCTCTGCAGGGGTTTTCAGCTAGGCAGTCCTTCTTGTAGTTGCAGGAATCTGATTTTCTAGGGTTCAGGGTAGCCCTTAAATACTAAATTTAAGGGCGTGTTTAGGTCTGGGGGGTTAGTAGCCAATGGCTACTAGCCCTGAGGGTGGGTACACCCTCTTTGTGCCTCCTCCCAAGGGGAGGGGGTCACAATCCTAACCCTATTGGGGGAATCCTCCATCTGCAAGATGGAGGATTTCTAAAAGTTAGAGTCACTTCAGCTCAGGACACCTTAGGGGCTGTCCTGACTGGCCAGTGACTCCTCCTTGTTTTTCTCATTATTTTCTCCGGCCTTGCCGCCAAAAGTGGGGCCTGGCCGGAGGGGGCGGGCAACTCCACTAGCTGGAGTGTCCTGCTGGGTTGGCACAAAGGAGGTGAGCCTTTGAGGCTCACCGCCAGGTGTGACAATTCCTGCCTGGGGGAGGTGTTAGCATCTCCACCCAGTGCAGGCTTTGTTACTGGCCTCAGAGTGACAAAGGCACTCTCCCCATGGGGCCAGCAACATGTCTCGGTTTGTGGCAGGCTGCTAAAACTAGTCAGCCTACACAGATAGTCGGTTAAGTTTCAGGGGGCACCTCTAAGGTGCCCTCTGGGGTGTATTTTACAATAAAATGTACACTGGCATCAGTGTGCATTTATTGTGCTGAGAAGTTTGATACCAAACTTCCCAGTTTTCAGAGTAGCCATTATGGTGCTGTGGAGTTCGTGTTTGACAGACTCCCAGACCATATACTCTTATGGCTACCCTGCACTTACAATGTCTAAGGTTTTGTTTAGACACTGTAGGGGTACCATGCTCATGCACTGGTACCCTCACCTATGGTATAGTGCACCCTGCCTTAGGGCTGTAAGGCCTGCTAGAGGGGTGGCTTACCTATACTGCATAGGCAGTGAGAGGCTGGCATGGCACCCTGAGGGGAGTGCCATGTCGACTTACTCGTTTTGTCCTCACTAGTACACACAAGCTGGCAAGCAGTGTGTCTGTGCTGAGTGAGAGGTCTCCAGGGTGGCATAAGACATGCTGCAGCCCTTAGAGACCTTCCTTGGCATCAGGGCCCTTGGTACTAGAAGTACCAGTTACAAGGGACTTATCTGGATGCCAGGGTCTGCCAATTGTGGATACAAAAGTACAGGTTAGGGAAAGAACACTGGTGCTGGGGCCTGGTTAGCAGGCCTCAGCACACTTTCAATTGTAAACTTAGCATCAGCAAAGGCAAAAAGTCAGGGGGCAACCATGCCAAGGAGGCATTTCCTTACACAACCCCCCCCCCAAACGAAAGAGGATGAGACTAACCTTTCCCAAGAGAGTCTTCATTTTCTAAGTGGAAGAACCTGGAAAGGCCATCTGCATTGGCATGGGCAGTCCCAGGTCTGTGTTCCACTATAAAGTCCATTCCCTGTAGGGAGATGGACCACCTCAACAGTTTAGGATTTTCACCTTTCATTTGCATCAGCCATTTGAGAGGTCTGTGGTCAGTTTGAACTAGGAAGTGAGTCCCAAAGAGGTATGGTCTCAGCTTCTTCAGGGACCAAACCACAGCAAAGGCCTCCCTCTCAATGGCACTCCAACGCTGCTCCCTGGGGAGTAACCTCCTGCTAATGAAAGCAACAGGCTGGTCAAGGCCATCATCATTTGTTTGGGACAAAACTGCCCCTATCCCATGTTCAGAGGCATCAGTCTGCACAATGAACTGCTTAGAATAATCTGGAGCTTTGAGAACTGGTGCTGAGCACATGGCTTGTTTCAGGGTGTCAAAGGCCTGTTGGCATTCCACAGTCCAGTTCACTTTCTTGGGCATTTTCTTGGAGGTTAGTTCAGTGAGGGCTGTCACAATGGATTCATATCCCTTCACAAACCTCCTGTAATACCCAGTCAAGCCAAGGAATGCCCTGACTTGAGTCTGGGTTTTTGGAGCTACCCAGTCCAGAATAGTCTGGATCTTGGGTTGGAGTGGCTGAACTTGGCCTCCACCTACAAGGTGGCCCAAGTAAACCACAGTTCCCTGCCCTATCTGGCATTTGGATGCCTTGATAGAGAGGCCTGCAGATTGCAGAGCCTTCAAAACCTTCCTCAGGTGGACCAGGTGATCCTGCCAGGTGGAGCTAAAGACAGCAGTATCATCGAGATAAGCTGTGCTAAAGGACTCCAAGCCAGCAAGGACTTGATTCACCAACCTTTGGAAGGTGGCAGGGGCATTCTTTAAACCAAAGGGCATAACAGTAAACTGATAATGCCCATCAGGTGTGGAGAATGCTGTTTTCTCTTTTGCTCCAGGTGCCATTTTTATTTGCCAGTACCCTGCTGTTAAGTCAAAGGTACTTAAGAATTTGGCAGCACCTAATTTGTCTATGAGCTCATCAGCTCTTGGAATTGGATGGGCATCTGTCTTGGTGACAGAATTGAGCCCTCTGTAGTCCACACAAAACCTCATCTCTTTCTTTCCATCTTTGGAGTGAGGTTTGGGGACTAAGACCACTGGGCTAGCCCAGGGGCTGTCAGAGCGCTCAATTACTCCCAATTCCAGCATCTTGTGGACTTCCACCTTGATGCTTTCCTTAACATGGTCAGATTGTCTAAAGATTTTGTTCTTGACAGGCATGCTGTCTCCTGTGTCCACATCATGGGTACACAGGTGTGTCTGACCAGGGGTTAAGGAGAAGAGTTCAGGAAACTGTTGTAGGACTCTCCTACAATCAGCTTGCTGTTGGCCAGAGAGGGTGTCTGAGTAGATCACTCCATCTACTGTGCCATCTTTTGGGTCTGATGACAGAAGATCAGGGAGAGGTTCACTCTCTGCCTCCTGATCCTCATCTGTTACCATCAACAGATTGACATCAGCCCTGTCGTGGAAGAGCTTAAGGCGGTTTACATGGATCACCCTCTTGGGGCTCCTGCTTGTGCCCAGGTCCACCAGGTAGGTGACCTGACTCTTCCTTTCTAGTACTGGGTAAGGGCCACTCCATTTGTCCTGGAGTGCCCTGGGAGCCACAGGCTCCAGAACCCAGACTTTCTGCCCTGGTTGGAACTCAACCAGTGCAGCCTTTTGGTCATACCAAAACTTCTGGAGCTGTTGGCTGGCCTCAAGGTTTTTGGTTGCCTTTTCCATGTACTCTGCCATTCTAGAGCGAAGGCCAAGTACATAGTCCACTATGTCCTGTTTAGGCTCATGGAGAGGTCTCTCCCAGCCTTCTTTAACAAGGGCAAGTGGTCCCCTTACAGGATGACCAAACAGAAGTTCAAAGGGTGAGAACCCTACTCCCTTCTGTGGTACCTCCCTGTAAGCGAAAAGCAGACATGGCAGGAGGACATCCCATCTCCTCTTGAGTTTTTCTGGGAGCCCCATGATCATGCCCTTTAATGTCTTGTTGAATCTCTCAACTAAGCCATTAGTTTGTGGATGGTAAGGTGTAGTGAATTTATAAGTCACTCCACACTCATTCCACATGTGCTTTAGGTATGCTGACATGAAGTTGGTACCTCTGTCAGACACCACCTCCTTAGGGAAACCCACTCTGGTAAAGATACCAATGAGGGCCTTGGCTACTGCAGGGGCAGTAGTCGACCTAAGGGGAATAGCTTCAGGATACCTGGTAGCATGATCCACTACTACCAGGATATACATATTTCCTGAGGCTGTGGGAGGTTCTAGTGGACCAACTATGTCCACACCCACTCTTTCAAAGGGCACCCCCACCACTGGAAGTGGAATGAGGGGGGCCTTTGGATGCCCACCTGTCTTACCACTGGCTTGACAGGTGGGGCAGGAGAGGCAAAACTCCCTAACCATGTTGGACATATTGGGCCAGTAGAAGTGGTTGACTAACCTCTCCCACGTCTTGGTTTGTCCCAAATGCCCAGCAAGGGGAATGTCATGGGCCAATGTTAGGATGAACTCTCTGAACAGCTGAGGCACTACCACTCTCCTAGTGGCACCAGGTTTGGGGTCTCTGGCCTCAGTGTACAGGAGTCCATCTTCCCAATAGACCCTATGCGTTCCATTTTTCTTGCCTTTGGACTCTTCAGCAGCTTGCTGCCTAAGGCCTTCAAGAGAGGGACAGGTTTCTTGTCCCTTACACAGCTCCTCCCTTGAGGGTCCCCCTGGGCCTAAGAGCTCAACCTGATAAGGTTCAAGCTCCAAAGGCTCAGTTCCCTCAGAGGGCAGAACTTCTTCCTGAGAAGAGAGGTTCCCTTTCTTTTGCTGTGTTGCAGTTGGTTTCCCAACTGACTTTCCTGTTCTCTTGGTAGGCTGGGCCATTTTTCCAGACTCCAGCTCTACTTTTTCACCCTGTGCCTTGCATTGTGCTCTTGTTTTCACACACACCAGTTCAGGGATACCCAGCATTGCTGCATGGGTTTTTAGTTCTACCTCAGCCCATGCTGAGGACTCCAGGTCATTTCCAAGCAGACAGTCCACTGGGATATTTGAGGAGACCACCACCTGTTTCAGGCCATTGACCCCTCCCCATTCTAAAGTAACCATTGCCATGGGATGTACTTTTCTCTGATTGTCAGCGTTGGTGACTGTGTAAGTTTTTCCAGTCAGGTATTGGCCAGGGGAAACCAGTTTCTCTGTCACCATGGTGACACTGGCACCTGTATCCCTCAGGCCCTCTATTCTAGTCCCATTAATTAAGAGTTGCTGTCTGTATTTTTGCATGTTAGGCGGCCAGACAGCTAGTGTGGCTAAATCCACCCCACCCTCAGAAACTAGAGTAGCTTCAGTGTGGACCCTGATTTGCTCTGGGCACACTGTTGATCCCACTTGGAGACTAGCCATACCAGTGTTACCTGGATGGGAGTTTGGAGTGGAACCTTTCTTGGGACAGGCCTTGTCTCCAGTTTGGTGTCCATGCTGTTTACAGCTATGACACCAGGCCTTTTTGGGATCAAAGTTTTTACCCTTGTACCCATTGTTTTGTGAAGAGGCTCTGGGCCCACCCTCCTGTGCAGGTTTTTGGGGGCCTGTAGAAGACTCTTTACTATTTTTAGTTTTGGTTGTCTCATCACCCTTCCCCTGGGGAGCCTTTGTGACTCCTTTCTTTTGGTCACCCCCTGTTGAAGTCTTGGACACCCTTGTCTTGACCCAATGGTCCGCCTTCTTTCCCAATTCTTGGGGAGAAATTGGTCCCAGGTCTACCAGATGCTGATGCAGTTTATCATTGAAACAATTACTTAACAGGTGTTCTTTCACAAATAAATTGTACAGCCCATCATAATTACTTACACCACTGCCTTGAATCCAACCATCTAGTGTTTTCACTGAGTAGTCTACAAAGTCAACCCAGGTCTGGCTCGAGGATTTTTGAGCCCCCCTGAATCTAATCCTATACTCCTCAGTGGAGAATCCAAAGCCCTCAATCAGGGTACCCTTCATGAGGTCATAAGATTCTGCATCTTGTCCAGAGAGTGTGAGGAGTCTATCCCTACACTTTCCTGTGAACATTTCCCAAAGGAGAGCACCCCAGTGAGATCTGTTCACTTTTCTGGTTACACAAGCCCTCTCAAAAGCTGTGAACCATTTGGTGATGTCATCACCATCTTCATATTTAGTTACAATCCCTTTAGGGATTTTCAACATGTCAGGAGAATCTCTGACCCTATTTATGTTGCTGCCACCATTGATGGGTCCTAGGCCCATCTCTTGTCTTTCCCTCTCTATGGCTAGGATCTGCCTTTCCAAAGCCAATCTTTTGGCCATCCTGGCTAACTGGATGTCCTCTTCACTGGAGTTATCCTCAGTGATTTCAGAGTTGTTGGTCCCTCCTGTGAGGGAACCAGCATCTCTGACTATTATTTGTGGAGTCAGGGCTTGAGAAGCCCTGCTCTCCCTAAGTAGGACTGGAGGGGGGGAATTTCCCTCCAAGTCACTATCTTCATCCTCTGAGTTGCCATCCTCAGAGGGGTTGGCCTTTTCAAACTCTGCCAAAAGCTCCTGGAGCTGTACTTTGGTAGGTTTGGGGCCCATTGCTATTTTCTTTAGTTTACAGAGTGACCTTAGCTCTCTCATCTGTAGATGGAGGTAAGGTGTGGTGTCGAGTTCCACCACAGTCACATCTGTGCTAGACATTTTGCTTCTAAAAGTTGGAATACTTTTTAAGAATCTAAAACTGGTTCTAGAATCTAATTTCAAACTTTTACAAACTTTTACACTCTAAAAGAAATGCTAAACAGGATCTAACACAAGGCCCTAGCAGGTCTTTTAAGAATTTAGAAAACTTTTCAAATTGCAAAAATCAATTTCTAATGACAATTTTGGAATTTGTTGTGTGATCAGGTATTGGCTGAGTAGTCCAGCAAATGCAAAGTCTTGTACCCCACCGCTGATCCACCAATGTAGGAAGTTGGCTCTGTATGTGCTATTTCAAAGTGAGGAATAGCATGCACAGAGTCCAAGGGTTCCCCTTAGAGGTAAAATAGTGGTAAAAATAGATAATACTAATGCTCTATTTTGTGGTAGTGTGGTCGAGCAGTAGGCTTATCCAAGGAGTAGTGTTAAGCATTTGTTGTACATACACATAGACAATAAATGAGGTACACACACTCAGAGACAAATCCAGCCAATAGGTTTTTATATAGAAAAATATCTTTTCTTAGTTTATTTTAAGAACCACAGGTTCAAATTCTACATGTAATATCTCATTCGAAAGGTATTGCAGGTAAGTACTTTAGGAACTTCAAATCATCAAAATTGCATGTATACTTTTCGAGTTATTCACAAATAGCTGTTTTAAAAGTGGACACAGTGCAATTTTCACAGTTCCTAGGGGAGGTAAGTATTTGTTAGGTTAACCAGGTAAGTAAGACACTTACAGGGCTTAGTTCTTGGTCCAAGGTAGCCCACCGTTGGGGGTTCAGAGCAACCCCAAAGTCACCACACCAGCAGCTCAGGGCCGGTCAGGTGCAGAGTTCAAAGTGGTGCCCAAAACACATAGGCTAGAATGGATAGAAGGGGGTGCCCCGGTTCCGGTCTGTTTGCAGGTAAGTACCCGCGTCTTCGGAGGGCAGACCAGGGGGGTTTTGTAGGGCACCGGGGGGGACACAAGTCCACACAGAAATTTCACCCTCAGCAGCGCGGGGGCGGCCGGGTGCAGTGCAGGAACAGGCGTCGGGGTCGCAATGTTAGTCTATGAGAGATCTCGGGATCTCTTCAGCGCTGCAGGCAGGCAAGGGGGGGGTTCCTCGGGGAAACCTCCACTTGGGCAAGGGAGAGGGACTCCTGGGGGTCACTTCTCCAGTGAAAGTCCGGTCCTTCAGGTCCTGGGGGCTGCGGGTGCAGGGTCTCTCCCAGGCGTCGGGACTTTAGGTTCAAAGAGTCGCGGTCAGGGGAAGCCTCGGGATTCCCTCTGCAGGCGGCGCTGTGGGGGCTCAGGGGGGACAGGTTTTGGTACTCACAGTATCAGAGTAGTCCTGGGGTCCCTCCTGAGGTGTTGGATCGCCACCAGCCGAGTCGGGGTCGCCGGGTGCAGTGTTGCAAGTCTCACGCTTCTTGCGGGGAGCTTGCAGGGTTCTTTAAAGCTGCTGGAAACAAAGTTGCAGCTTTTCTTGGAGCAGGTCCGCTGTCCTCGGGAGTTTCTTGTCTTTTCGAAGCAGGGGCAGTCCTCAGAGGATGTCGAGGTCGCTGGCCCCTTTGGAAGGCGTCGCTGGAGCAGGATCTTTGGAAGGCAGGAGACAGGCCGGTGAGTTTCTGGAGCCAAGGCAGTTGTCGTCTTCTGGTCTTCCTCTGCAGGGGTTTTCAGCTAGGCAGTCCTTCTTGTAGTTGCAGGAATCTGATTTTCTAGGGTTCAGGGTAGCCCTTAAATACTAAATTTAAGGGCGTGTTTAGGTCTGGGGGGTTAGTAGCCAATGGCTACTAGCCCTGAGGGTGGGTACACCCTCTTTGTGCCTCCTCCCAAGGGGAGGGGGTCACAATCCTAACCCTATTGGGGGAATCCTCCATCTGCAAGATGGAGGATTTCTAAAAGTTAGAGTCACTTCAGCTCAGGACACCTTAGGGGCTGTCCTGACTGGCCAGTGACTCCTCCTTGTTTTTCTCATTATTTTCTCCGGCCTTGCCGCCAAAAGTGGGGCCTGGCCGGAGGGGGCGGGCAACTCCACTAGCTGGAGTGTCCTGCTGGGTTGGCACAAAGGAGGTGAGCCTTTGAGGCTCACCGCCAGGTGTGACAATTCCTGCCTGGGGGAGGTGTTAGCATCTCCACCCAGTGCAGGCTTTGTTACTGGCCTCAGAGTGACAAAGGCACTCTCCCCATGGGGCCAGCAACATGTCTCGGTTTGTGGCAGGCTGCTAAAACTAGTCAGCCTACACAGATAGTCGGTTAAGTTTCAGGGGGCACCTCTAAGGTGCCCTCTGGGGTGTATTTTACAATAAAATGTACACTGGCATCAGTGTGCATTTATTGTGCTGAGAAGTTTGATACCAAACTTCCCAGTTTTCAGAGTAGCCATTATGGTGCTGTGGAGTTCGTGTTTGACAGACTCCCAGACCATATACTCTTATGGCTACCCTGCACTTACAATGTCTAAGGTTTTGTTTAGACACTGTAGGGGTACCATGCTCATGCACTGGTACCCTCACCTATGGTATAGTGCACCCTGCCTTAGGGCTGTAAGGCCTGCTAGAGGGGTGGCTTACCTATACTGCATAGGCAGTGAGAGGCTGGCATGGCACCCTGAGGGGAGTGCCATGTCGACTTACTCGTTTTGTCCTCACTAGTACACACAAGCTGGCAAGCAGTGTGTCTGTGCTGAGTGAGAGGTCTCCAGGGTGGCATAAGACATGCTGCAGCCCTTAGAGACCTTCCTTGGCATCAGGGCCCTTGGTACTAGAAGTACCAGTTACAAGGGACTTATCTGGATGCCAGGGTCTGCCAATTGTGGATACAAAAGTACAGGTTAGGGAAAGAACACTGGTGCTGGGGCCTGGTTAGCAGGCCTCAGCACACTTTCAATTGTAAACTTAGCATCAGCAAAGGCAAAAAGTCAGGGGGCAACCATGCCAAGGAGGCATTTCCTTACAGTAATGTATTCCTTTGAATACAAACCTTAGGTATTTCCTGTGCGATGGGTGTATTGGTATATGGAAATAAGCATCCTTGAGGTCTAAAGTTGCCATGTAGTCGTGTAGTTTTAGCAATGGCAATACTTCTTGTAGTGTGACCATGTGGAAGTGGTCTGATTTGATGAAAGTGTTCACTACTCTGAGGTCTAGGATTGGTCTCAGCGTTTTGTCCTTCTTTGGTATCAGAAAGTACAGTGAGTAAACTCCTGTATTTATTTGTGTGTTTGGCACTAATTCGATTGCATTCTTTTGCAATAGTGCCTGCACTTCTATCTCCAGGAGATTGGAATGGTGTGTTGTTAAATTTTGTGCTTTTGGTGGTATGTTTGGAGGGAATTGTAGAAATTCTATGCAATAACCATGTTGGATAATTGCTAGAACCCAAGTGTCTGTAGTGATTTCCTCCCATGCTTTGTAATAATGACCTATTCTTCCCCCCACTGGTGTTGTGTGGAGGGGGTGAGTGACCTGTGAGTCATTGTTTAGTAGTAGGGGTTTTGGGGCTTTGAAATCTCCCTCTATTTCTAGGGAATTGGCCTCCTCTATATTGTCCCCGAAAACCTCCTCTATACTGTCCCTGGTAAGTGGACGGTGTTGCTTGCGAGGTGCTGGCTTGTGTGCTTTGACCCCGAAACCCCCCTCGAAAGGGCGTTTTACGGAATGTGCTGTAATTCCCTCTGCTCTGCGGGGAGTAGAGTGCGCCCATGGCTTTGGCAGTGTCCGTATCTTTTTTGAGTTTCTCAATCGCTGTGTCCACTTCTGGACCGAACAGTTCTTTTTCATTAAAAGGCATATTGAGAACTGCTTGTTGAATCTCTGGTTTAAATCCAGACGTTCGGAGCCATGCATGCCTTCTGATAGTTACAGATGTATTAATTGTCCGTGCAGCTGTATCTGCAGCGTCCATGGAGGAACGTATCTGGTTGTTGGAGATGGTCTGTCCCTCCTCAACCACTTGTTTTGCCCTATTTTGGAAGTCCTTGGGCAGATGTTCAATGAGATGTTGCATCTCGTCCCAGTGGGCTCTGTCATAGCGCGCAAGTAGTGCCTGGGAGTTCGCGATGCGCCACTGGTTTGCAGCTTGTGCTGCGACTCTTTTACCAGCTGCATCGAACTTGCGGCTTTCTTTATCTGGGGGTGGTGCATCTCCAGATGTGTGAGAGTTGGCCCTTTTCCTAGCTGCTCCTACAACAACAGAGTCTGGTGGCAGCTGTGTAGTGATGAAAACCGGGTCCGTAGGAGGCGGCTTGTACTTTTTTTCCACCCTTGGTGCGATTGCCCTACTTTTGACCGGCTCCTTAAATATGTCTTTTGCGTGCCGGAGCATACCAGGGAGCATAGGCAGGCTTTGGTATGAGCTGTGGGTGGAGGAGAGTGTGTTGAACAAGAAATCATCCTCGACCTGTTCTGAGTGGAGGCTTACGTTGTGAAATTGTGCTGCTCTAGCCACCACCTGAGAGTACGCGGTGCTGTCTTCTGGTGGAGATGGCTTTGTAGGGTATGCCTCCGGGCTGTTATCTGACACTGGGGCGTCGTATAGGTCCCATGCGTCCTGATCTTGGTCACCCTGGCTCATGGTGGTGTGAGCTGGGGAGTGTGATGGAGTTTGTGCTGGTGAAACGTTAATCACGGGCGGAGGAGAGGGTGGTGGTGTAACTCTTTTCACCACTTTTGGTTGTGGTGCTTGTTCCGTCTGGAACTCCAACCTTCTCTTTCTCCTAATGGGGGGAAGGGTGCTTATTTTTCCTGTCCCCTGCTGAATGAAGATACGCTTTTGCGTATGGTCCACATCAGTTGCTTGTAGCTCTTCCTCAAACCTATGCTTTTGCATTTGGGAGGTTAGCGAGTGCTCTTCTGTATAAGAGCCTGAAGCTGGGTCGCTTGCAGTTTGTTTCGGCATCGAAACTTTGTCTGCGTGTTTTTTCGGCTCCGAGGTGACTTTTTTCCTTTTCGGGGCCGAAACCTCTCGGCGTCGATCTGTTTCGGTGCCGCTGTCTCGGCGTCGAGCCGTGTCCACACCGGCATCTCGGTGTCGAGGCTTGTCTCCAGCACTTTCTCGGTCCCGAGAAGGCTGCGTGCCGGTGTCTCGACCGGAGTCGGACGATCTCGGCACTGTTTGGGCCTTTTTCGGTGCCGACGGTCGGTCACCGAATTTATGGGTCGAGCCATGGCCTGGTGGCAGTGGCGTCCCCTGGGCCTTGTAAATGTTTCTTTGTGTGGTTTGACGTCTTACTCACGGTTTGTGTGTCGTCGAATCCTTCGGAGTCTGAGTCTTGGATCGAGAAGGTACCTTCTTCTTCCTGTTCCTCGAACTCCCGTTGGGCTGTCGGTGCGGACGCCATTTGAAGTCTTCTGGCTCGACGGTCTCGGAGTGTTTTTCGGGACCGGAACGCACGACAGGCCTCGCAGGTGTCTTCGCTGTGCTCAGGTGACAGGCACAGGTTGCAGACCAAGTGTTGGTCTGTGTAGGGGTATTTATTGTGGCATTTGGGGCAGAAACGGAACGGGGTCCGTTCCATCGGCGTTCTTCAGCACGCGGTCGGGCCGACCAGGCCCCGACGGAGGATCGAAAAAACTACCCCGAAGGGCACCGGAGCTCTTCGATCTTCGATGCGGTGTGGAATCTAAGTACGCCGATCCCGAACGCAACAATACCGACGAAAATCTTCCGAAATTAGCTAATTTTCCGTTCCGAAACTCGGAGCGACACGAACACGTCCGAACCCGATGGCGGAAAAAAAACAATCGAAGATGGAGTCGACGCCCATGCGCAATGGAGACAAAAGGAGGAGTCACTCGGTCCCGTGACTCAAAAGACTTCTTCGAAGAAAAACAACTTGTAACACTCCGGCCCAACACCAGATGGCGAGCTATTGCAGAACATGCGTATCTACAGCGACAGATGCCATCGAACACACTGTTCTTGTGTGTTGGTTTTGATTAACCAATCGTCTAGATACGGGAATACGTGTATGTGCTGTCTTCTGATATGTGCCGCTACTACTGCAAGGCATTTTGTAAATACCCTTGGTGCTGTTATTCCGAATGGTAACACTTTGAACTGGTAATGTACTCCTTGGAATACAAACTAAGTATTTCCTGTGTTAAGGATGTATGGGTATATGGAAGTACGCATCTTTGAGATCTAATGTAGTCTTGTTGTTTGAGCAAGGGGATTACGTCTTGAAGTGTTACCATGTGAAAGTGATCTGATTTGATGTAAAGGTTTAGTGTTCTGAGATCTAATATAGGTCTTAGAGTTTTGTCCTTTTTGGGTATGAGAAAGTACAGGGAGTAAACCCCTGTCCCTTTTTGATGACTGGGTACTAGTTCTATTGCCTCTTTTTGTAACAACGCTTGGACTTCTATCTGTAATAGATCCATGTGTTGTTTGGACATGTGTGTTTTTGGCGGCACATTTGGTGGTAATTGTAGGAATTCTATGCAATAGCCATGTTGGATGATGGCTAGGACCCACGAGTCAGTTTTTATTTCCTCCCAATTTTGGTAAAAATCTGTTAGTCTCCCCCCCACTGGTATTACGTGTTGGGGATTTGTGACACTGAAGTCACTGTTTGTTTTGAGGGGTCTTGGGACTTTGGAACTTCCCTCTAGTCTTAGGGAACTGTCTCCCTCTGTACTGTCCCCGAAAACCTCCTCTCTGATACTGGCGCTGGTATGCAGGCCTGGTTTGTGAAGTTGAGGGTTCTGTTTGAGCCCGAAACCCCCCCCTCTAAATTGGGACTTCCTAAAAGTGCCTCTGCTCTGTGGGAAGTAGAGCGCGCTCATGGCCTTGGCCGTATCTATCTTTTTTCAACTTTGATAGCAGTGTCCACTTCCGGCCCAAACAACTGCTGTCCATTAAAAGGCTTATTAAGCACAGCCTGTTGGATTTCGGGCTTGAATCCTGAGGTGCGCAGCCATGCACGTCTCCGAATTGTCACCGCTGTATTTACAGTTCTTGCAGCTGTGTCTGCTGCGTCCATTGCTGAACGTATTGTGTTATTTGAGATACTTTGGCCTTCTTCTACCACCTGTTGTGCATATTTCTGGAATTCTTTGGGCAGATGTTCAATAAAATGTTGCATTTCGTCCCAGTGGGCTCTGTCATATCTTGACAGCAAAGCCTGTGAATTCGCAATGCGCCATTGATTGGCTGCTTGTGCTGCCACTCTTTCCCGCTGCGTCGAACTTGCGACTTTGTCGGGTGGTGGTGCATCTCCGGAGGTGTGTGAATTCGCCCTTTTACGTGCTGCGCCAACTACTACTGAGTCCGTTGTCAGTTGCTGCGTAATGTACATAGGGTCTGTTGGAGGCTTGTACTTTTTCTCCACCCTAGGAGTTTCACGGGTTCTTGAAATATCTCCTTTGCGTGTTTCAACATTCCCGGTAGCACTGGAAGACTCTGTTACTGACTATGTGTGGATGACAGTATTAAATAAAAAGTCATCTTCTATAGGTTCAGCGTGCAGTGTGACGTTGTGAAAAGCAGCTGCTCTGGACACCACCTGCGTGTAAGCAGTACTGTCTTCAGGTGGTGATGGTCTTGCTGGGTAACAGTCAGGACTGTTATCAAACACAGGTGCATCATAAAGATCCCATGCATCTGGGTCATCTTGGCTCATGCGTGTTGGAGACTGCACCATCGGTGGGCTAGCGATTGGTGATGATTGCGGTGAACGTTGAGGTGATGGTGGTGTTACTTGTTTTGCCACCTTTGCTTGTGGTGGTTTATCCTTCTCTTGGAAAGCCAGTTTCCTTTTCATCCTTATAGGAGGGAGAGTTCTTATCTTCCCTGTCTCCTTTTGGATATGGAGCCTTCTCTGTGTATAATCTGGCTCCCCTGCCTCTAGTTCCTGTCCGAATTTATGGCTTTGCATTTGTGTGGAAAGCCCTTGCTCCTCGGTGTAGGAACTTGTTTTCGGCTCCGAAGCCGGATGTTTCGGGATCGAAACCTTTTCCACCATCTTTTTCGACTCCGAAGCCACTTTTTTGTGTTTCGGTGTTCCGATCTCTCGGTGCAGTCTCGTCTCGGTGCTGGTATCTGGATGTCAAGATTGTTCTGACCCGGTGTCTCAGGGTAGAGTCCTTTCTGTGCCGGTATCTCGACCGGAGTCGGATGACTTCGACACATGCGTGCCCTTTTTCGGTGCCGATGGACGGTCACCGATTTGTTGGGTTAAGCCATGGCCTGCCGGCGGTGGCGTCCCCTGGGCTCTGATGAATTTACTGTGAGTTTTGGCTGGGGTGGTTTTACTCACGGTTTTCGGCATCTGTTCTGTTTCGGGCTCGTCCGAGTCTGAGTCAGCAATGGAGAAGGTTTCTTCTTCCTCCAAGTCTTGGTGTCCTGACGGCGCCAACGCCATTTGAAGTCTTCTCGCTCTCCGGTCCCTCAGCGTTTTCCTCGATCGAAACGCTCGACAGGCCTCACAGGTATCCTCTTTGTGTTCGGGAGACAAACACAAATTACAGACCAAATGTTGATCTGTGTAAGGATACTTGTTGTGGCATTCGGGGCAGAAGCGGAATGGGGTCCGTTCCATTAGTCTTGTCGATGCACGTGGTCGGGCCGACCAGGCCCCGCCGGGGAACCGAAACCCCGAAGGGCCACCGGAGCGCTTCAAAATTCGGTGTTGATCTGTGTTAACTAACCCGATACCGAACGCAAACAATACAGTCAAATATTTCCGATATCTAACTAATTTTCCGAACCGAAACACAGAGCGTAGAGGAACACGTCCGAACCCGATGGCGGAAAGAAAACAATCTAAGATGGAGTCGACGCCCATGCGCAATGGAGCCAAAATGGGAGGAGTCCCTCGATCTCGTGACTCGAAAAGACTTCTTCGAAGAAAAACAACTTGTAACACTCCGAGCCCAACACTAGATGGCGGGATATGCATAGCATGTGTATCTGCAGCTACACATGCCATCGAACATATATATATATATATATATTTATGGAATTGCGTGGCTGACAGTGCAAAGGTCAACTAGAGTGGATGTGGGTGCCAGACCAGACATCCTCCTGCAAGGGAATGCCTCGTGTCCCACTAGGCAAAGCTGTGCAAGCCTACCATCTGATGCAACCACCTCTACAAGGGGGTCAGTAGAGTAAGTCTGGCGTTCCAACCTGTGTGCCAAGTGCCACCCGCCAGCTGGGAAAGACCACTCGGGTCACCTCAGGTATACTCCTAGGTATTGGGGTGCTGAAGAGCATTCCCATCACTGCTTCAAAGCACAGCAAGGCCAGTTCCACTTAATCTGTCCAACCTGCACCAGTCATTTATCACTAGGATCTGGGTACCTAAATTATAGAGGTGTAGGTTGGCCATACCCAGACCCCCATCATATGGCACCTGTGGCAGTTAGTGAGAGCCAGTCCCTGTCTGGAGTTGTGCCACTGAAAGGACATCGCCAAAGAGTCCATTTCCTTAAACCACTGATGGGACACGTTCTGCGGGAAGTTTTGAAAAAGGTATAGGAGCCTCAGTAGAATCAATTTTGTACAGGGCAATTCTCCCCATTACATTCAGTGGGTGAGTTACCCACCTTTTCAGATCTGTTTTCACTTGCTGAATCAGTGGGTTGAAATTAAGTTTAAGTTCCAAATCCCAAGATAACCAAAGCTCAAGCGCTGTATGGGAATGGACGATTGTCATGCAACACATTCTCTAGACAGGCATAAGTCAATTCAATTCATTCAATGTTTTGCAACTCCAAAGAGGTCCACCTGCAAAAAACACACACCAATAAAGAAATATAAACAAATCCATATATAATTAAGTTCTTGCAGTTATTTTCTCTAAAATCATAAATGGAAAGTCCTCCCCTCCTACTCTTTGCCATATACATCATCTATGGCAACCCGAGTACTATGTTTCGAAAAAACAGACTCCAAAAGAAATCATTCTTATTAACTTCCCCGGTCACCTTATGAAAATATCCGGATAAAAGTCACAGTTGAACAATCATATGTGCTCTGTACCAGAAGCCTAAGATCAAACATAGGCATGCTACCCTCTAACCAATCAGCGTGTATATACAAAATGCATTTAAAATCAACAAACACTTACAAAGGTCCCACCTCCCACACCCACTAATCGAAATAGGTTTAAAAATTATTTAAAGAAATTGGAAATCCTAATACAGAACATTTCATTTGGTGGTTTATATAAAGCATTCAGATCAGAGCCTCCCAAGCTGATTTAATATTTAGTCACGAATAGAGGGGTTTCCGCCATTTTTCTGGGTGAATGGTTAGGGCAGGTGTAAGGAAATGCCTCTTTGGCATGGTTACCCCCTGACTTTAAACCTTTGCTGATGCTAAGTTTTGATTTGAAAGTGTGCTGAGGCCTGCTAACCAGGCCCCAGCACCAGTGTTCTTTCCCTAACCTGTACTTTTGTTTTCAACAATTGGCACACTCTGGCATCCACGTAAGTCCCTTGTAACTGGTACCCCTGGTACCAAGGGCCCTGATGCCAGGGAAGGTCTCTAAGGGATGCAGCATGTCTTATGTCACCATGGGGACCCCTCACTCAGCACAGACACTGCTTGCCAGCTTGTGTGTGCTGGTGAGGACAAAACAACTAAGTCGACATGGCACTCCCCTCAGGGTGCCATGCCAACCTCACACTGCTCCTATGCAGTATAGATAAGTCACCCCTCTAGCAGGCCTTACAGCCCTAAGGCAGGGTGCACTATACCATAGGCGAGGGCACCAGTGCATGAGCACTGTGCCCCTACAGCAGAGGTCTTCAAACTGGGGGTCAGGCCCCCCCTAGGGGGGCCAAGTGATCCCAGGGGGGGCCCCAGACTCTGGCCAAAATAAATATTATACAGATAACAGGCCTTTGTTTTAAGCAGAAGCATGTTATTGCAGTTTTAAAAAGGTAACAGTACTGAACTGCAATGTTTAAATAGGTTTAGACCTATTTAATCATTGCCATGTTTATAAAATAATTGTGAAAATTCTGAGGGGGGGCCCAATGATTTTTATTTTTCAACTGTAGGGGCGCGGCATTAAAAAGTTTGGAGACCTCTGCCCTACAGTGTCTAAGCAAAACCTTAGACATTGTAAGTGCAGGGTAGCCATAAGAGTATATGGTCTGGGGGTCTGTCATGCACGAACTCCACAGCACCATAATGGCTACACTGAAAACTCAAACTTCTCAGCACAATAAATGCACACTGATGCCAGTTTTCCTTTTCATTGTAACATACACCCCAGAGGGCACCTTAGAGGTGCCCCCTGAAACCTTAACCAACTACCCGTGTAGGCTAACTGGTTTTAGCAGCCTGCCACACTCGAGACATGTTGCTGGCCACATGGGGAGAGTGCCTTTGTCACTCTGTGGCTAGTAAAGCATGTACTGGGTGGATATGCTTTTCACCTCCCCCTTGCAGGAACTGTAACACCTGACGGTGAGCCTCAAAGGCTCACCCCCTTTGTTACAGCACCCCAGGGCATTCCAGCTAGTGGAGTTACCCGCCCCCTCCAGCCACGGCCCCACTTTTGGCGGCAAGGCCGGAGGAGATAATGAGAGAAACAAGGAGTCACCACTAGCCAGTCAGGACAGCCCCTAAGGCAACTTGAGCTGAGGTGACGGACTTTTAGAAATCCTCCATCTTGCAGATGGAGGATTCCCCCAATAGCGATAGGAATGTGACCCCCCTCCCCTTGGGAGGAGGCACAAAGAGGATGTACCCACCCTCAGGGCTAGTAGCCATTGGCTACCAACCCCCAGACCTAAACACAGAATTTAGGGGTATTTAGGGGCTCCCCAGAACCTAGGAACTCAGATTCCTGCAACCTAAGAAGAAGAGGACTGCTAAGCTGAAAAACCCTGCAGAGAAGACGGAAACACCAACTGCTTTGGCCCCAGCTCTACCGGCCTGTCTCCCCCTTCTAAAGACACTGCTCCAGCGACGCTTTCCCCAGGGACCAGCGACCTCTGAATCCTCAGAGGACTGCCCTGCTCTAGAAGGACCAAGAACTCCCGAGGACAGCGGCTCTGTTCACTCAAGACTACAACTTTGTTACAAAGGAGCAACTTTAAACCAACTTGCGTTTCCCGCCGGAAGCGTGAGACTTGCTACTCTGCACCCGACGCCCCCCGCTCGACTTGTGGAGAACAATCACTTCAGGGAGGACTCCCCAGCGACTGCGAGACCGTGAGAAGCCAGAGTTGCCCCCCCGAGTGCCCACAGCAACGCCTGCAGAGGGAATCCCGAGGCTCCCCCTGACCGCGTGTAGGAAGTTGGCTCTGTATGTGCTATTTCAAAGTAAGGAATAGCATGCACAGAGTCCAAGGGTTCCCCTTAGAGGTAAAATAGTGGTAAAAAGAGATAATACTAATGCTCTATTTTGTGGTAGTGTGGTCGAGCAGTAGGCTTATCCAAGGAGTAGTGTTAAGCATTTGTTGCACATACACATAGACAATAAATGAGGTACACACACTCAGAGACAAATCCAGCCAATAGGTTTTTGTATAGAAAAATATCTTTTCTTAGTTTATTTTAAGAACCACAGGTTCAAATTTTACATGTAATATCTCATTCGAAAGGTATTGCAGGTAAGTACTTTAGGAACTTTAAATCATAAAAATTGCATGTATACTTTACAAGTTATTGACAAATAGCTGTTTTAAAAGTGGACACTTAGTGCAATTTTCACAGTTCCTGGGGGAGGTAAGTTTTTGTTAGTTTTACCAGGTAAGTAAGACACTTACAGGGTTCAGTTCTTGGTCCAAGGTAGCCCACCGTTGGGGGTTCAGAGCAACCCCAAAGTCACCACACCAGCAGCTCAGGGCCGGTCAGGTGCAGAGTTCAAAGTGGTGCCCAAAACACATAGGCTAGAATGGAGAGAAGGGGGTGCCCCGGTTCCGGTCTGCTTGCAGGTAAGTACCCGCGTCTTCGGAGGGCAGACCAGGGGGGTTTTGTAGGGCACCGGGGGGGACACAAGCCCACACAGAAATTTCACCCTCAGCAGCGCGGGGGCGGCCGGGTGCAGTGTAGGAACAAGCGTCGGGTTCGCAATGTTAGTCTATGAGAGATCTCGGGATCTCTTCAGCGCTGCAGGCAGGCAAGGGGGGGGTTCCTCGGGGAAACCTCCACTTGGGCAAGGGAGAGGGACTCCTGGGGGTCACTTCTCCAGTGAAAGTCCGGTCCTTCAGGTCCTGGGGGCTGCGGGTGCAGGGTCTCTCCCAGGCGTCGGGACTTAGGATTCAAAGAGTCGCGGTCAGGGGAAGCCTCGGGATTCCCTCTGCAGGCGGCGCTGTGGGGGGACAGGTTTTGGTACTCACAGTATCAGAGTAGTCCTGGGGTCCCTCCTGAGGTGTTGGATCTCCACCAGCCGAGTCGGGGTCGCCGGGTGCAGTGTTGCAAGTCTCACGCTTCTTGCGGGGAGCTTGCAGGGTTCTTTCAAGGCTGCTGGAAACAAAGTTGCAGCCTTTCTTGGAGCAGGTCCGCTGTCCTCGGGAGTTTCTTGTCTTTTCGAAGCAGGGGCAGTCCTCAGAGGATGTCGAGGTCGCTGGTCCCTTTGGAAGGCGTCGCTGGAGCAGGATCTTTGGAAGGCAGGAGACAGGCCGGTGAGTTTCTGGAGCCAAGGCAGTTGTCGTCTTCTGGTCTTCCTCTGCAGGGGTTTTCAGCTAGGCAGTCCTTCTTGTAGTTGCAGGAATCTAATTTTCTAGGGTTCAGGGTAGCCCTTAAATACTAAATTTAAGGGCGTGTTTAGGTCTGGGGGGTTAGTAGCCAATGGCTACTAGCCCTGAGGGTGGGTACACCCTCTTTGTGCCTCCTCCCAAGGGGAGGGGGTCACAATCCTAACCCTATTGGGGGAATCCTCCATCTGCAAGATGGAGGATTTCTAAAAGTTAGAGTCACTTCAGCTCAGGACACCTTAGGGGCTGTCCTGACTGGCCAGTGACTCCTCCTTGTTGCTTTCTTTGTTCCCTCCAGCCTTGCCGCCAAAAGTGGGGGCCGTGGCCGGAGGGGGCGGGCAACTCCACTAAGCTGGAGTGCCCTGCTGGGCTGTGACAAAGGGGTGAGCCTTTGAGGCTCACCGCCAGGTGTCACAGCTCCTGCCTGGGGGGAGGTGTTAGCATCTCCACCCAGTGCAGGCTTTGTTACTGGCCTCAGAGTGACAAAGGCACTCTTCCCATGGGGCCAGCAACATGTCTCTAGTGTGGCAGGCTGCTGGAACTAGTCAGCCTACACAGACAGTCGGTTAAGTTTCAGGGGGCACCTCTAAGGTGCCCTCTGGGGTGTATTTTGCAATAAAATGTACACTGGCATCAGTGTGCATTTATTGTGCTGAGAGGTTTGATACCAAACTTCCCAGTTTTCAGTGTAGCCATTATGGTGCTGTGGAGTTCATGTTTGACAGACTCCCAGACCATATACTCTTATGGCTACCCTGCACTTACAATGTCTAAGGTTTTGTTTAGACACTGTAGGGGTACCATGCTCATGCACTGGTACCCTCACCTATGGTATAGTGCACCCTGCCTTAGGGCTGTAAGGCCTGCTAGAGGGGTGTCTTACCTATACTGCATAGGCAGTGAGAGGCTGGCATGGCACCCTGAGGGGAGTGCCATGTCGACTTACTCGTTTTGTCCTCACTAGCACACACAAGCTGGCACACAGTGTGTCTGTGCTGAGTGAGAGGTCTCCAGGGTGGCATAAGACATGCTGCAGCCCTTAGAGACCTTCCTTGGCATCAGGGCCCTTGGTACTAGAAGTACCAGTTACAAGGGACTTATCTGGATGCCAGGGTCTGCCAATTGTGGATACAAAAGTACAGGTTAGGGAAAGAACACTGGTGCTGGGGCCTGGTTAGCAGGCCTCAGCACACTTTCAATTGTAAACATAGCATCAGCAAAGGCAAAAAGTCAGGGGGCAACCATGCCAAGGAGGCATTTCCTTACACAACCCCCCCCCCCCAAACGAAAGAGGATGAGACTAACCTTTCCCAAGAGAGTCTTCATTTTCTAAGTGGAAGAACCTGGAAAGGCCATCTGCATTGGCATGGGCAGTCCCAGGTCTGTGTTCCACTATAAAGTCCATTCCCTGTAGGGAGATGGACCACCTCAACAGTTTAGGATTTTCACCTTTCATTTGCATCAGCCATTTGAGAGGTCTGTGGTCAGTTTGAACTAGGAAGTGAGTCCCAAAGAGGTATGGTCTCAGCTTCTTCAGGGACCAAACCACAGCAAAGGCCTCCCTCTCAATGGCACTCCAACGCTGCTCCCTGGGAGTAACCTCCTGCTAATGAAAGCAACAGGCTGGTCAAGGCCATCATCATTTGTTTGGGACAAAACTGCCCCTATCCCATGTTCAGAGGCATCAGTCTGCACAATGAACTGCTTAGAATAATCTGGAGCTTTTAGAACTGGTGCTGAGCACATTGCTTGTTTCAGGGTGTCAAAGGCCTGTTGGCATTCCACAGTCCAGTTCACTTTCTTGGGCATTTTCTTGGAGGTGAGTTCAGTGAGGGCTGTCACAATGGATCCATATCCCTTCACAAACCTCCTGTAATACCCAGTCAAGCCAAGGAATGCCCCGACTGGAGTCTGGGTTTTTGGAGCTACCCAGTCCAGAATAGTCTGGATCTTGGGTTGGAGTGGCTGAACTTGGCCTCCACCTACAAGGTGGCCCAAGTAAACCACAGTTCCCTGCCCTATCTGGCATTTGGATGCCTTGATAGAGAGGCCTGCAGATTGCAGAGCCTTCACAACCTTCTTCAGGTGGACCAGGTGATCCTGCCAGGAGGAGCTAAAGACAGCAATATCATCAAGATAAGCTGTGCTAAAGGACTCCAAGCCAGCAAGGACTTGATTCACCAACCTTTGGAAGGTGGCAGGGGCATTCTTTAAACCAAAGGGCATAACAGTAAACTGATAATGCCCATCAGGTGTGGAGAATGCTGTTTTCTCTTTTGCTCCAGGTGCCATTTTTATTTGCCAGTACCCTGCTGTCAAGTCAAAGGTACTTAAGAATTTGGCAGCACCTAATTTGTCTATGAGCTCATCAGCTCTTGGAATTGGATGAGCATCTGTCTTGGTGACAGAATTGAGCCCTCTGTAGTCCACACAAAACCTCATCTCTTTCTTTCCATCTTTGGTGTGAGGTTTGGGGACTAAGACCACTGGGCTAGCCCAGGGGCTGTCAGAGCGCTCAATTACTCCCAATTCTAGCATCTTGTGGACTTCCACCTTGATGCTTTCCTTAACATGGTCAGACTGTCTAAAGATTTTGTTTTTGACAGGCATGCTGTCTCCTGTGTCCACATCATGGGTACACAGGTGTGTCTGACCAGGGGTTAAGGAGAAGAGTTCAGGAAACTGTTGTAGGACTCTCCTACAATCAGCTTGCTGTTGGCCAGAGAGGGTGTCTGAGTAGATCACTCCATCTACTGTGCCATCTTTTGGGTCTGATGACAGAAGATCAGGGAGAGGTTCACTCTCTGCCTCCTGATCCTCATCTGTTACCATTAACAGATTTACATCAGCCCCGTCATGGAAGAGCTTAAGGCGGTTCACATGGATCACCCTCTTGGGGCTCCTGCTTGTGCCCAGGTCCACCAGGTAGGTGACCTGACTCTTCCTTTCTAGCACTGGGTAAGGGCCACTCCATTTGTCCTGGAGTGCCCTGGGAGCCACAGGCTCCAGAACCCAGACTTTCTGCCCTGGTTGGAACTCAACCAGTGCAGCCTTTTGGTCATACCAAAACTTCTGGAGCTGTTGGCTGGCCTCAAGGTTTTTGGTTGCCTTTTCCATGTACTCTGCCATTCTAGAGCGAAGGCCAAGTACATAGTCCACTATGTCTTGTTTAGGCTCATGAAGAGGTCTCTCCCAGCCTTCTTTAACAAGAGCAAGTGGTCCCCTTACAGGATGACCAAACAGAAGTTCAAAGGGTGAGAATCCTACTCCCTTCTGTGGCACCTCTCTGTAAGCGAAAAGCAGACATGGCAAGAGGACATCCCATCTCCTTTTGAGCTTTTCTGGGAGCCCCATGATCATGCCCTTTAATGTCTTGTTGAATCTCTCAACTAAGCCATTAGTTTGTGGATGGTAAGGTGTAGTGAATTTATAAGTCACTCCACACTCATTCCACATATGTTTCAGGTATGCTGACATGAAGTTGGTACCTCTGTCAGACACCACCTCCTTAGGGAAACCCACTCTGGTAAAGATACCAATGAGGGCCTTGGCTACTGCAGGGGCAGTAGTCGACCTAAGGGGAATAGCTTCAGGATACCTAGTAGCATGATCCACTACTACTAGGATGTACATATTTCCTGAGGCTGTGGGAGGTTCCAGTGGACCAACTATGTCCACACCCACTCTTTCAAAGGGGACCCCCACCACTGGAAGTGGAATGAGGGGGGCCTTTGGGTGCCCACCTGTCTTACCACTGGCTTGACAGGTGGGGCAGGAGAGGCAAAACTCCTTAACCATGTTGGACATATTGGGCCAGTAGAAGTGGTTGACTAGCCTCTCCCACGTCTTGGTTTGTCCCAAATGTCCAGCAAGGGGAATGTCATGGGCCAATGTTAGGATGAACTCTCTGAACAGCTGAGGCACTACCACTCTCCTAGTGGCACCAGGTTTGGGGTCTCTGGCCTCAGTGTACAGGAGTCCATCTTCCCAATAGACCCTATGTGTTCCACTTTTCTTGCCCTTGGACTCTTCAGCAGCTTGCTGCCTAAGGCCTTCAAGAGAGGGACAGGTTTCTTGTCCCTTACACAGCTCCTCCCTTGAGGGTCCCCCTGGGCCTAAGAGCTCAACCTGATAAGGTTCAAGCTCCAAAGGCCCAGTTCCCTCAGAGGGCAGAACTTCTTCCTGAGAAGAGAGGTACCCTTTCTTTTGCTGTGTTGCAGTTGGCTTCCCAACTGACTTTCCTGTTCTCTTGGTAGGCTGGGCCATTCTTCCAGACTCCAGCTTTACTTGTTCACCCTGTGCCTTGCATTGTGCTCTTGTTTTCACACACACCAGTTCAGGGATACCCAGCATTGCTGCATGGGTTTTTAGTTCTACCTCAGCCCATGCTGAGGACTCCAGGTCATTTCCAAGCAGACAGTCCACTGGGATATTTGAGGAGACCACCACCTGTTTCAGGCCATTGACCCCTCCCCATTCTAAAGTAACCATTGCCATGGGATGTACTTTTCTCTGATTGTCAGCGTTGGTGACTGTGTAAGTTTTTCCAGTCAGGTATTGGCCAGGGGAAACCAGTTTCTCTGTCACCATGGTGACACTGGCACCTGTATCCCTCAGGCCCTCTATTCTAGTCCCATTAATTAAGAGTTGCTGTCTGTATTTTTGCATGTTAGGCGGCCAGACAGCTAGTGTGGCTAAATCCACCCCACCCTCAGAAACTAGAGTAGCTTCAGTGTGGACCCTGATTTGCTCTGGGCACACTGTTGATCCCACTTGGAGACTAGCCATACCAGTGTTACCTGGATGGGAGTTTGGAGTGGAACCTTTCTTGGGACAGGCCTTGTCTCCAGTTTGGTGTCCATGCTGTTTACAGCTATGACACCAGGCCTTTTTGGGATCAAAGTTTTTACCCTTGTACCCATTGTTTTGTGAAGAGGCTCTGGGCCCACCCTCCTGTGCAGGTTTTTGGGGGCCTGTAGAAGACTCTTTACTATTTTTAGTTTTGGTTGTCTCATCACCCTTCCCCTGGGGAGTCTTTGTGACCCCTTTCTTTTGGTCACCCCCTGTTGAAGTCTTGGACACCCTTGTCTTGACCCAATGGTCCGCCTTCTTTCCCAATTCTTGGGGAGAAATTGGTCCTAGGTCTACCAGATGCTGATGCAGTTTATCATTGAAACAATTACTCAATAGGTGCTCTTTCACAAATAAATTGTACAGCCCATCATAATTACTTACACCACTGCCTTGAATCCAACCATCTAGTGTTTTCACTGAGTAGTCTACAAAGTCAACCCAGGTCTGGCTCGAGGATTTTTGAGCCCCCCTGAATCTAATCCTATACTCCTCAGTGGAGAATCCAAAGCCCTCAATCAGGGTACCCTTCATGAGGTCATAAGATTCTGCATCTTGTCCAGAGAGTGTGAGGAGTCTATCCCTACACTTTCCTGTGAACATTTCCCAAAGGAGAGCACCCCAGTGAGATCTGTTCACTTTTCTGGTTACACAAGCCCTCTCAAAAGCTGTGAACCATTTGGTGATGTCATCACCATCTTCATATTTAGTTACAATCCCTTTAGGGATTTTCAACATGTCAGGAGAATCTCTGACCCTATTTATGTTGCTGCCACCATTGATGGGTCCTAGGCCCATCTCTTGTCTTTCCCTCTCTATGGCTAGGATCTGTCTTTCCAAAGCCAATCTTTTGGCCATCCTGGCTAACTGGATGTCCTCTTCACTGGAGTTATCCTCAGTGATTTCAGAGGTGTTGGTCTCTCCTGTGAGGGAACCAGCATCTCTGACTATTATTTTTGGAGTCAGGGTTTGAGAGACCCTGTTCTCCCTAGATAGGACTGGTAGGGGGGAATTTTCCTCCAAGTCACTATCTTCTTCCTCTGAGTTGCCACCCTCAGAGGGGTTGGCCTTTTCAAACTCTGCCAAAAGCTCCTGGAGCTGTATTTTGGTAGGTTTGGGGCCCATTGTTATTTTCTTTATTTTACAGAGTGACCTTAGCTCCCTCATCTTAAGATGGAGGTAAGGTGTGGTGTCGAGTTCCACCACAGTCACATCTGTGCTAGACATTTTGCTTCTAAAAGTTGGAATACTTTTTAAGAATCTACAACTGGTTCTAGAATCTAATTCAAACTTTTACAAACTTTTAAACTCTAAAAGAAATGCTAAACAGGATCTAACACAAGGCCCTAGCAGGTCTTTTAAGAATTTAGAAAACTTTTCAAATTGCAAAAATCAATTTCTAATGACAATTTTGGAATTTGTCGTGTGATCAGGTATTGGCTGAGTAGTCCAGCAAATGCAAAGTCTTGTACCCCACCGCTGATCCACCAATGTAGGAAGTTGGCTCTGTATGTGCTATTTCAAAGTAAGGAATAGCATGCACAGAGTCCAAGGGTTCCCCTTAGAGGTAAAATAGTGGTAAAAAGAGATAATACTAATGCTCTATTTTGTGGTAGTGTGGTCGAGCAGTAGGCTTATCCAAGGAGTAGTGTTAAGCATTTGTTGCACATACACATAGACAATAAATGAGGTACACACACTCAGAGACAAATCCAGCCAATAGGTTTTTGTATAGAAAAATATCTTTTCTTAGTTTATTTTAAGAACCACAGGTTCAAATTCTACATGTAATATCTCATTCGAAAGGTATTGCAGGTAAGTACTTTAGGAACTTTAAATCATAAAAATTGCATGTATACTTTACAAGTTATTGACAAATAGCTGTTTTAAAAGTGGACACTTAGTGCAATTTTCACAGTTCCTGGGGGAGGTAAGTTTTTGTTAGTTTTACCAGGTAAGTAAGACACTTACAGGGTTCAGTTCTTGGTCCAAGGTAGCCCACCGTTGGGGGTTCAGAGCAACCCCAAAGTCACCACACCAGCAGCTCAGGGCCGGTCAGGTGCAGAGTTCAAAGTGGTGCCCAAAACACATAGGCTAGAATGGAGAGAAGGGGGTGCCCCGGTTCCGGTCTGCTTGCAGGTAAGTACCCGCGTCTTCGGAGGGCAGACCAGGGGGGTTTTGTAGGGCACCGGGGGGGACACAAGCCCACACAGAAATTTCACCCTCAGCAGCGCGGGGGCGGCCGGGTGCAGTGTAGGAACAAGCGTCGGGTTCGCAATGTTAGTCTATGAGAGATCTCGGGATCTCTTCAGCGCTGCAGGCAGGCAAGGGGGGGGTTCCTCGGGGAAACCTCCACTTGGGCAAGGGAGAGGGACTCCTGGGGGTCACTTCTCCAGTGAAAGTCCGGTCCTTCAGGTCCTGGGGGCTGCGGGTGCAGGGTCTCTCCCAGGCGTCGGGACTTAGGATTCAAAGAGTCGCGGTCAGGGGAAGCCTCGGGATTCCCTCTGCAGGCGGCGCTGTGGGGGCTCAGGGGGGACAGGTTTTGGTACTCACAGTATCAGAGTAGTCCTGGGGTCCCTCCTGAGGTGTTGGATCTCCACCAGCAGAGTCGGGGTCGCCGGGTGCAGTGTTGCAAGTCTCACGCTTCTTGCGGGGAGCTTGCAGGGTTCTTTCAAGGCTGCTGGAAACAAAGTTGCAGCCTTTCTTGGAGCAGGTCCGCTGTCCTCGGGAGTTTCTTGTCTTTTCGAAGCAGGGGCAGTCCTCAGAGGATGTCGAGGTCGCTGGTCCCTTTGGAAGGCGTCGCTGGAGCAGGATCTTTGGAAGGCAGGAGACAGGCCGGTGAGTTTCTGGAGCCAAGGCAGTTGTCGTCTTCTGGTCTTCCTCTGCAGGGGTTTTCAGCTAGGCAGTCCTTCTTGTAGTTGCAGGAATCTAATTTTCTAGGGTTCAGGGTAGCCCTTAAATACTAAATTTAAGGGCGTGTTTAGGTCTGGGGGGTTAGTAGCCAATGGCTACTAGCCCTGAGGGTGGGTACACCCTCTTTGTGCCTCCTCCCAAGGGGAGGGGGTCACAATCCTAACCCTATTGGGGGAATCCTCCATCTGCAAGATGGGGGAATCCTCCATCTGCAAGATGGAGGATTTCTAAAAGTTAGAGTCACTTCAGCTCAGGACACCTTAGGGGCTGTCCTGACTGGCCAGTGACTCCTTGTTGCTTTCTTTGTTCCCTCCAGCCTTGCCGCCAAAAGTGGGGGCCGTGGCCGGAGGGGGCGGGCAACTCCACTAAGCTGGAGTGCCCTGCTGGGCTGTGACAAAGGGGTGAGCCTTTGAGGCTCACCGCCAGGTGTCACAGCTCCTGCCTGGGGGGAGGTGTTAGCATCTCCACCCAGTGCAGGCTTTGTTACTGGCCTCAGAGTGACAAAGGCACTCTCCCCATGGGGCCAGCAACATGTCTCTAGTGTGGCAGGCTGCTGGAACTAGTCAGCCTACACAGACAGTCGGTTAAGTTTCAGGGGGCACCTCTAAGGTGCCCTCTGGGGTGTATTTTGCAATAAAATGTACACTGGCATCAGTGTGCATTTATTGTGCTGAGAAGTTTGATACCAAACTTCCCAGTTTTCAGTGTAGCCATTATGGTGCTGTGGAGTTAGTGTTTGACAGACTCCCAGACCATATACTCTTATGGCTACCCTGCACTTACAATGTCTAAGGTTTTGTTTAGACACTGTAGGGGTACCATGCTCATGCACTGGTACCCTCACCTATGGTATAGTGCACCCTGCCTTAGGGCTGTAAGGCCTGCTAGAGGGGTGTCTTACCTATACTGCATAGGCAGTGAGAGGCTGGCATGGCACCCTGAGGGGAGTGCCATGTCGACTTACTCGTTTTGTCCTCACTAGCACACACAAGCTGGCAAGCAGTGTGTCTGTGCTGAGTGAGAGGTCTCCAGGGTGGCATAAGACATGCTGCAGCCTTTAGAGACCTTCCTTGGCATCAGGGCCCTTGGTACTAGAAGTACCAGTTACAAGGGACTTATCTGGATGCCAGGGTCTGCCAATTGTGGATACAAAAGTACAGGTTAGGGAAAGAACACTGGTGCTGGGGCCTGGTTAGCAGGCCTCAGCACACTTTCAATTGTAAACATAGCATCAGCAAAGGCAAAAAGTCAGGGGGCAACCATGCCAAGGAGGCATTTCCTTACACCGCGACTGCCTGCTCCTCAGATCCCAACGCCTGGACCTGAAAGATCCGAACTCCAGTGCAGGAGTGAACCCCCCAGGAGTCCCTCTCCCTTGCCCAGGTGGTGGCTACCATGAGGAGCCCCCCCCCCGTTGCCTGCATCGCTGAAGAGACCCCTTGGTCTCCCATTGAAACCTATTGAAAACCGACGCGTGTTTGCACACTGCACCCGGCTGCACCCGTGCTGCTGAGGGTGTACTTTCTGTGTGGACTTGTGTCCCCCCCAGTGCCCTACAAAACCCCCCCGATCTGCCCTCCGAAGACGCGGGTACTTACCTGCTGGCAGACTGGAACCGGGGCACCCCCTTCTCCATTGAGGCCTATGCGTTTTGGGCACCACTTTGACCTCTGCACCCGACCAGCCCTGAGCTGCTGGTGTGGTAACTTTGGGGTTGCTCTGAACCCCCAACGGTGGGCTACCTTGGACCCAAACTTGAACTCCGTAGGTGGTTTACTTACCTGCAAAAACTAAAACTCTTACTCCCCCCAGGAACTGTTGAAAATTGCACTGTCTAGTTTTAAAATAGCTATATGTGATTTATGTGAAAACTGTATATGCTATTTTGCTAATTCAAAGTTCCTAAAGTACCTGCCATACCTTTCATTTGAAGTATTACATGTAAAATTTGAACCTGTGGTTCTTAAAATAAACTAAGAAAATATATTTTTCTATACAAAAACCTATTGGCCTGGAATTGTCTCCGAGTGTGTGTTCCTCATTTATTGTCTGTGTGTGTACAACAAATGCTTAACACTACTCCTTTGATATGTCTACTGCTCGACCACACTACCACAAAATAGAGCATTAGTATTATCTCTTTTTGCCACTATCTTACCTCTAAGGGGAACCCTTGGACTCTGTATGCACTATTTCAAAGTAAGGAATAGTATACACAGAGCCAACTTCCTACAGCAGGGCAGATAAATAATGTGCGCTTAATATTCTGGACAAAGATTTTTAATGCCAAATTCTAGCCTTTAAGCGGTCACTGGGGCCGAGGTATTACAAGAGGCGAAAAGTCTTAAAATCCGCCCTTCTATTTTAATCGAGGAAGTCCCATTTCAAGATTGATACATTCTATTGGGTACAAGAGGATGGCTGGGATCTTTGCTTGGTAGACCTGGCATCCTTGGTGTGGTTTCCCTTGTGTTTTTGCCTCTGCTTCCTTTGTTTTTGGCTGTGTGCCGGGCTTTGTTTGTGCTGGTTTTGGTACTCTGGGCACTTTATCACAGTGCAAGTGCTCTCTGTGTAAACTGCATGTGTAATTGGCTTTTCCATGATTGGCATATTTACTAGTAAGGCACTAGTAAAGTGCACTAGAGGTGCCTATGGGGCCTGTAAATCAAGTTCTACTAGACCTGCAGCACTGATTGTGCCACCCACAAGTAGCCCTGCGAACATGGCTCAGACCTGCCTCTGCAGTGCCTGGTTTGTGCAGTTTTAAACTGCCAACTCGACCTGGCAAGTGTACCCACTTGCCAGGCTAAACCTTCCCTTTTTGTACATGTAAGGCACACCTAAGGGAGGCCTTAAGTAGCCCCAGTGGCAGGGTGCAGTGTATGTTAAAGGTAGGACATATACAAGTGTGTTTTATATGTCCTAACCGTGAAATACTGCCAAATTCAGTTTTCACTAATGCAAGGCCCATCTCTCTCACAGGTTAACATGGGGACTTGCCTGTATACATCTTTTAAGTGCAGTTTTTCATTGGGATCAGGCCAGACATCCTCCCGCTGAAGTTCTTTATCCTGTCTGTGTGCTAAATGTCTCAAGCCCAACTACAGATATTTGTGGACAAGGAAAGCATGATCAGTAATGAGGAGCTTAATGATCAGAATTGCTTCTTTGGATCTGCTACCTTATTTGGGAATGAAATGGATGGGACAGTGTCTGTAGTTTCAGATGTCGTTTCATATATGCCTGAAGTTTGATTTTCCAGCTTTGTCACTATTCCTTCAAAAAAGGAAAATGAATGCTTCAATGTCCAACGTTTGGAGAAAAGTACAAACCCAACTGAAAAACACTGTCACTCGAGTTATTTTATAGACTGTACCAAATGCAATTACTTTAATAAAATCACCCTGATACATGTGTGGTTTACCTTAAAATGCTTCAGCCACCATGTTGATGAAAACAGAATGGTTCCCTCAGATGACCAGGGCAGGACAATAAAGGAACAGCTCATTCCGAGGTAATCTGTCAAAGAAAACAGTGTTATACATTTAGAGAAACTGAATCAAATTATTGCTTAATGCCTACACAACTTTCTGGCACATCAGATTTGTAAAGTCTCACCATATAAACAATCAGATGGGTAAACGGCAAAAACAATCATCATTAATGCCAGGAAAGAAACTTCACTGCTTGTTGCTCAGATTAGTGCTCAATCTCAGTTTTGGCATAAGTAAAAACATTCTCTCTCATAAGCCTTCGCTTTTCTACATATAGACATTTACGATCTGTATGTCAAAGCCATATGAAAGATGTATGGTATATCGTATGTTTATCATTTGAAAGAGCAGCTTGCCAATTCTAAATCTCACATTACAACTGGAAGTGTCACAAGTGAATCGATAATACAAACGTTGAAGGTAAGTAACGTTTAACAACAAACGCTAGTAGGGCAGTTTTTGTGGCAGTTTGTGACCTTTGTCTACATGATAGTTGTGAAATATTTCCTCGGGAAGCGGTTAGTGGTTTACTGGGTAGTATCCAGCGTGGTTACCGTTATTTACCACTAGAGTGCTAAACCTGGTTGAGTTATTCCGAATATCCACTTGACTGTCAGTTTAACATCTGGTTCACGCTAGCAGGTGAAATGCTTGGACACAGAATGCACTGGGACACTAGAACGGCTCTCCCTTTCACCAACAGGCAATGTGTTGGGGTGGCTCTGAAGCACCTGGGCAGTGTTAGTGCAGCTGTCTGCCTGCATCGCATTGGAGTAAGCTCTGCCTGGTACAAGTCTTCTCAGGGATCAGTTTGCTCTTTCTGCCAGATATAGTCCAGCAGCTTTTCTTACTTGGTCATAGGATCAAAATGACTGCATGCTTTCAAGGATTAAGGCTCTACATCTGGAGGGAGGTATGAGAGCAACCCAACCGAGACTAATCCTGGTCAGGAGTCTTTCCCACACTGATGGGAAGGCCTCCTCAGTGACAACACAAAGACAAAGACTTGGGTGAGAGGTACAGTACTTATACACCGCTGATGCTGTAGGCAGACTGCCACAGCCAGTCAGGGGTCTGAACCAATAAAATAGCTTGTGGTTACCATCATTTCAGGGGAAGAAGTCTAATGCATATCCAGTTTTGAAGGCTTCAGAGTGCAGCATCTTCCATCAGACCAGATCCCTCTCTCCTCTAGGGTAAAGGTTTAAATCAAAAAGAAAGGAAAAAATCTGCTACTTTAGCTGAGAATCACACTGCTGCCGCCATCAATCACTGCAAAGCCTAGGTTGAAAGGGCTGTAGCGTACTCAGATTGAGGGTAGGTGGGGTACATTTTGGATGTCATCCTGACATCAAAGCCTTAAGCTGACAAAATTACCTTAGGTGGGCCTGACTGATTTTAGAGTTCACTGAAGTAAAAGTACAAGAGGGCCCAGAAGATAAGCAAAGGCAAGATAGGGCAGACTAATCCAAGGAGGTGTCTGGACCCAGCATTAAACTGCCCTGAGAGAAAGATCAAAGTCAACAAAAAGCAGTAATTCAAGAGGGTACTGAGAGACTGATCAGATCTTCTATTGAATCGATTCTTTTAACACTTGCATGTGAAACGTACTTAGATCCACTTAAGACAGTGAATAATTTAAAGTATGTGAATCTTTGAAAAAACTATCCAGCTACTACTGCTATTAGATGCCCTCGTCAGACTACCACAAGGCTGCTACTACTATTCTATGTTGTTAGTACTAAACCACATTACATTTCATTAACTGCAAAGATCAACTGAAAACAAAACGTAATAAATGTAATCTTTCAGTTCAATCAGGCAAATGGGTAAACAGTGTATACAGAATCAACATCAATACCAGAAACGAGACTCCACAGAAGGTATTGCATGTAATGCAGTGAGATACCAGTATGATCTACTTCAGATGAAATAATAGAGACTGTTCCAATCTTTCAGATTAAATGCCACAACTGACAGAAAATGTAATAAAGACTGCTTAACAAAATGTGGTAAATTCAGTTAGACATTCATGATCTGCTCTTTACGTGTAAATACTTTCTGTATTTACTTTCCCCACTCACAAGGGGCTTGAAAGTGCTCATTCCGAAGAGCGGCATGCCCAATCCTCCTCCCAAAACATTCAATTCCCTGTCTCACAGTAGTTTTACAATTCTCACGTTCAGTAATTTCACAGAAGAAAAGGAGAACTTAAAATTTAGCAAAAGATTTGCAAATTTGTCAGTTTGCTCCACATGCCGGAAATTCCAGTTCACTTTTAAAATATGCACAAAAGGAGCTTGTGTTTTGGGTAAAGCTAATAGTCACTAGAAATCAACTGTGAGAAATGCTACCGTTAAACTTACGTTTTTTAGTCTCGATAGACTCTTACGAATGCCCAAGTGGTGCTGCAGCAAGAGAGAAAAAAAAACTTGGCATAAGATGCTTTGCAGAAGAGGAATCTGAAAACATTTCAAATTCAAACTGGCTGCATGGCAGATTTTGCTGGCATGTCAGAATCGGACGATCTCATCAGCATAACATGCAGATGGGTAAACGGCATAAGAGAACTCATCACTAAGCCAGCATTGAAATGAAAATGTCACTTACCCAGTGTACATCTGTTCGTGGCATTAGTCGCTGCAGATTCACATGTTTGGCACAGTCCGCTGCCTGGTGTTGGGCTCGGAGTATTACAAGTTGTTTTTCTTCGAAGAAGTCTTTTTGGTCACGGGACCGAAGGACTCCTCCCTCCTCGGCTCCATTGCGCATGGGCGTCGACTCCATCTTAGATTGTTTTCCCTGCAGAGGGTGAGGATGGAGTTGTTTGGTATAAATAGTGCCCATGCAATGGAGTGAATATGTATGTACGTTAAGAGTTTCTAATAATTATTTACAAATGTTCAGATGTTTAAGATTTATGATCTACTTCTAAACGGCTACAGGCTTCCCGGGGAGGTGGGAGGGTACATGTGAATCTGCAGCGACTAATGCCACGAACAGATGTACACTGGGTAAGTGACATTTTCAGTTCGATGGCATATGTCGCTGCAGATACACATGTTTGGCATAGACTATAAAGCAGTTACCTCCCCTAAAAGCGGTGGTTTAGCCTGTAGGAGTTGAAGTAGTTTGGAATAATGTTCTTAGTACAGCTTGGCCCACTGTAGCTTGTTGTGCATTTAGTACGTCTACACAGTAGTGTTTAGTAAACGTATGAGGCGTAGACCAGGTTGCAGCCTTACATATTTCGCTCATAGGAATGTTTCCTAGAAAGGCCATTGTAGCACCTTTCTTTCTGGTTGAGTGTGCCTTTGGTGTAATAGGCAATTCTCTTTTGGCTTTAAGATAGCATGTTTGAATGCATCTGACTATCCATCTAGCAATGCCTTGTTTAGAGATTGGATTTCCTATGTGTGGTTTTTGAAAAGCTATGAACAGTTGTTTTGTTTTCCTGATTAGCTTTGTTCTGTCAATGTAATACATTAGTGCTCTTTTGATGTCTAATGTATGTAGTGCCCTTTCAGCCACAGAATTTGGTTGTGGGAAGAACACTGGCAATTCTACTGTTTGATTTAAATGGAATGGTGAGATTACTTTTGGCAGAAATTTTGGATTTGTTCTTAGAACTATTTTATTGTTGTGTATTTGAATAAATGGTTCTTGTATGGTAAATGCCTGTATTTCACTTACTCTTCTGAGGGATGTGATTGCAATGAGAAATGCGACCTTCCAGGTTAGATATTGCATTTCACAGGAATGCATGGGTTCGAAAGGTGGACCCATGAGTCTTGTTAAGACGATGTTAAGATTCCATGAAGGAACTGGTGGTGTTCTTGGTGGTATAATTCTTTTTAGCCCTTCCATGAATGCTTTAATAACTGGTATTCTAAATAGAGACGATGAATGAGTAGTTTGTAGGTACGCAGATATTGCTGCGAGGTGTATTTTTATAGATGAAAAAGCGAGATTTGCTTTTTGCAAATGTAGTAAGTATCCTACTATGTCTTTAGTAGAGGCATGTAATGGTTGTATTTGATTGGCATGGCAGTAGTAAACAAATCTTTTCCACTTAGATGCATAGCAGTGTCTAGTGGAAGGTTTTCTAGCTTGTTTTATGACCTCCATGCATTCTTGTGTGAGGTCTAAGTGTCCGAATTCTAGGATTTCAGGAGCCAAATTGCCAGATTCAATGATGCTGGGTTTGGATGCCTGATCTGTTGTTTGTGTTGTGTTAACAGATCTGGCCTGTTGGGTAGTTTGACATGCGGTACTAGTGAAAGGTCTAGTAGAGTTGTATACCAAGGTTGTCTTGCCCATGTGGGTGCTATCAGTATGAGTTTGAGTTGGTTTTGACTCAACTTGTTTACTAGATATGGAAGGAGAGGGAGAGGGGGAAAAGCGTACGCAAATATCCCTGACCAACTCATCCATAGAGCATTGCCTTGTGATTCGCGGTGTGGGTACCTGGATGCGAAGTTTTGGCATTTTGAGTTTTCTTTTGTTGCGAACAAATCTATCTGGGGTGTTCCCCAAATTTGAAAGTACTTGTTCAGAACTTGGGGGTGAATTTCCCATTCGTGGACTTGTTGGTGGTCTCGCGAAAGGTTGTCTGCTAGTTGGTTTTGTATTCCTGGAATAAATTGTGCTATTAGGCGAATGTTGTTGTGAATCGCCCACTGCCAAATGTTTTGTGTTAGGAGGCACAATTGTGTTGAGTGTGTTCCTCCTTGTTTGTTTAGATAATACATTGTTGTCATGTTGTCTGTTTTGACAAGAATGTATTTGTGTGTTATTATGGGTTGGAAGGCTTTTAACGCTAGAAATACTGCTAACAGTTCTAGGTAATTGATATGAAATTTTGTTTCGTGTATATCCCATTGTCCTTGAATGCTGTGGTGATTGAGGTGTGCTCCCCACCCTGTCATGGAAGCATCTGTTGTTATAACGTATTGAGGCACTGGGTCCTGAAATGTCCGCTCTTTGTTTAAATTTTTGCTGTTCCACCATAGAAGCGAGAGGTATGTTTGGCGGTCTACCAACACCAGATTTTGAAGTTGACCCTGTGCCTGTGACCATTGTGATGCTAGACACTGTTGTAAGGGTCGCATGTGTAGTCTTGCGTTTGGGACAATGGCTATGCATGATGACATCATGCCTAGAAGTTTTAGCACGTGTTTTGCTTGTATCTTTTGGTTTGGAAACATAGCACTTATTACCTTGTGGAATGCCTGCACTCTTTGTGGACTTGGAGTGGCAATTCCTTTTGATGTGTTGATGGTTGCTCCTAGATATTGTTGTGTTTGACACGGTTCTAGGTGTGATTTTGTATAGTTGATGGAAAACCCCAGTTTGTGAAGGGTTTGTATGACAAATGTGGTGTCGTTTGCGCATTTTTTTACTGTGTTGGTCTTGATTAGCCAATCGTCTAGGTAAGGGAACACATGTATCTGTGGTCTCCTGATGTGTGCTGCTACTACTGCTAGACATTTTGTGAACACTCTTGGTGCAGTTGTTATTCCGAATGGCAACACCTTGAATTGGTAATGTATTCCTTTGAATACGAACCGTAGGTACTTTCTGTGAGAAGGGTGTATTGGTATATGAAAGTACGCATCCTTTAGGTCTAATGTGGTCATGTAATCTTGCTGTTTGAGCAGTGGAATGATGTCTTGTAGTGTGACCATGTGAAAATGGTCCGATATGATGTAGGTATTTAGTGTCCTGAGATCTAATATTGGTCTTAATGTTTTGTCTTTTTTTGGAATTAGAAAGTACAGGGAGTAAACTCCTGTGTTTTTTTGTTGTACTGGTACTAACTCTATTGCATCCTTTTGCAGTAGTGCTTGAACTTCTAGTCCTAAAAGTTCTAAATGTTGTGGTGACATTTTGCGTGTTTTGGGGGGGATGTTTGGTGGGAAGTTGTGGAATTCTATGCAATAGCCATGTTGGATTATTGCTAATACCCAATTGTCTGTTGTAATCTGTTGCCAAGTTTGGTAGAATTGGCTTAGTCTTCCCCCCACTGGTGTTGAGTGAAGGGGTTGCGTGACTTGAAAGTCACTGTTTAGGTGGAGGTGTTTTTGGAGTCTGGAATCTTCCCCTACTCCTTGGGAATTGACCCCCCCGATATCCCCTGAAACCTCCCCTTTGGAAGGAACCCTGATATGGTGTGGTTCTTGTTTGTTGGCTGGTGGTGTCTGTGGGTTGGCCACGAAACCCCCCTCTAAATGGAGTTTTTCTGAAAGAGCCTCTGCTCTGCGGGGAGTAGAGTGCGCCCATGGCCTTGGCCGTGTCTGTGTCCTTTTTAAGTTTTTCAATGGCTGTATCCACTTCAGAGCCAAAAAGTTGTTTCTCGTTGAAGGGCATATTAAGGACAGCCTGCTGGATTTCAGGTTTGAAGCCTGAAGTGCGTAGCCAAGCGTGTCTCCTTATGGTGACAGCAGTGTTGACTGTTCTTGCTGCAGTATCGGCTGCGTCTAGTGAGGAGCGGATTTGATTGTTTGAGATAGTTTGTCCCTCTTCCACTATTTGCTGCGCCCTTTTTTGGTATTCCTGGGGAAGATGGTCTACGAGAAGTTGCATCTCGTCCCAGTGTGCGCGGTCATATCTGGCCAGCAGCGCTTGTGAATTTGCGATGCGCCACTGGTTGGCTGCCTGTGATGCTACTCTTTTCCCTGCCGCATCAAATTTTCGGCTTTCTTTGTCCGGAGGTGGGGCGTCGCCAGATGTATGTGAATTTGCTCTCTTGCGAGCTGCCCCTACTACCACGGAGTCAGGTGGTAACTGCGAAGTAATAAACACTGGGTCTGTGGGTGGTGGTTTGTATTTCTTATCCACCCTTGGGGTGATGGCTCTTGATTTTACGGGCTCTTCAAAAATTTGTTTTGCGTGCCGTAACATCCCTGGTAGCATTGGGAGACATTGATATTGGCTGTGTGTAGCCGAGAGGGTGTTAAATAAAAAATCATCCTCTATAGGATCGGAATGCAGTTGGACATTGTGGAATTCTGCTGCCCTAGCCACCAGTTGCGAGTATGAGGTACTGTCCTCTGGCGGTGACGGCTTTGTGGGGTATGACTCGGGATCATTGTCCGGCACTGGGGTGTCATACAGGTCCCAAGCGTCTTGATCCTGATCGTCATGACTTATGGTAGTTTGCGCTGGTGAGTGCATTTGTGGCGGTGTTTGTGCCGGCGATGCCTGTGGTGGAGAGGGCGGAGGCGTGACTTTTTTAACCACTTTGGCTTGTGGTTGTGCGTCATCCTTTGGAAGTCCGATCCTTCTTTTCCTCATGATTGGGGGGAAGGGTTGATATCTTCCCTGTGTCGTGCTGGATGTACAGTCTCTTTTGTGTGTAGTCCGATTCTACACTTTGGAGCTCTTGTCCAAATCTGTGCATTTGGCCACTTATTCCTTGTTCCTCTGAGTAGGATGAAGGTGTGGTATTTTTCGGCGCCGAGAGAGAATCTTTTTTCGGTTTCGGCACCAACAGAATTTTTGTTCCTTTCGGCATGGATTCTCGGTGCCGATGTTTTTCGGTGCCGGTATCTTGTTTTTGTCTCTCGGAGCCGAGGTTGCTCCATGGCGGTCCCTCGACCGGAGTCGGGTGTCTTCGCTATGGGCGTGCCCTTTTTCGGCGCCTTCGACGGGTCGCCTGTTTTATGGGTCGAGCCATGGCCTGTTGGCAGTGGCGTCCCCTGGGCTTTCGGTTTGTCGATGTATTTACTTTGACGTCTTACTCACAGTTTGTTGCTGTTGTTCGACGTCTGAGTCTCCGGATTCTGATTCCGGAACCGAGAATGTTTCCTCTTCCTCGTCGAAACGTTGTTTTGTCGACGTGGACGCCATTTGTTGACGCCTGGCTCTTCGGTCCCGGAGTGTTTTTCTGGACCGGAAGGCTCGACAGGCTTCACAGGTATCCTCCTTGTGCTCGGGGGACAAGCACAAGTTACAGACCAAGTGCTGATCTGTATAAGGATACTTACTGTGACATTTTGGGCAGAAACGAAACGGGGTCCGTTCCATCGGCTTCGATGTCGCACGCGGTCGGGCCGACCAGGCCCCGATGGGGGATCGAAACTACCCCAAAGTCTTCCGATGATCGGTGTCGATGTACCTAACTATCCCGATACCGAACGGAACAATACCGACGCTTTCTTCCGAGATTCTGACTAACTTTCCGAACCGAAACACGGAGCGAAAAGGAATACGTCCGAACCCGACAGCGGAAAAAAACAATCTAAGATGGAGTCGACGCCCATGCGCAATGGAGCCGAGGAGGGAGGAGTCCTTCGGTCCCGTGACCAAAAAGACTTCTTCGAAGAAAAACAACTTGTAATACTCCGAGCCCAACACCAGGCAGCGGACTGTGCCAAACATGTGTATCTGCAGCGACATATGCCATCGAACCGTCAATTTCCCAAAACAAACCATCTTGTTCACCCTCTGTGTCGCACACACTGCAATCACAAAATAAACAGCCTCACAACTGCAGCTTCCTAGTTGTCCCTGGGGTTGAGATTTGATGCTGCAGCACCCACAGTATGGCTCACCCGGAGTGAGCTAATCTTGGAGTCTAACAACAACGACCAAAGTAACCACATGGCAAGGAAAGCTGTGCCATCTACTGGAGTCTCTGGAGTCCTAGAAGGCCATCCGAGGTAAAGGAAACCATTATCTTTACCCAGTCCTACACTGCTAACAATCACCAACAAACGGCATTTCAGATTGCTGCCCTCTTCACTGTCAGCTTCTGTGACATCAGTCTTCCGATGGCCCCTGTAAGGAAATGCCTCCTTGGCATGGTTACACCCTGACTTTTTGCCTTTGCTGATGCTATGTTTTGAATTGAAAGTGTGCTGAGGCCTGCTAACCAGGCCCCAGCACCAGTGTTCTTTCCCTAACCTGTACTTTTGTTTACACAATTGACACACCCTGGAATCCAGGTAAGTCCCTTGTAACTGGTACCCCTGGTACCAAGGGCCCTGATGCCAGGGAAGGTCTCTAAGGGCTGCAGCATATCTTGTGCCACCCTGGGGACCCCTCACTCAACACAGACACACTGCTTGCCAGCTTGTGTGTGCTGGTGAGGACAAAACGAGTAAGTCGACATGGCACTCCCCTCAGGGTGCCATGCCAACCTCACACTGCCTATGCAGTATAGATAAGTCACCCCTCTAGCAGGCCTTACAGCCCTAAGGCAGGGTGCACTATACCATAGGTGAGGGCACCAGTGCATGAGCACTGTACCCCTACAGTGTCTAAGCAAAACCTTAAACATTGTAAGTGAAGGGTAGCCATAAGAGTATATGGTCTGGGAGTCTGTCAAACACGAACTCCACAGCACCATAATGGCTACACTGAAAACTGGGAAGTTTGGTATCAAACTTCTCAGCACAATAAAAGCACACTGATGCCAGTGTACATTTGATTGTAAAATACACCCCAGAGGGCACCTTAGAGGTGCCCCCTGAAACCTTAACCAACTACCTGTGTAGGCTGACTGGTTTTAGCAGCCTGCCACACTCGATACATGTTGCTGGCCACATGGGGAGAGTGCCTTTGTCACTCTGTGGCTAGTAACAAAGCCTGCACTGGGTGGAGATGCTTATCACCTCCCCCTTGCAGGAGCTGTAACACCTGGCGGTGAGCAAGGCTCACCCCCTTTGTTACAGCACCACAGGGCATTCCAGCTAGTGGAGTTGCCTGCCCCCTCCGGCCATGGCTTCACTTTTGGCGGCAAGGCCGGAGGAGATAATGAGAAAAACAAGGAGGAGTCACTGGCCAGTCAGGACAGCCCCCTAAGGCATCCTGAGCTGAGGTGACTGACTTTTAGAAATCCTCCATCTTGCAGATGGAGGATTCCCCTAATAGGGATAGCAATGTGCCCCCCTCCCCTCGGGAGGAGGCACAGAGGGTGTAGCCACCCTCCGGGCTAGTAGCCATTGGCTACTAACCCCCCAGACCTAAACACACCCCTAAATTTAGTATTTAGGGGCCCCCCAGAACCTAGGAACTCAGATTCCTGCAACCTAAGAAGAAGAGGACTGCTAAGCTGAAAAACCCTGCAGAGAAGATGGACACCAACTGCTTTGGCCCCAGCTCTACCGGCCTGTCTCCCCACTTCTAAAGACACTGCTCCAGCGACGCTTTCCACAGGGACCAGCGACCTCTGAATCCTCAGAGGACTGTCCTGCATCTAGAAAGACCAAGAACTCCTGAGGACAGCGGCTGTTCACCAAAGACTGCAACTCTGAAACAAAGAAGCAACTTTGAAACAACTTGCGTTTCCCGCCGGAAGCGTGAGACTTGACACACTGCACCCGACGCCCCCGGCTCGACTTGTGGAGAACAATCACTTCAGGGAGGACTCCCCGGCGACTGCGAGACTGAGTAGCCAGAGTTGCCCCCCCCCCCCCCCGAGCCCCCACAGCGACGTCTGCAAAGGGAATCCCGAGGTTCCCCCTGACCGCGACTGCCTGCTTCTAAGAACCAGACACCTGGTAGGGACACTGCACCCGCAGCCCCCAGGACCTAAAGGATCCGACCTCCAGTGCAGGAGCGACCCTCAGGTGGCCCTCTCCCATGCCCAGGTGGTGGCTACCCCGAGGAGCCCCCCCCCCTTACCTGCATCGCTGAAGAGACCCCTTGGTCCCCCATTGATTTCTATTACAAACCTGACGCTTGTTTGCACACTGCACCTGGCCGCTGAGGGTGTACTTTGTGTGTGGACTGGTATCCCCCCCCGGTGCCCTACAAAACCCCCCTGGTCTGCCCTCCGAAGACGCCGGTACTTACCTGTTGGCAGACTAGAACCGGGGCACCCCCTTCTCCATTGAAGCCTATGCGTTTTGGGCACCAATTTGACCTCTGCACCTGACCTGCCCTGAGCTGCTGGTGTGGTAACTTTGGGGTTGCTCTGAACCCCCAACGGTGGGCTACCTTGGACCCAAACTTGAACCCCATAGGTGGTTTACTTACCTGCAAAAACTAAAACTCTTACTCCCCCCAGGAACTGTTGAAAATTGCACTAAGTGTCTAGTTTTAAAATAGCTATATGTGATTTATGTGAAAACTGTATATGCTATTTTGCTAATTCAAAGTTCCTAAAGTACCTACCTGCAATACCTTTCATTTGAAGTATTACATGTAAATCTTGAACCTGTGGTTCTTAAAATAAACTAAGAAAAGATATTTTTCTATACAAAAACCTATTGGCCTGGAGTTGTCTCCGAGTGTGTGTTCCTCATTTATTGCTTGTGTGCGTACAACAAATGCTTAACACTACTCCTTTGATTAGCCTACTGCTCGACCACACTACCACAAAATAGAGCATTAGAATTCTCTTTTTGCCACTATCTTACCTCTAAGGAGAACCCTTGGACTCTGTGCATACTATTCCTTACTTTGAAATGGTGCATACAGAGCCAACTTCCTACAAGTAGGATCTGGGTACCTAAATTATAGAGGTGTAGGTTGGCCATACCCAGACCCCCATCATATGGCACCTGTGGCAGTTAATGAGAGCCAGTCCCTGTCTGGAGTTGTGCCACTGAAAGGACATCGCCAAAGTCAATTTCCTTAAATCACTGATGGGACACGTTCTGTGGGAAGTTTTGAAAAAGGTATAGGAACCTCAGTAGAATCAATTTTGTACAGGGCAATTCTCCCCAATACATTCAGTGGGTGAGTTACCCACCTTTTCAGATCGGTTTTCACTTGCTGAATCAGTGGGTTGAAAGTAAGTTTAAGTTCCAAACCCCAAGGTAACCAAAGCTCAAGCGCCGTATGGGAATGGACGATTGCCATGCAACACATTCTCTAGATAGGCATAAGTCAATTCAATTTATTTATTTCATGATTTGGAACTCCAAAAAGAGGTCCACATTCAAAAAACACACACCAATAAAATAAACAATTCCATTTAACATTAAGTTCTTAGTTACTTTCTCTAAAATCATAAAAGGAAAGTCCTCCCCTCCTACTCTTTGCCATATACCTCATCAATGACCATCCGAGTACTATGTTTTGAAAAAACAGATTCCAAAAGAAATCATTATCAACTTCCCTGGTCACCTTATGAAAATATCCAGATAAAAGACAGTTGAACAATCCTATGTCCCCGGTACTAGAAGCCAAAATCAAACATAGGCATGCTACCCTCTAACCAATCAGTGTGTATATACAAAATGCATTTAAAATCAACAAATCCTTATAAAGGTCCCTCATCCCAGGTAAGTCAAGGGGGACGTCCAGCACCGAGCCAACACTGCTATATTGAGTCAGCGCTGGCAAAGCCCTCACATCCACTAATCGAAATAGGTTTAAAAAGGATTTTAAGAAATTGAAAATCCTAATACAGAACATTTCATTTGGTGGTTTATATAAAGCATTTAGGGCCTCCCCAGCTGATTGAATATTTAGTCGCAAATGGAGGGGTTTCCGCCATTTTTCCAGGTGAATGATTAGGGCAGGGCAGATAAATAATATGTGCTTAATATTCTGCACCCCCCCTTTGGCACAGATCACAAATATTCGGGGCTCCATCCCGTTTGGAAATTAATTCCGTGAGTGGCACTCTATCTGATCTAATTAAGAGGCGCCTCACTCCATGAAGGAGATTCCACACGAGATGGGGCTGAGCATGTTTGAGGGTCACAGTTTTAGTTACTTGACTCCTCTTTAGGAGGCAAGACTCCTGATCCATTAAAAAACCCTTGGACCATGTTACCTTCTTAAGGATTTTGTTTGTTTTTAAGATTAGTATGTGGCACCGTTGTTAAAAGATCCGGAACCAGCTCTAACAGCTGAACCGCACAAGTATAATTTTCTGAAAAACCTGGATTTTCCTCTCAAACTATTAAAGATTTCTATAAAAGCCAGGTTTCTCAAAGTTCGTTCCTCACCATGTGCTAGACAGTGGGTCCTACGGACCACCGCCATGAGACCCTGGACAAAGATTCTTAATGCCAAATTCTAGCCTTAAAGCTGTCAACGGGGCAGAGGTATTACAAGAGGTGAAACATCTTAAAATTCGCCCCTCTATTTTATCATGGAAGTCCCATTTTGAGATTTCAAAACATTCTATCGCGTACAAGAGGATGGCTGGGATCTTTGCTTGGTATGCGGTGAGTAAATGGAGAAAGTGGCGCCAGCCAACTGCATTATAAACGGCCACTAAACCTTGCGCTTGAGATAGGGCCTTGCTGATATTATTCCCGATATGATCTTGATCATTCTCTAGCAGGCTAGAGTGGGACCAACACCGATTTACCATGGTTAACACAAAGGCCAGAAGCCTCTTCATAAAGTCAAAGAAGTTAAAGACAATACGGGTCAGTCTCAAACAGGTTAGCCAGCAACAAGAGAAAGTTGTCAGCATGCAAACCGATACGGTTGTCATGGCCCATGTCCAACATCCAGCTCCAAATCTGTGCAACACACTGAGTAACACACTGGGGGGGGGGGGAGAGAAGACAAGGAACAACCTTGCCTTGTGCCCTGACAAATAGGTAACAGATCAGAGAGCACACCAGTGATTTGGACATATGCTATTGGGTTGGAAAAGAGCAATGTGACGAAGTAGTAGTAGCGAGGTCACAATCCTGCCTTTCTCAGGACCTGGGACAGATAAGACCAGTCCACCTCCTTGCCAAATTATTTTTCAAAATCTAACAGCAGATGTATAGATGGTGTCAGGAGGTGCTGATGCAACATGAAGTCACCTGAAACAGTGTTTCATGCTTTTAGTCTGTATAAAGCTAACCTGGCCAGGAAGTATAAGGGTGGACAGTACGGTTTCAGTAGATTGGCTAATACTGCGGCTGAGAGTTTAATTTCCCAGTTCATGAGTGTGATGGGCAGATAGGCCGCACTGTTCATGGGTGGAGGATTTGATTTCAGAATGACTACAATGGTTGCCATATCAAGTTCCTGGGGGAAATGGCATATCTTAGCAGCAGCATTATAAAGTGCAAGTAGGTGCTGGGAGAGGATCTCTATATGTGCTATAAAATTCAGAGTGGTAGTCGTCAGTGCCAGAAGTTTTCCCGGTTGACAGACCAGAAATGGCATTAGTTATCGCTAAGATGGTGACTTTGTTGATACCAAGAACAAAAAATGTCCCCCCATTTCTCATAAAAAAATTATTTTTAAAAAACACACCAAAATTTTGCTGCATTTTGCCTATTTTCTTGTTCCCTTGTTGGGGAATCCACAAACCCTGGGTACCTTCCGAATCCCAAGGACGTGGGGAAAAAGGAAGCAAACATGGCGTGGTTATCTTAAAAAAGTTGAAGAGCCGCAAGCGTGAACTAACCGAAGTAGGTGAAAAAAAGTGCTGGTGGGGAAGGTGAAGACAAACAACTTTTACGAACACGAACATGTACCTCATCCTCAAAAAAAAGAAGCAACAAGTAGTTTATGCTTTCTGTGTGACACTTTGGCAAAAGGAGTGAGTTTTTGTTAAGCTAACAAACTATCGATTTAAACAAACGAGGCAAACTGGAATTTAAACAAAAATTACACAACTTTTCAGAGAGATAACGGAGGAGCAAAACGCCAACGGACAGCAAACAGACTGAAACTGTTACGCCAGGGATAGGAGACAGGAGATATTTAACAGAGTTCAGATTATTTCTATGGCGCTAAAGGTGGCAGCTTAACACTTGAGAAGGTTCATAGTCTTTCGCAGTCCAAATCACTTGGACTTAAAAGTTGGGTCAGTTTTTCAGTGTACTCGTTTTAATATCTTATTCGAAATGCAAACAGTTAGACACATGCACGCTATGCATGGTCACAAAGAAACAAGCTCCCAGGTTTAGTTTACCTTGAAAGGGTTCATCTGCTGGCGCTGACTGGGGGGGGATGGAAAGTTCCATCGAAAGAGGGCAGCGACAGAGGAAGCAGCATGCTACCCCCACGAAGGAAGCCTGGCGGTGCAACAATAAATACTGTCACATACAGTTTCACTCAAGAAATTCCAAATATTATATCACAAAACGTTCTGGCATCTCAGTTTTGTAAAGTCTCATCAGCACATGTCAGATGGGTAAACGGCAAAGAGGTGATCATCATTAATGCCAGCAAACAAATCCCAGAGCTGCATGAACTGAATAATTAAGGATAGTGATGTTTACTGTTAACAAGCTGCATGGGGCTCATTTTCTAGTTATTCCTGAGACCCAAGCACCAATTACACTTCGAAGTACCACTTAGAATAGTACATTAGTCATGCTGAGGAATCTGTGCCTCAGTTACAAAAAAACTATTTTTTTAAATACAATAAAAAAAGAATCGCACTATCTTTTCAAACTGAACGCTTCATAAAAAGTACTGAAATATCCGTTTTATTGTAAAGTTCCGTTAAGTAAGGGTTATAACGTGACAAGGGGCTGGCTTTGCCTGCAATTCATCAGAGATATATTTTGGCCAATTTCCACTCACCATTAGTGTGATGATAGTCGATACTCCCACGGGTGCAGTTTCAAAAGCCTGCTCGAGTTTATGTAAACTGCATGCCATTCACATAGCCTAATCTGCAAAAGTTTAAATCAGAGCTGTTGAACAGATATAGCAACGGCCCTAAACGCAGCGACAGTGAAGAAATTAGTTCAAAACGCAATCAATGTTACCTTAAAATATCAGAATCACTTCGTAGATATTTGCATGCTGAAAGGACCCTGGGGAAACAGTGAAGACAGCAACTTCCCCCTTTGAGAACTCTACTCCCCCTGTTGAGAGAAAGAACGTAAACTTGGAGAATAGCCCGGTTCCTTACTCTGCTTGTATGGAACCTTCTGGCACATCAGAGTTTGTAAAGCCTCAGCAGCAAATCTCAGATGGGTAAACGGCAAAAATATCATCATCATTTGTGCCAGAAAGGAAAACCACTTGCGGTCTACAATAACTGTCTACTGCAAGATGTAAACAATTGTTATATTCATTAACACGCTTCCCACCCACTCCCACCCCTCTCCGCAACCCCCTCCTTTTCGGCTTTTTTTTTATTTTCATTATTTGACAGACTTTAAGGCCTAACATACTTGCAAGACAATTCTCCAAATAACACCATACCGTAGCACAGTGCTACTAAACACACGATCAAGCCGAAACTCCACTACGCTTTGTGAAAGGAGCCCAACGCAAGGTTTACACGACGGCATAACGGGCTGATCGTATGCACTGGTTTCAGTTCTCGATGGTTATTCGGTGAAATCCGCCAAAGTGGCATTCAAACACAAGGAGTCATCGCTGCTACCCCTTGCCCACCACACACGGCAAACTGCGCATTTTAATTCTTAAGAGTTGTACAGCATAACAGGTTTACTTGAACCACTTCTGCAAAGAAACTAGTGTAAAGTAATTCTGGCTTACCTCAACACTTGCCGAAATGAATGTTTTTCATCTGATGTCTTCTCAGCCTATGGAAATCCTAAGGGGGCAGCCGTTCATCCTGACGTAATCTCTTCCTGTCCAGCAAAACAACGGGTTAGGAATTTAAAGAAAAGTCATTTTACTGACAGTCGGCTATACACACAATTCTGGCACCTCAGAAAAGTAAGTTTCACCAAATGGATATCTGATGGGTAAACGGCAAAGATGCATTCATCATTAATGCCAGAAAACTAACTTCCTCCCTATAATGTCATTTATCAATGCAGTGAAACAGGTCAGACATTTAAGTCCAGAACAGCTACAGTACAATAATTTGATTCATCAATAAAAGGATACATTTTATTACTGTTTTGTATACAATAAGTCTAAACGGCTATCGTTTATAAAAGGCCTTGATTATCAAATATGACGTGTCCCCTCCCAGCCTAAATTTGACACTTCTGCTTTATGGCAGTGAAATACTGTAATATTGGGTGTTCCTTCAACCCTGCTCCTGAACCAGTTACTCTCACGTCAATTCTATTGGTTCAGGGAGAGAGGGTGGAGGAAACTCTGCATCAGTGGCAGTACGAAAGTCTTAGAATTTTTCAGAAACAGATAGGTGAAATCCTTGAAGCAAACCAAACACTTCAACAGAAAAAGACAAAAGTAAATGATTCGCATCCCAATGCCAAACACTATAAACAGAAAATATTAGAAAGAAAACTTCAGTACGTTTAAAAAGCAAATGTAAATATGCAAGTTCTCTAATAGCCGGACATCTCTTCAGCAGTCTTCATACATTCTGATGCCTGGTTCTCTGCTACCTTACGCACTATCACATAGACCCCTTTCAATGTTGCTTATAACAGGGCACAGACGCTGTCACATTAATTCATGGTGGGAAGAACCTTGAAAGAGTCGCTGATTAAACCTGGCAACTTTAAAGAAAGGCCTTTCTAAGCATCACCATCAGTGACCACGGCAGCCCACTTCCTTATCAGTCATTCTGATGCTGCACGCAATCTCAACTGCCCAGAAATTCACGCAGAAGAGAATCTCTGGGTTTTTCTAAAGAGCAGAAATCTGATTCAAGTCCACGTGTAAAAATGTGTGCCACAGACTTGGACTATCACTTCTGGGGATTAGTCATCTACAAAGGCAGATATAGTAGTTTGACAGACAATAATACACCATTAAATTAACAACAAAAATAAAATAAAAATAAACCAGTAAACACTGCTCCAACGGTACATTTTCTAGTTGGAAGGCAAAGTCCCAGCAACTGGACTGACTTTTGTTCCCTTTCAAGTCTTCAGTCTTATGTTCAACATAACTGACTCAGAACCCAGGTGAAATACCACCCAAATATGGAGGTTGTATCTTTTGGGCAAGTGGCTGGAACGGATCAAAATGTAAAGGCGACTTTGGAACAGAAAGAAGACCGTTACAGAACCAATGTTTGAATGATTACAGGAATAACATACATCCCTACGGTATGAAGTATTCCCTTCAACAGTAGCTAGTAAGAGTGACAACTTGCACGGAGAACACATCACAAAAAACAATTAAAAAGTGAATATAAAAAAAACGAATGAAATGATATGTACCTCAAACTGCCATGCACCAATAGCTTGAGAGCCGTAGTTCCGATGTCCAAACAAGTTCGGGTCGGCATCCTTAGTTCTAAATAAAAACAACAGCGAGAGCAGAGTTTACAGCAGCCTTTTCCAAAATGTTCAGGGGTTCTGCCTTCCGCTGGTACCTCAGATTCACAAGCTGTCATTAGCATGCGCATACAGATGGGTAAACGGCATCGGTGATTCATCATGGAACCAGCAAACAAAAATCTAATTCTCAGCAGAGAAACACCGATAAAACAGAGCAGCAGTAAAGGAGGGGTGAGGAGCACTCCTATCGGTGCCTATTGCAACAAAGAAAAACACCGTACGATCGATCACCTCTTACCTTCGGAGCACATGGTTCACCGAAGCCACGGGTCCACCTGGGAAGCAAGTGAGAGCATGGGGCATTAAATAAACAGCCAAATAAATGCAGACGCCAATCAGTGTATTAATACGACAAGTACAATTATTTAGCTGCCTCTTCAAGCTTCGGTGTGAAAAGCTATGGCGACATGTAACTGGCCTCAAAGTAAGCAAACCAAAAATGTCACAACCTTCTGTCAGTAAAGCGTTTTAAAAAGAAAGGGGAATTTGAAGCTGGAAACCTCCAGTGAGTTGTGTAATAACAGCCCCGTGAAGCCAGGGCAACATTTTTACAGAAAGTAGCAAAGTCAAACCTCCCTGGAGACTAATTGGACAAGTTAACCCAAAGGCCAACGCCATCACGGGAAAAAAGTAAACAGTACATTTTCATGTGAGCTATAATTAATTGTAACCCCTTGCACTAGAGAACTAGGGTGGGGAATAATTTGTAAGGTCAGATCTCCGCCTCAGGCACTGCATCATTACTCCACAACAGCAATTTCGGACTATAAACGTGTTTAAATCTCCTTTACAACTCTCCCAACACTGCTGACCAGACACATCCTTTCAGTCATTTATCAACCTACCATATTATACAAATATGCCACGCGGGGCAACTTTCACACCAAAAAAGCATGCGTTACAATCTTAAAAAATATATAATCTGCACCAATAGTGATGTGAAAGGAATACAGCTTGTAAGTATTCGTGCGAGGAGTGTCCGGAGGGTGGAGTGTGCATATCGGTGTATGCGTGAAGTGTGTGTTGCTGTGCCTTTGCAGAGAATAAGTGGGGTGGGACGATGGGTGCCACAGTCCAATTATGCAGGAAAGAGAAATTTGAGAAACGTGGTCATGTAGGTGGGCCAATGCCTACACTGCCAAAGAGGACTATTTCACTTAGGGTTTTTCTGCCACTGACCAGGGGTACATAAAAATTAGACTGGAAACAGTGAGGCGCCACAAGCATGGAACTGCAGCCCTGAAAAGCTACCTATGAAGCACAAGGTTCTTAACTGTTGATGGAATCTCTGTTGCTGATTTGCTGCAAAAGAACCAAAGCCTTCTATGGCAAGAAATTGAGGCCGTGCCTCATTCAATCTTATCAAACTATCTGCTGCACAGAAGTGAATTGTTACATCTGTGTAGTGCTTCATATGCCTGACGAGGCCATGAAGCACAAGTTCTCATTAGTTCCCGGTTGCAAGGCAGCAGAATGGCTTACGACAGATGATGGTTAAGGTGTGCATAGTTCGAAGGCATGCTTCATATAAGGTGTGGTGTATGGCACAGTAAATTGCGATGCAGTGCGGGGTGGAGCTTGAGGAATTAGAGCGATGCATACCTACTTAACGTTTTGCTCAAGGCAGACAATTTATGTTTTGGAGTACACAGAACAGCCAAGTCTGTAGTACTTTGGAAATTGTAGGCAAATGTCAATGTGCCTTTATATGATTGTGGCCTTCTGTACCAAGGATTTCCCACTACCTGGATTTTTGCTTTCGGACTGGAGGTGCAGAACGTAATCGGACTATTCCTGAGTGTAGAGTTCTTGTTTGGCGATGCAAGTATAGTTGCTATTAGAAGAAGAGCGGGTTAGTCCCAATGATTGCTCACTGAGCTACACAAATTGCTTTAAAGGAGATCTCTTAGCTACTGTGAGCCAATGCAGGTAGAAATAGGCCATGTGTGATGTCATAGTGCATTGGCATAGTAGGCCACATCTGGCTGACACATTTTGTATTTTCTCAGTAATATGGGCAGTAGTCCGAGGGTGTATCCATTAGCACAGTCCAAGTGAGAGTACCAGGAGGTTAGGATAGCTCTGACTTTTTGCAGGAACCTCTGGCAAGAGAAAATTTGCCTAAGACATTTCATTATACAGAAGCTTGGTTAGTCCACTTTATGTAAGTCCTGGAAAACGAGTTTGGAGTCCATGGTCGCTCCAAAATACTTGACGTGCAATCCCAATAATCAAAATAACAAACTGATAACAAATGTCCTTCAGCTACATTTGAGAGTTTTTTTGGCACACAGGATCATATATCTAATTTTGTGTGTGAGAAGTTTTCCAAACAGAGGAACTTCTTGCATCAGCGATTATACAAACAATTCCACAATTAAAAGGTACTCAATATGGGTCGTACAGCCTAACCTTGCAAATGAAAGCAGGTGGTTAAAAAAGTAACGAATACTAAAATGCAGTGGAAACGTATTTTCGGCAGTCCCTCGAGACTTTTAGCTAGACTTGTTGACATCAATTAAAAACATTTTACAGACAAGAGCATGAGAGGTGCTCGCAAATCTGCAAACATATCGATTTTCCAAGGATGATTCTCCTAACGAGCGCGTGTCCCGCTGTCTCTGACAAGGATGAAAGATGAGCCAAGGTGAAAGGGTAGATGTACCCAGCTTGGAGGTCAAGGGTCTCCATAGGAGAACAATGGGGCACTGCCCGCAGGTTCACTTCAAGGTCGAGACCTTCTCCACGGTGGTGACACCTCCGAGACCACAGCCGAGAAATCGGCCAAGACCCACGGAACAAACCCTCGACAGCTACCACCCAAGGACAAGCTGCGGAGGGCACGGTCAACGCACTGGACACATCTCGGCCCTCAGTGTCCCCACAGTGGGGGCAATTCATCATCACAAGCAGGACACACGACTGCGGAAGATGATTTATTGAGACATCTCGGCCAGAGGTGGGGAGAGATACTGCTATTCAGCTGATCATTAAAAATCCGAAGACTGAAAATAACTCTCAAAAATCAATACTCACTTATTTGTCGATCATTTGTAAAATGCATCATAACCTTCTACTAGCAACAAATCTAGCCCAAGCTACAGCGGTGCAGGCAGATGTGTGCAGAATTCTCTTCTCTGGATTCTCGTTTTCATGTTGCTGATAAGTATACATGGCATACTGTGCTGTGATAGAGATATTCAAACCGTAATATAGAAAAGCTATTAAAACATCAGTCGCTTCGTCACCATGCCACAGCAGTACTTTGTCAACGTGATGCAGTAGTACATATACATATTGTATACCGCTGTGTCGGCCAGGGTGCAGCATCTTGGACTGAAGACTTGCGGATCCACCTAGGGTGATAAGCGTGTATTTTAGAAAGTCAGTGGTGCACAAAATGTCAGCCTCCTGCATTAGCAGTTCTCAAGCGACTTTACATCTTTATCAATTGAGGGTGTGTGAACACATGAGGTACAAAAAGCCATTCTTTGAATGAAGGGCAGTCTGCCCAGACTTAGCTGACAGACTCTATAATACATTGAGAGAGTTACATCAAGTTGGTCATAAAGTGCCTTTGAACAGATGGCAAAGGCCCTAGGCGCAGCACTGCACAGAGTGAAATCTGCCAGGAGTACTGGATGAGAAGTGACTGTTATCCAGCAAATGATTACAACTTGAAATTTGCTTTGGTGAAGTGATTTTCAGGGAAAATTAGATGGTTGGAGCAGGAAAGTTTCTGGTCACTTTATCGAAGGATACAGTAGCCATCCCTGAAAAGACTTTGGAGGCGGCCCACGTGGATTTCAGGAGATCCTCACAAAGATTATTTTTGGAAGGGAAGTATATTATAGAGGAGGTTGTCTGAGACGTTGGTCCACACGAGCATTGACGTGCCAGAAATACACTTTTGGAGTCTCAAAGCAGATAACATGGATTCAATGTCACTGAATATTGTTTTTACGGCTAGCAAGCATATCTCGACTCCCGTGCATTCGACAGTATTAGTTTTATCCGTGACTCTTTGGGACAAATGTCCATGTATCTACCAAGGCTGCGGGGCTGGGAAAGTCATTACCATCGAGAAAGAAGACCGCTTTTCTCAATGGCAGCTATTCACAGCACCTAGGTTTCCCCACCAGCCGTCTAAAGTACATTTGACCCAGCCCCAGGCATGGACATCCATCCCTATAAATCTTCAGGAATATAAAAGTGTCAACTCGTGCCTCACCACAGCTTGATCTGAAATACTAATGGCATATGCTTTGCCACCTTGACACAAAGTAGGACATTTGGAGTTTGTTTCACCTCCTCCCCACCAAAAACTCGGCTGGAATTGGTTAAGAGCTGGTTTGTTCCTCAGTCCAAAGTCTCCGAGACGTGGTACTGCAAGCCTCACCCTTGCACTGTCAGGAAGTCTGAACTGGAATTGTAAGTCTCACTCATGAAGGGGAGTAACTGAACACTGCAGAGGTATGTTTACCGTGCCTCACAGAAGAACCTGTGTGAAGGGATGGAGTTATATGTTTGGGTCCCACACCGGAACCTGTGAGAAGGCGACCATAAAACAGATTCAGAGTGCAATTCCCATAGTTTGAATTAATGCATGGCTTCAATATAAAGGAGACATGTGCCTTAAAGACTCAAACATATGAAAGGAATATTTTAAGTAAATACATGAACTTGCATCACACACTGCCCTAGCCCAGAAAAGGTGGAGTTAAATTGATGGATTAAGTTTTAATAAATGTTGACTCTAATCTCACCGAATGGGTGAACATTGGTTTGTCATTTATGTTTGTATTATTACAGCTTTAAGGAAACACACCTAAATAAATGCAGTCAGTAGGAGCAATCCAAGAGCTGCATTTATTCCTCAAGCCCATCCAACAATTACTAATTCACAATCACTATATTTTCTCAGAAGAACGAGGACATTATGAAGGGTAATTTCTATCTACCGTTTGACTCAAATTGTAAACCGATGCGGTTGCCAGCACAACAAAGCAGAGGCATCACACATCTTTAACACTGCGCAACTTCCCATGGAAGTTAAAGCGTTTTTTTTTTTTTTAAGGTCAGGCTTGACAGCACAGCTGTATGAAAGACGTAATGCTACAATTTCTTTAAAATACACGTAGTGGAATTTGGTTGTACCCATTAGTATTGGCCTCATCACTTTTGGCTGTCTTGAGTATCATTCCACCTTTATGATGTGTCACCACTGTAACACGAGGGACTATGTTACACACACACACATTCAATTAATTACCTCATACATTGAATAAACAAAGCAATCATTTTATGGTTTTGCAAAACAGTCAGCTATTTTTAAATGTTCTTGAGTGTAAGCCAGCAATTTAAAAGGCAATCTATTTTTTGTAGTTTCACACATATCTGCTTCTATTTAAGTCATTAACACCGTCACTACACTTACTATAACTGCCATCTTGGTCAACATTACCACAATTTTAACAATTATTACTACTGCCAACACTATTACTACAACACTACTACTTACAGACACTAACCACCAGTGTTACCATTATCACTGTATAACACCATAATTACTCCTAATATGATTATCACCATTACAACCACCACCATTAACATCAAAGACACCAGGTGTCAGGCTTTAAAAAACGGACACGCGCAAATACAGGAATTAACAAAAGCTGCCTGCATGTACTAGCTAATGAAAGCCAGACCTATTGGCTTTGAATATAACTGTTTACTTAGCGGGGGTGGGTATGAATAGATCCCTCAATAAGGGTTTCTACATGTCCAAACAGAAGTTTGTACTAACTGCCAAAGGGCAAGCTCCCGAAAAGCTTGTAGAAGCTGCACAGCGCACTCAAAGGTAGGGGCTACTGCATGCCTGAGCAAACTACAAGGGAAGGTGTTGGCATTTATGGCTTGGTGATGTAGGAAGATGCTAGGTTCAGTTTTACCTTTCCTGCTCCATGAACGGCTGGTAATACACAACATGCCTGAGATGATTTGGAGTACTACTGGTCAGAGTGTGTGCTGCGTCCTAGCTTGAGCAACTGTATACGCAGTCCTCAAAAAATCATAAAAATGTTACTAGACCTGCAAGTCTAGTGACATGAATAATCTACTCGACCTAACTACTACACTTGACTCAAACTGTGTGATCCTAGGCAAATATTTTATTTCGCAGATGCTTTTTTTCTTCACTATCGCAAGCGCACCTTTAAATATGTGCAAGTTCAGCATGCTTGCTGTACCAAAAAAAAAAAAAAAAAAAAAAAAAAAGATTTTCTGTCTGAATCAATCATTTTTCTTCAAGTATAAGAATAATACAGTAGCACTGCCATCAGGGTGGGGCAGGAATGTTGCTCAGTTCATGTTTAAAAACTCACTTTTAATAAATATATTACTGAAGCATGATTTGGTAGTGCCATTTACACACTGCACATTTTTCACTGAAATGCCCACGAGCATCCCACATACAGCTTTACTGATAAAATGATAATGTGTGGAAATAAGGTTTCAGTAAATATAAATCAGCTGCACATAACCAAGTAAAGTGTTTTGATTGTTTGGAGCCTATTAAGATCTGTGTCCTTCAAACTTCAGTACGGCTAAAAAAAAAAAAAAAAAAATGTTTTCTTAATTGGCATTTTGAGAAATGGTTGTACAGCTTGTTTACAAACCATTAAAATGGGCTAGAAAAAAAAAAGAAACCTTATAGCCTCTCATTTCACACTTCATTGACCGACAGTTCACATTACAAAATCCTCTAACTTTACAGTAATACAAAAGAAAAGTAAAAACCACCAGCTTAGATATGACCTGTATCTTTAAATGCACAGCAAACATGGCAAGATAAAAACAAGATTTAAAGACATCTTTATTGCTCATTCACCTGAACAAATAGAACACTTGTTCTTTGCTAGCCCAATCTCTCTCGTCAGAAAGGACCAGTTGCCCCTAAAAATAGTTAACCCTGATAAAAAGGAAAATGACTAACCGTAGCAACCTGGTCACTAGACTTTGAGGCCTTATATGTGCTGTGAGAGAACAATCTGAAAATAGCCTTTCCATGAAGAGGAGCAGTAATGTTAATCTTTCTGCCCAGGCAAACTTGGCACCAGGATCTGGCCAAAAGAAGCACTCTACTCATTTGTTTCGAGTGTAAAAAAAGAAGAAAAAAAAAAGAAGAAAAAAAAAAGAGCAGCATTAAGCCACTCTGTAATGGGCCACAACTAACATTTTGTCATTTCTATCCTGGAATCCTGTCTGGGAGTATGTGTCAAAGGGAAAGGACTTTAAATATTCCTCAAACCTCACCTCGCCCATTTCTAATAATCACGCTCTGCATACTTACACTTTTGTAAGGCCTAGCTAACCTGAATAGTGTGTTTGGCAATTCTGTATTGATTGCCTTTTAAAAAATGGGTCACAAAACTCAACTGCAATGTTAATACGTATTCAAACATTGCCAATTTAATAGGGGAGCTCTCCCCCACCCCCCCCTTTTTTTTTTTTAACACAGGGGAGGGCAGAGGGTAGGTTAAGGATGTGGCATTAACAAGACTGACGATCACTGTTCTATTCAGTTGTGAAGAGATCCATGTGTTGGCATTCTCTATATTGTACAGAGTATCGAAAACCAACAGATTCTTACCCAGTTTATGTTACCCAGGCCAAGATTTTTTTACGTAAAACCTGGGTGATCACTGAAAAAATGTGCATATAAACTCCTGATCCACACCTACAAGGCACTACACAACATGGAACCAGCATACCCCAACCACTGCCTCGCCTTCTACGTACCCAACAGACATATCTGCTCTTCCCAGCTCACCTTGGCAGCCGTTCCCAAGATCCAGAAAAGCACATCACGAGGAAGATCCTTCACCTATCCCACAGCCCGAACATGGAACACGCTACCTCTCAAGCTCAGGCAGACCGCATCACTTAAGTAGTTCAAGAAGACCTCAAGACCTGACTCTTCAATGGAGCAGCACGCATACAAACCCTAACGGTGATTAGCCGCACTTTAGAAATCACTGATTGTGGAGAAGTGTGGCTCAATGGTTAGAGCGGCAGACCCTGGTGCAGAAATCTGGCCCGGGACCAGGGTTCAATTCCCGCCTCGGCGGGTCTTGGGCTCAATTTCCTCGGACCTGATAATTCTCGCATTGGTGCCTAATCTAATTCATGGGTCCCACTAACTCTGGGCAATAGCTTGCTTAATCTCCACAGCGGCCCCAACAGCGCTGGGATGCCTGGCTTCACCTTGGAGGTTGTCCAGGAGTGGGCACCTCACAGGGAAAAGCCAGGAGGGGTTCCACAGCGGTATGCGTACACCACCTTGAGACCCTAACGGGTGAGTAGTGCGCTATACAAGTACGAAGTTTACAGTTTACTGATTGATTGAAATCACAGATTGCCTCATCAGCTACTGGAGCCCTAAGAATACCCTGTTGGCTGACCTCACACAGAAGCACTTTCACCACTCTAAAAAGTGAAGTATCATCTTACTTCTTAGCTCACCAACTCTGTATTGGTGGATTCCCTGTATAAGGTTCTAATCCCCAGGACATTTTGTAGAATGTTAGTTTCCCCTATGATTGTGACACTTCTAGCATTTGTGTAGCAGACAACTGTTTCATGTGACATTTTAACGCTCACGCTGTCTTGAGGGAGTGCAGTCAAACTTGCCTGATTGGATGAAATTGTGGGTTGTAGAATGTCCAATATGTAGAAAGTCAGATATGATGCTAGAGGTCTTGATGTGTGGGGATGTTGTAACTACTTTTCTTGGAGAAAAAATAAAAATAAGCGTCAGGGCCCAAAGTTGTTTAGAAGCCCACAACCATCACTAGTGAAGGTCCAGGTGCTAAATACCATAGCTGCAAAGTTTTGGCTTTATCTCATGCCTCTAATCTACCACTTGACACTCCCTGCCTTTTATCTAAAATTTGCAGGTACTTTTTCATCTCCGCTTTCCACCTTTATTACTTGTTCTTCCTCCTTCCCCCTTTTTTTGTTTTCCTCTCTTGCTCTGGATCAAAGTCTGTCCCAGCAAGACAACTACGCTTCACCTCACCAAACCTCAGACACACAAACGTCATGCATCCATCCCAGCAGAGGCCGCTCCTTCTCCTACACAGCAGCCAAGTCTTGGAACAGCCTGCCCTCCACCTCCGAACAGCTTCCTCCCTTACGGACTTCAGAAGGAGAATCAAGACGCAGCTTTTTGACAGAGATACAGCACCCTCAGTGGCCAGTTACCCTTGGGGTGATACCACTGCGATTTACAAATGCTATGATTAAGGAAGAATAAGCAGTGATGGGCCCATAAGCACAAATTAAACAATGGTTGTATCAAAGGACAGTGCTTCTGTTGGTATGCATTCCAATGTTATAGAGGTTGACCTGGAGACAGAGGGCAAAGCATTGGGGAACGCACTGTACTTATGTTAATGAATTTCACTGGAAACTAAGATGCAATTCCCTTTGTTACAGAGTTATCTTACTGGCTCACTATATTACTAGTGAAGTAGCACACTAGTTATTTTACAATCTACACAGGAAGGGTTCACAGGCAGAGATTCTCTCATCTTGTAGACGCATTTTCTAATGATCCCACCAAAAAGCTTAGTTGCTGCACCCACTTCGAGGATGGGACCAGAAGATTCTGGCTCCATCCTGGTGTTACACCAGGCTTATCAAACAAATGTGTAGAGCGCGCTACTCACCCGTGAGGGTCTCAAGGTGCTGGGGGGGCATGGAGGGTCACTGGTCGAACAACCATGTCTTGAGGTTCTTTCTGAAGAGCAGGAGGTCTTTGGTTTATGCCACGGTTGGTGGGGAGGGAGTTCCAGGTTTTTGCGGCGAGGTAGAAGGACCTGCCTCCGGTGATGGTGCGTTGGATGCTGGGGACTGTGGTTAGGGCGAGGTCGGCTGATCAGAGGTTGCGTGTGGAAGTCCACTCTTTTGTTGAGGTAGGTTGGGCCGGTGCTGTAAAGGGATTTATGTGCATGGATGACGATCTTGAATGTGATTCTCTTGTCTATGGGGAGCCAGTGAAGGGATTTGAGGTGTGGTGAGTTTCGTTTGTGGCGGGGGAGGCCAAGGACGAGGCGTGCGGCTGTGTTCTCTGGAGTTTGAGTTTGGTGCCGGCGTAGAGGGCGTTACCGTAGTCCAGTCTGCTGCTGATGAGTGCGTGGGTGACTGTCTTCCTGGGGGAATCCATTTGAAGGATTTTTTTTTTTAGAGTGCGGAGTGTGTGGAAGCAGGAGGAGGTTAGAGCATTGATTTGCTGTGTCATGGAGAGCGAGGGGTCCAGGATGATGCTGAGGTTGCGTGCATGGTTTGCAGGGGCTAGGGCAGTGGGCCACCAGGAGTCGTCCCATGTGGTTTTGTTGGGGCCGAAGGTGGTGATCTCCGTTTTGTTTGAGTTGAGCTTGAGGTGATTAGTGGTCATCCAGTTGGCGGTGTCGAGGAGAACAGCGAGCTTAGAGAAACTTCAAAAAGGAAAAGACTAACCCACAGTATGAGCTATTTTCAGAGTGAGTTCTGAAGTGCTGAAACCCAGCAACTTCAGAAAGACCTTAGACCACCAGCCTAAAGTACTTAATTTCCTTAGGTTCGGCCCCCCAAAAAAGTTCCCCTGTTGAATCCAACCAGACAAGCCATGTATAAACTATTATGGCTGAGAAACTAGAAAAGGGAGGTAGATCAGGTTGTTTTCATCAACCCAAAGGAAGTTATTCTTGCAGCAAAATTGGTTATAAATGGTTCAACATAAAGTTATTCATAACCATTATCTTCAAGTAGGATTTTCGTAATTTTCACATAGAAACGGTCGGAATAACTGAAAGAAAGAACAGATGGGATAATAATGATATGCCAACCGACACGATTGAGACGGTAGACTTCTGAAGCAAAAAATGGCTCACTTAACGGTCTCCAGCCTAAACTTGACTCGGTTTTTAATCTAAGTAAATGGAGAAATTATTAACAGTCTATGTTTTTACATGGAAAAAAATAAACGCCTGCGAGTGTAAAATAGTGGTCAGATTAGAAAACTATGGAGACTAAAAGGCTCAATACTGTGGAGCAAACTAACAGTAAGCAAGTCACTGGAGAAGAAACGTCCAATAGATAGTCAGACTGGAGACTCAAGTTAAAAAGAACGGGGACTCGCAGGGGGCACAGCACAACGCTAAATTACCCTAAAGTCACATAAGACACCTTTTAGCCAACAAAACCTTCTATTCTATGGCTTGAAGAACCAAACAACTGGAAAAAAAGAAAAACTACCAGTTGAAGTTCGTGGTGAAGGAATACAAAATAAAAATGGCTTACGGAATCTCTTGAATTGGGTCAATTTGTGTTATGGGCCCTGCGCGGAAACCCAAGCCACTTGCCATCAAAAACATGTTTAGTAGGAAGGAATAACTCACTGAAATAAATGTACAAAACTAAGGCACATACACACCTTGGTGTAATACCCGAGCGCACAGACGCGAGGTACTGCGCTATTTATCTACTATAACTAAATCAACAAGTGACAAATACCGCAAACCTTTTCCAAAAACATTAACCGCTGAAGTTTTTGCTTGCTGACTAGTCAACGATTGTGTGCCACAAATAACACCACTTTATCCTTTCTGACCAACTATTCCTTTAAGTGTGTCCTCAGCAGGGACAAAAATCCTAGTACTGGCAATAAATTGTCTTAAAATAATTAAAACGCTCTGGCGACCCCCAGCTCCTGAGATGCTTCCACCCTTTTCACTGTGGATATTCACTACGCACAAGCTTAAAGCGTCGCCCTCTGTTGCAATCGGGACACCACTTTTCCAGTTTTGGTACTGAATTTAACGAATTGGTGAATTCAGGATGACAAAAACATTGTATAATAATCAAATTGCACTAATAAACCTGAAGGCACTGTAAAGAGAAAATCCACAAATAGAGAATGTTTGTACTGAAGACTAGGGAGTAACCGTACCCGCATCCCCGGGGAACGACATAGCACAGCATGCGCGCGGTTGCAGTCTTACAAACCAACTTCGGCTTCTCATCTGGTGCTCAAGCACGACTTGCCCATTACTCACTATCTGTAGGCAAATGTTAAGCCTTTGAGACACGGAAAAAAACAAATTATTGCTGGAAAAAACACTATCAACGAGGACCGAGTGCACATAACTGCCTTACCTATTCAACAAGCCGGAATAAAGACCACACGAGGCCAAGAGCGTCGTAGACATTGAAAAGGGACAAGCATTGCGACATCCGGGAAACGGTATTTTAAAATTAGTTCAATAGCAGCTGACCTGGTTACATAAAAGGGTAAACATGGCCTCCATCTTGCAGTAGTCTGGTTTCCTATCTCAGGGAACTAATGCCAGAAATTATACTATCTATGACTCTTTAAAACAAAGAAGACGGATTGGTTAATCCGAGCAAAATCACTTGGCTTTCGAAGTAGCGAAAGAAAAGACGAAACGTTTCCATTTTTTTGTCCCCTTACTTTTATTTATTAAATGCCACAGTCCTCACAGATTTAACTTTATAAAAAAGTGTAATCTTGAATAGACACAAGAATATAATTTATTTGAAGTAATTACATTTTTTGGAAATGCGACATTGATATTAGAGGCGAATACTTTGAAGGAACAGGGCTTTCATTTTGAAGATTTCCATCCAAATCCTATGCCAAGACTGGAGGCGAGGATTATGCATATCTTTCTTCACTCTTAATAACAGCAGTTTCAAAGATTAAAATAAAAAACTGCGCAAACTATATAACTCATGATCCCACAGGAAATCAGGGAATGCCCATGACAACCATTAATCAATCCAAAAACAGTCCGAATGTCTATAAATTTCCATATGTCACAAGTCCTTCCTTTGTCTTCACTGATGTCAGTTAAGTCCCTTGCTTTATCACTTGCTTACTGTGATTTATTTCTTGTGGGTTATATTTGATTTATTTGGGGAAAGTTTCTTTCAACAATTCATTTCTGTGACTTTGCTTGCCATACACTGTTTTCCATACACAGCTGTTATAAACGCAAGAGGCTTCAGCTCGTTGACGCTCTTAAAATAATCTATGCCGAGTCTACTAGGTGGAGCACTTTTGTGCCGCTGAATGCTCCCGAGCAATTCACGCCTGTCAGGGCAGCACATGTGCACCCGATCAGCTCTGAAGTTCGCACAGTTCTCGGTTTGTAGTGCTGGGACTCTCCGTGGATTCCTCTCGCACAGCTTGTCCTTTCCAAATGGTAGTGCGCCCGGTCCTTAGTAAATAATCTTACAAGCGGACGCGGATAGGTCGATGAACCTTTTGATTCGCATGGAGTATCCTAGCCATATAAAAATCGATGACCATCAATAACCAATACATAAATCGATAACCATCAATGAAATCATTAATCATCAGTCAATAATGTCTACATCTCATGAATAACCACAACTCACTTCTTACATTTTATCAATTTTATTTCCCTATTAGTTACAATACTAAGTAATAAGGTTAATTCAAACGTTATTAGATCCACTCAGTATTAAATCATTGGTGACCACCAATAACATAATCTAATCAAAACTTGAGATAACGTACGTTCTAATGCCTCAACATAAGCAAATAAGGAAGAATGTGTTAACATGAATAGCAGAGTTCAGCAAATCAGCCCATCAATCATTTGTCACCGTATATGTCAACGTCTAAGAATCCAAACCCTACTTAACACAGATTAGCATTAGCATGTGGGACTTCATGCAAAAAAACAATTTGGAACATGAATTTGGAAAAAAAATCTAACTATGAGAAAACTATAATACAGTGCATTTGGTACCTAGGAAGAAAAGGCACAAAAAGTCAAACAGTCACATGTCATAGCTACCTATCCACGCTATGGATCAGCATTAAAGTCAACCTTCGTCTTCAGGTCATCAATCGATCAACAACGCATCATGCTCTCAAGAGCTTGAGCCCAATTACAGAATCTCGAATCTCTTCTCCCCCATCAATTTCGGAATAAGTTCTCTCCTCGATCAGTACTGAAGTTCTTCCCCTTTGCCACAACATTATATTAAAGTTACCCATCCTATCCCCCAAATCCTAATTGGTCAATTAGTCACCATATATGAAGCTGTCCAATAACTTTTATTTTACAAATCTATTAATTCTAATATTACATCGTTCTCAAGGTGTGGATTGGTTGACTATACGATGTCCTCATCATCCGGCTCATCAGGTATCAAAAATGTTGCATCTTCTTCTCCAGTCAGTGTCTCTATTGTTCGAGTCCTGGGAAAGTACATCTTGTCTGCTTTACACTGAATTAGTTACATACTCTAGTACCTCATCTCCTGTCAGTCGGTTCATTGCAGAAAATTCTAGCTAAGTAAACTTTATTAACACAAGTGGTTTAGGGTCAGTTCAATACATCAGCTTTCTACATTGCATGATTATTCGGCTTCTGCATGAGGCCTGGCAAAACTAGGCCACAATTTCGGCCAAGTTAGCTCTACAATAAAATGCAAAACATACGTTACATCTCTCAATATGACATATTACTATATTATTATTACGCATTTTCAACATTTTCATATATCTTTAGTCATTTTAGTATAATTTGTGAATCTTGGTAGCCACTCTCCGTGGGCACATTTTCAAACGTGCACATTAATTTTCTACATTATATTTCTCTACATTTTATTATTATTATTCAAAATGCATAAACACTCATTAATAATTTTTAATTAACATATCTGCTTCAGCAATCCCTCCTCTGATGACTAAATATATCATCACATTACCTTTACCATTATAATTTTCATAATTCACTCTCCTCAGTGTTTTGTCTCCTTCTCAAATCTTCTCTACAAATTCTTTCCCTGTTTCGTTCTCCCCTCCTATGATTATTTTTAGACCTTTTCAATTGAATCTTTTGACACAATTTACATGAACCCCATAATCCTAATATGCAAGCAATCACAATTAATATTCCCTGTATGATTTTTAATAATACCCCATTCCAAATATTACTAAGCCAATTTCCCATTCAAGCAAATTCTTTCCGAACCTTTTCCCAAACACCTGGTTCCTTCAAATCCTTACTTGAGTCAGTCAGGTTAGTTAGTAAGTATCTTATCTCCTTACTGTTATATGGTATGTAAGAGCAGCAATGCCTAGAGTTAATCATTTTACAGACTCCGACGTCCTTGGCTAGAAGGATGTCTAAAGCAAGGCGATTCTGAAGCATCTTAGCTCTATCCGCAGCTAATTCTGTATCTATCAAGAATATTGCCCCTGTCAAATTTATCAGCATGTTATCCACCATAGTAGACAACTTTCGTATCTTGCTCGAATTCAGAATGACTCTCAGTGAAGGAATCTGTCAGAGTCACCAGATCCTCTGGGTCTGTGCACGTTCCCAACACTTCCACCACAAGACAGCTCCAATACTCTGATTAGATTTATCACAGAGTCTTGTCACGGTTTCGGGCGGGTCTGATCAGGACTTTGGTTGGGACACCCCTTGAGGTCACCGAATATCCTAAAGAGGTAGTACACTGGGGCAGAGGAGCAGCTAAAGGCATACACGGAAAGGACAGCTATGGATAGGCACAGGACACAGAAAGTAAAAGCAGAGCAACCCTTGTGTGAACAAACAGGAAACGGATTACCAGTGGACAAACACGCTGGGGTTGTACACAGAGTAAGGCGCAGAACCTCCCACAGTGACAGGGAATCTCAATGCCTCTGTGCAGTTTGCTCTTACAGATAGTCACCCTGCCAGCCCCATAGAAAGGAGGCAGCAGAAGTGATTCTGTCTCTGGACCCTAGAGCACAAACAAGGATAGTACTTACATACACAGGACACGCTCTTGTGGGTCCAGCTGGAAACACAGTGGCGATTCCTGAGAAAACAGCAATAGCACACTGTCACTGTTAGGCACGAAATACAACGTATAACACTGGACAAGGATGGGGGCTGGAATTGCCTCCTGGAAACCAGGAGCCAACCCCAGTACACAGGAGGACAGGTATACACTGGTGAAGACTGATAGAACACTTACCAGACACAAAGAACCAAGAAGAAACAGAAACAGAAGGGAACAAACAAAGAGGCAGAGGCAAGAACTAGGAACAGGCTCAGGCTGAAGCAAAGGCGGGTCTAGGACTTGAAAACAGGGCGCAAACTTCTGGCTGGGACAGACAGAGACAGGACTGGGAAACAGAGAGAAGGTTCAGGCTGAAACAAGGCAGGAGCAGGGCAGAGAAACAGGGAGCAGGCTTTTGAAGAAACAAATAGATACAAGGTTAAGAGATAGGGAGCAGACTCTGGCTGGAACAATCAGGAGCAGGGCAGAGAAACAGGAAACAGGATCAGGCTGGAACAGAACAGGAACAAAACTGGAACACCATCCGACAAGGGGTCTGTAACACAAAGGAATTGAAGTCCGATGCACGACGGGGAGCTTGAGGAAATGGCTGCTTATAAGCAGTTCCAAGCTGGGCTGCACAGGAGAGGTTTCAGGTGTGTGTGGTTTCGGACACTTGCAAGTCCTGGAGGAGAGGATCCAGTGAAAAGGAGCAACTGGACTTCTCCCATTGAAAACAATGGGAAACAGAATCCGGGTTTTCCTGACTACCAAGCTGTGCATTATGGGATTTGCAGTCCCAAGAAGCAAATGTTGTCCTACACAAGTGTACCATGGAGAAAAGAGAAACAAACAGGAGTCAGCAAGGGACTCTAGATAGGTGTTCAAGGTGATTCCCAGGCTTCTGACAGTCCCCTTACAGCGCCCCCTGGAAATGGGACGACCAAGTCGTAACAAGTCTAAGAGAGTCCAAGTGGGGAAAAGGGGATTAGGACAGGAACAGCTGGGAAGGAGACCTGTAGGAAGCAAAAGGTTAAAACACAACATCAAAATTACATCTCATGAAATCAGTACCATGCTACAACTCTAAGCTTCGTCTTTTCCGAAAAACATGAACAACCCTAGAATAGTCCTAAAACTGACTAGGCTTTAGATGACTGAATGCCTGAGGAGGAAACAGGAAAAGTTAAATAGCACTTTCAGATTCGAGTACTTTCTTTAGCATGAGAATCAGGAAACACTCTGAGCAATTTCTAAACAACCATATGAATCTCCTTTTAAGAATATATATCAGGAACACACAGCATTACATCTAGAACTCTGGTATTGTTGTGTTCATCTCAGAAAAAACATTGGGAAGTCAATTGCGCACATTGCAGATTTTTATATGAGTATTAAACACCATTAAGGATTGTGCACCATGAAATCACACAACGTAGATTCAAGGAATAAATCACGCAACGTGTCAACTTGAAATGCTACCAAGAAAATGTCTTAGAATAGTAGCGCACAGTAATTTACATTATATATACACGAGGAAAGAATTGCGCGTCTTGCCGATTCAAATGGCACCATGCAAATGCCAAGAAATGGTAGCGCACAATGAACAACATGAAAAGCACTCAGAGAAAGAATTACGCGTCTTGCCGATTCAAATGCCACCATGCAAATGGCAAGAAATGGTAGCGCACAATGAATAACATGAAAAAACACTCAAGGAAAGAATCGCGCGTGTTGCCGATTCGAATGCCACCATGTAAATGCCAGAAAATGGTAGCGCGCAATGAACAACAAAGTTAAATGCTCATGAAACGAGTTGCACGTCTTGCCAACTTGGAAAACATCATGTAAATGTCAAGAAATATCAGCACGCAATGAACAACAATGTAATAACGAAGTCAAATCTTTATGGACTAAATTGCGCGTCCCCCCTATTTGCAAACCACCATACAAATGTCAAAAAATGGCAGCACACAAGTAATCTGTTATTCATTTAAGAATTAAAATCAAGAATATGAAAATTCTCAATTACGGTGTTGGGAAATGTCCAAACACCGTCTTACCGCCTGGAAACAGTGATCACCAATGAGAGATGAGTGCAGAAGACTGAAAAATCCAAATAGGCCGCCGGGACAGGAGCTCAGGAAGAAGCTGCTGCTCTGCACCGGGACCTCTGAATAGTGAGCACTGGAAGTTGGGCTGACTCTCTTTTATAGAGTCTTGGCCCAGCCTAGAACCACGCCCAGGCATGTTGCAGGGAAAGTCTCTAGAAGGCCCTGGAAAGGGACCACACCCTAACACACTCTGAATGTCTGCAGCAATACATTGCAAATGTACAGTATTTATAAGCACCTTAAAAATTAATCTTTTGGATGGAATTCTGCAATGCAAAAGGTTAAACAATAACATATCATCACAATGCATAAATTACATTATCTTGCGAGTGTTGGTTTTTTGCATTCTAAATGCCCTTAGAGCGCGCACTGTCCTGGTGTTGACAGAAGCACTGCACCAAATATATCTCCGAACAATAGCAGAAGAGGTTTCCCTCCTCTGTCGCTTATGATGTAATTCAGTCAATTTCAGAAACTTCTTTAAGTCATCTATCTGATAAATCTTTTGGAAAACTATCCCGGAATAACATGCCCCATACCATCCTCTCAGAAGATGGTAATAAGCATTAAGTCCACAAATATAATACATACCAGGAATCGCAGTGTCCTGACCATTCAACATAAAGGTCCACTTACTCTGAAACAGAAACACATGCCTATATTCACTCGTTCCCCCAAATAAAGTGTCAGTGAATGATTTTGGCCTATAAATACAAAGCATTCCTACGTGTAATGCATCTAATGCTAATTTTCCTTGTGTTTTAATTGCTATGTAAGCATAATCATTCTTATAAGCCCTTTTCTCTAAGCCTTTTTCTAATTTTTCTTTTAATGCTTTTCTCCTGTCATCAGTATGCCCTATGAAGCTCTTTTCTAAAGGTGTAAGCAAGCATGTAAGATTATTCTTATGTGCATATGCTGTTCCAAATGTTAATGTTAATGTAGGCTCAAAGGATCCTCTAACTAATACTATATCATGATCCTTAGCTATTCTACTCAGATATCTAATAGTAAGGACAAATGAAAACACTACATCGCAATTAGAGTAAAAATACTGTATATACTCTTGATTATAGAACCTTGTTAGCAGCAAGCTACAGCTTATTCCGTATGTTAATGGTTAGCTGTGGTACATAACCCCTTCTTCTACTGACGTAGGAATTTGCGTACACTCAAGACAATCCCTTGCATCCATTGTCTCAACATACTCAACAAGCGATAGAAAACGTTAGAAGAAATCTCTCCTTGAGCATTAGTATATTCATGCAAATACTTCTCATCTAACTTAAACCTCTCTAAAGCTGTTAGTGTAGTAGTTTCAAGAACAGAAGTATGATTGACTCCTTTCACACCAAGAACAGACATTCCCACAATCACCACTATAAGCAAAATCCCACACATAATCGCCAATCCAATGTTCATATATTTACAGCGCCTAGCATTCCTAACTTCATTATTTAACTCAGCCATGATCTGTAAAGAATCAGAAAGCAGAAGAAACTCATATATATATATGTATATATATATATATATATATATATGTATATATATATATATATATATATATATATATATATATATATATATATATATATATAAAAATATATATATATATAGTGCAGCAAAAATACAAAATAATGATTAAAAAAAAACTTCTCTCACAGTTCAGTTTCACATCCAGGAACCCTTCTCTTTGTCAAAATCGATTAGCAGCTTGTTACATCCGGTTTTATGTCAAATCAGGTTATCAATGTCTCCTTTGACTTATTTTTAACAGTCTCTTTAAGATATTTCAGATTGGTTTAACAATTCAACTTCGTGTTCACCTTCAGGTTACATCAAAGTACTCACTTGGAACCTTTCTATCAAAACAAAAGGACATAAACTTGTGTTGCCATTCATTAGTAGTTGCATACGCCCATTCAGGACCTGCATAACGCCGACTTGCTATTCTCTTTCTTTTCAACTTTTGAAAACCACTTATTTCTCCTTCACTCAATTCTTCTTTTTTTGTAGTATCTACCTCTTCTTCTATTGTTTCATTCATGACCAATTCCTTTCTTTTCTCTACTTGCGACTCGGGTCAATTATCTCCTTTTCTCGATCCTTCTCTCAATATTCTTCTCAGGATTGGACTCTTCTCCTTCTCTTTCTCTAGGGTGTTTTCTCTTGATGGACCTGCAACTGGCTCAGGAGGAGTTGGATCCCCTTGACTTTGATCCGTCTCAACTCCTTCCCCCTCTTGGTCTGGCACTTGCTCTGTTTGCTTTTCAACACCGTCTGCTTCTGGGAGAACCCCTCCTGCTCTAGGCTCTCCTGCTGTATCCGTTGAGATTGATTCTTCCGCACCCTCTTGTAATTCTTCACCTTCATCTCTTACAGGGGTAATAGGACCATCTTCCACAAGCTCTTGTTCGATTTCAGGCTCTCTCGGTTCCTTTTCTGGTTCAGATGCAGCAACCTGTTTCTCTGTTATTGGTGCTCTCAACAACACTTCTTCATGATCCTGTGCACATGCCACTTTCTTCGAATGACTCGTGTGTATCCAGTTCGGGAGTCCTGCACACTTCACAGCTGTCGTTGTTGTTAGGACCACCTGGTGAGGCCCCCTCCAGCATGGCTCTAAACACGTCTTGTGAACATGTTTTCAGACAATGACCCAGTCTTCGGCTCTCAGATTGTGCCCTGGATCGTGGATGGGTGGCAGGGTGGTGGCCTGAACCTGCTGAGAGAAACAGCGAACCACATCAGCCAGACCCTTGCAGTAGTCCAACACCATATCATCTGTAATATTTACAAGTGCATTGGCTGGAGCTGCTGGTAATCTCATTGCTCTGCCTATGAGGATCTCAAGCAGTGACAGCCCTGTTTTCCTGTCAGGTGTATTTCTCATCGACATCAACACCAAAGGCAATGCATCTGGTCATTTCAGATTCGTAGCTGCAAACATCTTGGCAATTCTTGATTTCAAGGTACCATTCATCTGTTCCACTAGTCCTGATGCTTCAGGGCAGTAGCTACAATGCAACTTCTGCTCAATGTTGAGTGCTGCACATAAGAGTTTAATCACCTCGTTGTTGAAGTGAGTTCCCCTATCTGATTCTAAAGAGATCGGAAACCTGAAACATGGTGTAGGAAGTTGGCTCTGTATGCACTATTCCAAAGTAAGGAATAGTATGCACAGAATCCAAGGGTTCCCCTTAGAGGTAAGATAGTGGCAAAAAGAGATAATACTAATGCTCTATTTTGTGGTAGTGTGGTCGAGCAGTAGGCTTATCAAAGGAGGAGTGTTAAACATTTGTTGTACACACACAGGCAATAAATGAGGAACACACACTCAGAGACAATTCCAGGCCAATAGGTTTTGGTAAAGAAAAATATATTTTCTTAGTTTATTTTAAGAACCACAGGTTAAAATTTGACATGTAATACTTCAAATGAAAGGTATTGCAGGTAGGTACTTTAGGAACTTTGAATAATCAAAATAGCATACACAGTTTTCAAATAAATCACATATAGCTATTTTAAAACTAGACAGTGCAATTTTCAACAGTTCCTGGGGGGAGTAAGAGTTAGTTAGTTTTTGCAGGTAAGTAAACCACCTACGGGGTTCAAGTTTGGGTCCAAAGTAGCCCACCGTTGGGGGTTCAGAGCAACCCCAAAGTCACCACACCAGCAGCTCAGGGCCGGTCAGGTGCAGAGTTCAAAGTGGTGCCCAAAACGCATAGTCTTCAATGGAGAAGGGGGTGCCTCGGTTCCAGTCTACCAGCAGGTAAGTACCTGCGTCTTCGGAGGGCAGACCAGGGGGGTTTTGTAGGGCACTGGGGGGTGACACAAGTCAGCACAGAAAGTACACCCTCAGCAGCACGGGGGCGGCTGGGTGCAGTGTGCAAACACGCGTCGGGTTTCCAATAGAAATCAATGGGAGACCAAGGGGTCTCTTCAGCGATGCAGGCAGGCAAGGGGGGGGCTCCTCGGGGTAGCCACCACCTGGGCAAGGGAGAGGGCCTCCTGGGGGTCACTCCTGCACTGGAGTTCCGATCTTTCAGGTCCTGGGGGCTGCGGGTGCAGAATCTTTACCAGGCGTCGGGATCTGGGAAGCAGGCAGTCGCGGTCAGGGGGAGCCTCAGGATTCCCTCTGCAGGCGTCGCTGTGGGGGCTCAGTGGAGGGCAACTCTGGCTACTCACGGTCTAGTAGTCGCCAGGGAGTCCTCCCTGAAGTGTTGTTTCTCCACAAGTCGAGCCGGGGGCGTCGGGTGCAGAGTAGCAAGTCCCATGCTTCCGGCGGGAAACGCAGTTGTTTTAAAATTGCTCCTTTGAAACAAAGTTGCAGTCTTGGGTGAACAGGGCCGCTGTCCTCGGGATTTCCTTGGTCCTTCTAGAGCAGGGCAGTCCTCTGAGGATTCAGAGGTCGCTGGTCCCTGGGGAAAGCATCGCTGGAGCAGTGTCTTTAGAAGGGGGGGAGACAGGCCGGTAGAGCTGGGGCCAAGGCAGTTGGTGCCTCCGTCTTCTCTGCAGGGTTTTTCAGCTTAGCAGTCCTCTTCTTCTTAGGTTGCAGGAATCTGAGTTCCTAGGTTCAGGGGAGCCCCTAAATACAGAATTTAGGGGTGTGTTTAGGTCTGGGAGGGCAGTAGCCAATGGCTACTAGCCCTGAGGGTGGCTACACCCTCTTTGTGCCTCCTCCCATGGGGAGGGGGTCACATTCCTATCCCTATTGGGGGAATCCTCCATCTGCAAGATGGAGGATTTCTAAAAGTCAGAGTCACCTCACCTCAGGTTGCCTTAGGGGCTGTCCTGACTGGCCAGTGACTCCTCCTTGTTTTTCTCATTATCTCCTCTGGCCTTGCCGCCAAAAGTGGGGCCGTGGACGGAGGGGGCGGGCAACACCACTGGCTGGAATGCCCTGGGGTGCTGTAACAAAGGGGGTGAGCCTCTGAGGCTCACCGCCAGGTGTTACAGTTCCTGCAAGGGGGAGGTGATAAGCATCTCCACCCAGTACAGGCTTTGTTACTAGCCACAGAGTGACAAAGGCACTCTCCCCATGTGGCCAGCAACATGTCTCGAGTGTGGCAGGCTGCTAAAACCAGTCAGCCTACACGGGTAGTTGGTTAAGGTTTCAGGGGGCACCTCTAAGGTGCCCTCTGGGGTGTATGTTACAATAAAATGTACACTGGCATCAGTGTGCATTTATTGTGCTGAGAAGTTTGATACCAAACTTCCCAGTTTTCAGTGTAGCCATTATGGTGCTGTGGAGTTCGTGTTTGACAGACTCCCAGACCATATACTCTTATGGCTACCCTGCACTTACAATGTCTAAGGTTTTGCTTAGACACTGTAGGAGCACAGTGCTCATGCACTGGTGCCCTCACCTATGGTATAGTGCACCCTGCCTTAGGGCTGTAAGGCCTGCTAGTGGGGTGACTTATCTATACTGCATAGGCAGTGTGAGGTTGGCATGGCACCCTGAGGGGAGTGCCATGTCGACTTACTCGTTTTGTCCTCACCAGCACACACAAGCTGGCAAGCAGTGTGTCTGTGCAGAGTGAGGGGTCCCCAGGGTGGCATAAGATATGCTGCAGCCCTTAGAGACCTTCCCTGGCATCAGTGCCCTTGGTACCAGGGGTACCAGTTACAAGGGACTTACCTGGATGCCAGGGTGTGCCCATTGTGAAAACAAAAGTGCAGGTTAGGGAAAGAACACTGGTGCTGTGGCCTGGTTAGCAGGCCTCAGCACACTTTCAAATCAAAGCTTAGCATCAGCAAAGGCAAAAAGTCAGGGGGTAACCATGCGAAGGAGGCATTTCCTTACACATGGTATCAATTCCCTAAGCAACAACTTTGCTACTGTGAGACTGTCATTCCTTCTTGTGGGGTATGCTTCAATCCAGTGACTAAAAATGCACACAATCACCAACACATACTTCAAACCTCCACACACAGGCGTCTCCATAAAATCCAATTGCATTCTGCTGAATGGACCTCCTGCTCTTCCAATGTGGGTCAAATTCACCACTGTCCCTTTTCCCACATTTAGCTGCTGACAAATTATACAGCAATGACATACTGCTTCTGCTGCCTGCCTAAATTTAGGATTAAACCAGTCGATCTTGAACAATCGAACCATGGCATCCCTCCCAATGTGTGCCTGTCTGTGATAATATCTGGCCATTTGCGACAATATACTATTTGGTAGAACCATCTGACCCTCCTCAGAAACCCAAATTTCATCAGGTCTTCGGACACATTTTAGTTTAGACCAAAGTCGTTTCTCTTCCTTGTCAACATTATTTTGCAATGTTTTCAACTCGTCCAGAGTATCAATTACTTTCAATGTAAAACTTGTACATGTGTTGTCTTCTTCTGACATCAGCTCCCACTTATCTTTGAATGATATACAGTTCAATGCGCAAAATCTTGTGACTTGATCTGCATATCCATTTCCTAGTGAGATGTAGTCCTGTGTCTTTTGATGTGCACTGCATTTTACCATGGCAATTTCTTCAGGTAGCTGTATTGCTTACAGAAATTCCTTTATCCTGTCGCCATTTCTTACTGGTGAACCAGAAGAGGTCAGGAAACCTCTTTGTGACCACAATTGACCAAAATCATGAACAATTCCAAATCCATATTGGCTATCTGTATAGATGGTGACTCTCAATCTTGCAGATCTGTGGCATGCTCTAGTAAAAGCTACCAATTCAGTTACCTCAAGACAATCATCCTCAATGTCTTCTTCCTTTTCAATTTCAGCAGTATCACTTGGAAGTGATGTTGCCTGGTTCAACACTGTACATCTTTTCAAAGTTACATTTGGAGCACCTAGAATGCTCATCTCATACCTTGTCAGACTGGCTCCAGTCAAATACTGCGTTTTCGTCCTTCTCAATAAGATCGCAAAAGAGTGAGGTACCATTACCGTCAAAGGGTATCCCATCACCACTCCCTCACCCTGTGATAGGCTTTGACCAACTGCGGCAACCGGACGCAAACAACCTGGTAAGGCTGCTGCGACTGGGTCCAAGGTAGCTGAAAAATAGGCTACTGAGCGATAGGCACCTCCATGGACCTGTGTCAAGACAGACAAAGAACAAGCATCACGTTCATAACAAAACAATATGAATTGCTTCGTGTAATTGGGCATTCCCAACGCTGGAGCTCTGCACAAACTCTCTCTCAACTCAGTGAATGCCTTCATTTGATCCTGGTATAAAGTAATGGGATCTGTGACATCCTTATGTGTCATCTGCTTCAACGGTTTCGCGATCTCAGCAAAATTTGGAATCCACTGACGACAATAACCTACCATTCTTAGAAACATTCTGACATCTCTCTGTGAAGTCGGGGGACTTCTCTGCAATATCATTGTAATCCTTTCTCTGGAAATTTTCCTTCACCCCTTCACAATTTGGTGTCCCAGATATTTCACTGACTTCTGACAATACTGAAATTTCAAAGAAGATACTTTATGTCCGAACTTTCCCAAGTGATTCAACAGGGCAATCGAGTCGTACTTACACTCGCCCCTTATTTTGGATGCAATCAGTAAGTCATCAATGTACTGCACCAGAGTTGATCGGTACGGTAGTTCCAATGACTCTAGATTCTTTTTCAAAATCTGATTGAACAGCGATGGTGACTCCGTGTACCCTTGAGGAAGCCTGCACCAGCAGTAGACTCTGTCTAGGAATTTGAAACTGACTATCCTCATGGAGTGGCACAGAAAAGAAAGCATGTGACAAATCAACCACTGTGAACCGCTCTGCATCACATGGAATCTGAAACAATATTACTGCTGGGTTCGGCACTACAGGACAACACTTGACCACCAGGTCATTCACTTTTCGTAAGTCTTGCACAATTTGTACTTTCCCACAAGGCTTCTTTAAGCCATAAACAGTGAATTCTATGGACTGCTCAACACTTCCTTCAACACCCCTTGTTTCAGAAAATCACCAATTATCTGTGCCACTTTCATCAGAACATCCTGTGCCATGTTATACTGTGGAAGCTGCAGAAGTACTAAATTCGGCTTCAAAGTGATCTTAATCGGCTCCACTCCCTTGATCAAACCCACTTCTTTACATGTCAGGTCCCACACATTTTCCTGCACGGTTCCCTGCAAGTCTGCATGAAATTCTTTCACAGTAAACATTGGGAAAAACTCAATCAACGGGTACTCTTCATTAATTATTTCATTCTCAGTTTCAGGAGTTTGTTCTTCCTCATCATTACTATTCGTCTGAACCTCTATTCCAGCAGTTGAACAACTAATAGAACATCTGGTCTTGCACAACAAGTCCCTTCCTAGTAGAGATACTGGACTTGAGTCACAGACTACAAACTTATGCAGTCCCTGGAAATTGCCAATCTCAACCTGTACTGGATCTGTGATCAGATTTATTAACTGTCTATTCGGTACCCCTACAGCCTGCACTGTTCTGCCCGAAAGAGGTAGGTTTGGAACTTCTGCACTTCTTACTGTGGAGCGCGTAGCTCCTGTATCCACTAGAAATGAGACCCTATGACACATCACCTTTCCTTTCACAAAAGGTTCTCTCTGATCTACCTCTAGGGACGCTGCAAGTATGCATGGCTCCTCATCCGAACTCTCACACATCCATTCGTCGTTTATTTCATTCTCACCATGTAAGGGGAATTGGTGCACTATGTCACTATTTCTGTCTTGTCTCTGACCTGCTGAGTAAGCATCATCTGTTGCTGTTTCATTGGGGCTTGAGGTATCTGCATTTGCTGTCTAGGTACCATAGGAACCTGCTGTTGTATTGGTTGCAACTGTGTCATTTGTGCAAGAGGCATTTGCATCTGCTGCATGGGTTGAAAATTCTGCACTTGATTCATGTTATTCTGAAAATTCGGATTAAGTCCATTCATTCATTCTAGGGCCTTTTACAGTTTGAAATGTATTGACATCACCACTTTGCTGAACAACACCACCCTGCACCATCATCGTACACTCCTGCTTCCAGTGTCCCACCTTGCACATCATTTTGAACCACTAAGGTATTCAAATCCAGACCTCGATTCATGTTGATTCCACGACCCATACCTCTCGCTTGGGGTTGGAACATGACAGTTCCCTGCTGCTGCGTTATCTGTTGCACTAAAGCTCCCTGCATTCCTGTCTGAGCTGCCTTAATTTGCATCACCATCACCTTCACCTTCAGCTTTTTCTGCTTCAACTCAATCTCATCACTACAGTATTCCGCATATTGCAATACCTCATCAATCAGTTTCGCTTGCCAACAAATCAAATGACTCTTAATCATCTGACCTATTTCAGGTCTCAATCCTTCTACAAACCTGAACACAAAGTGCAACATGTCTTTCGGCTCAATCGCTTCCTTATCACTGTACTCCTTGAACACCTTCAACAATCTTTCATAGTAAGTATGTATTGACTCCTTTACTTCCTGCACTGTCCTGCCAATTCTCTACCAATCAATATTTTTAGACGAGATTCACGTGTTCTCGAGTTGAATCACCTTATAATAATAATGTAAGGAAATGCCTCCTTGGCATGGTTACCCCCTGACTTTTTGCCTTTGCTGATGCTAAGTTTTGATTTGAAAGTGTGCTGAGGCCTGCTAACCAGGCCCCAGCACCAGTGTTCTTTCCCTAACCTGTACTTTTGTTTCCACAATTGGCACACCCTGGCATCCAGGTAAGTCCCTTGTAACTGGTACCCCTGGTACCAAGGGCCCTGATGCCAGGGAAGGTCTCTAAGGGCTGCAGCATATCTTATGCCACCCTGGGGACCCCTCACTCAGCACAGACACACTGCTTGCCAGCTTGTGTGTGCTAGTGGGGATAAAAAGACTAAGTCGACATGGCACTCCCCTCAGGGTGCCATGGCAACCTCACACTGCCTATGCAGTATAGATAAGTCACCCCTCTAGCAGGCCTTACAGCCCTAAGGCAGGGTGCACTATACCATAGGTGAGGGCATAAGTGCATGAGCACTATGCCCTTACAGTGTCTAAGCAAAACCTTATTGTAAGTGCAGGGTAGCCATAAGAGTATATGCTCTGGGAGTCTGTCATGCACGAACTCCACAGCACCATAATGGCTACACTGAAAACTGTGAAGTTTGGTATCAAACTTCTCAGCACAATAAATGCACACTGATGCCAGTGTACATTTTATTGTAACATACAGCCCAGAGGGCACCTTAGAGGTGCCCCCTGAAACCTTAACCGACTATCCGTGTAGGCTGACTAGTTCTAGCAGCCTGCCACACACCAGACATGTTGCTGGCCACATGGGGAGAGTGCCTTTGTCACTCTGTAGCTAGTACCAAAGCCTGTACTGGGTGGAGGTGCTTCACACCTCCCCCTGTAGGAACTGTAACACCTGGCGGTGAGCCTCAAAGGCTCACCCCCTTTGTTACAGCACCTCAGGGCACTCCAGCTAGTGGAGTTGCCCGCCCCCTCCGGCCACGGCCCCACTTTTGGCGGCAAGGCCGGAGGAGATAATGAGAAAAACAAGGAGGAGTCACTGGCCAGTCAGGACAGCCCCTAAGGTGTCCTGAGCTGAGGTGACTCTGACTTCTAGAAATCCTCCATCTTGCAGATGGAGGATTCCCCCAATAGGGATAGGAATGTGCCCCTCTCCCCTCGGGAGGAGGCACAAAGAGGGTGTACCCATCCTCAGGGCTAGTAGCCATTGGCCACTAACCCCCCAGACCTAAACACGCCCTTAAATTTAGTATTTAAGGTCTCCCCAGAACCTAGGAACTCAGATTCCTGCAACCTAAGAAGAAGAGGACTGCTAAGCTGAAAAACCCTGCAGAGAAGACGGAGACACCAACTGCTTTGGCCCCAGCTCTACCGGCCTGTCTCCCCACTTCTAAAGACACTGCTCCAGCGACGCTTTCCACAGGGACCAGCGACCTCTGAAGCCTCAGAGGACTGCCCTGCATCTAGAAGGACCATGAACTCCCGAGGACAGCGGCTCTGTTCACCAAAGACTGCAACTTTGAAACCAAGAAGCAACTTTGCAACAACTTGCGTTTCCCGCCGGAAGCGTGAGACTTGACACTCTGCACCCGACGCCCCTGGCTCGACTTGTGGAGAACAAACACCTCAGGGAGGACTCCCCGGCGACTGCAAGACCGTGAGTAGCCAGAGTTGCCCCCTCTGAGCCCCCACAGCGACGCCTGCAGAGGGAATCCCAAGGCTCCCCCTGGCCGCGACTGCCTGCTTCTAAGATCCGACGCCTGCTAAAGACTCTGCACCCGCAGCCCCCAGGGCCTGAAGGATCCGACCTCCAGTGCAGGAGCGACCCCCAGGTGGCCCTCTCCCTTGCCCAGGTGGTGGCTACCCCGAGGAGCCCCCCCTTGCCTGCCTGCATCGCTGAAGAGACCCCTTGGTCTCCCATTGAAACCTATTGAAAACCCGATGCGTGTTTGCACACTGCACCCGGCCGTCCCCGTGCTGCTGAGGGTGTACTTTCTGTGTGGACTTGTGTCCCCCCCGGTGCCCTACAAAACCCCCCTGGTCTGCCCTCCGAAAACACGGGTACTTACCTGCTGGCAGACTGGAACCGGGGCACCCCCTTCTCCATTGAACAAAATGCGTTTTGGACACCACTTTGACCTCTGCACCTGACCGGCCCTGAGCCGCTGGTGTGGTAACTTTGGGGTTGCTCTGAACCCACAACGGTGGGCTACCTTGGACCCAAACTTGAACCCCGTAGGTGGTTTACTTACCTGCAAAAACTAATAAACTCTTACTCCCCCCAGGAACTGTTGAAAATTGCACTGTGTCTAGCTTTAAAATAGCTATATGTGATTTATGTGAAAACTGTATATGCTATTTTGCTAATTCAAAGTTCCTAAAGTACCTACCTGCAATACCTTTCATTTGAAGTATTACATGTAAATCTTGAACCTGTGGTTCTTAAAATAAACTAAGAAAATATATTTTTCTATACAAAAACCTATTGGCCTGGAATTGTCTTTGAGTGTGTGTTCCCCATTTATTGCCTGTGTGTGTACAACAAGTGCTTAACACTACTCCTTTGATAAGCCTAACGCTCGACCACACTATCACAAAATAGAGCATTAGAATTATCTCTTTTTGCCACTATCTTACCTCTAAGGGGAACCCTTGGACTCTGTGCATACTATTCCTCACTTTGAAATAGTGCATACAGAGCCAACTTCCTACATTGGTGGATCAGCGGTGGGGTACAAGACTTTGCATTTGCTGGACTGCTCAGCCAATACCTGATCACACGACTAAATTCCAAAAATTGTCATTAGAAACTGATTTTTGAAATTTGAGCTATTTTTCTAAATTTTTAAAAGTCCTGCTAGGGCCTTGTGTTAGTCCCTGTTAGCATTTCTTTTAGAGTTTAAAAGTTTTGTAAAAGTTTGAATTAAGTTCTAGAGATAGTCTTAGATTCTTAAAAAGTATTCCAACTTTTAGAAACATAGGGGGTCATTCCGACCCTGGCGGTCCAAGACCGCCAGGGCCGGGGCCCACGGAAGCACCGCCAACAGGCTGGCGGTGCTTCAGTGCCCATTCTGACCGCAGCGTTAAAGCCGCGGTCAGAAAAGGGAATCCGGCGGCTTCCCGCCGGATTTCCCCTGCTTGGGCTGAATCTCCATGGCGGCGCTGTAAGCAGCGCCGCCATGGAGATTCCGTCCCCCTTCCCGCCATCCTGTTCCTGGCGGTTTTTACCACCAGGAACAGGATAGCGGGAACGGGTGTCGTGGGGCCCCTGGTGGCCCCTGCACTGCCCATGCCACTGCTATGGGCAGTGCAGGGGCCCCCAAACAGGGCCCCATAAAGATTTTCACTGTCTGCATTGCAGACAGTGAAAATCGCGACGGGTGCAACTGCACCCGTCGCACCCCTGCAACTCCGCCGGCTCCATTCGGAGCCGGCTTCATTGTTGCAGGGCCTTTCCCGCTGGGCTGGCGGGTGCTCCTTTGGCGGGCGCCCGCCGGCCCAGCGGGAAAGCCAGAATGGCCTCCGCGGAGCGGCCAAATGGCGGTTTCCGCTTGGCGGGCGGCACCCGCCACCCACCTATGTCGGAATGAGGGCCATAATGTCTATTGCAGAAGAGAGTGTGATGGAACTCGACCTCACACCTTACCTCCATCTTAGAATAAGGGAGCTAAGGTCTCTCTGCAAAATAAAAAAAATAAAAGCTGGCATAAACCCTTCCAAAGCACAGCTCCAGGAGCTGCTGGCATAGTTTGACAAAGCCAACCCCTCTGAGGATGACCTCCCAGAGGATGAAGCTAGTGACTTGGAGGAGAATTCCCCCCCTCCAGTCCTAATTAGGGAGATCAGGGCCCCTCAAGCCCTGTCTCCAACTGTGATAGTCAGAGATGCTGCTACCCTCACAGGAGAGTCCAGCACCTCTGTAATCACTGAGGATAGCCTCAGTGAAGGTGACCTCCTGCTAGCCAGGATGGCCAAAAGATTGCCTTTAGAGAGACAGCTCCTAGCCATAGAAAGGGAAAGACAAGAGATGGGTTTTGGTCCCATCCATGGTGCCAGCAACATAAATAGGGTCAGAGATTCTCCTGACATGTTGAAAATCCCCAAAGGGATTGTAACTAAATATGAAGATGGTGATGACATCACCAAATGGTTCACAGCTTTTGAGAGGGCTTGTGCAACCAGAAAAGTAAACAGATCTCACTGGGGTGCTCTCCTTTGGGAAATGTTCACTGGAAAGTGTAGGGATAGACTCCTCACACTCTCTGGAAAAGATGCAGAATCCTATGACCTCATGAAGGCTACCCTGATTGAGGGCTTTGGATTCTCCACTGAGGAGTATAGAATTAGGTTCAGGGGGGCTCAAAAATCCTCGAGCCAGACCTGGGTTGATTTTGTGGACTACTCTGTGAAAACACTGGATGGCTGGATTCAAGGCAGTGGTGTAAATGATTATGATGGGCTGTACAATTTATTTGTGAAAGAACACCCATTGAGTAATTATTCAAATGATAAACTGCATCAGCATCTGGTAGACCTAGGACCAATATCTCCCCAAGAATTGGGAAAGAAGGCGGACCATTGGGTCAAGACTAGGGTGACCAAGACTTCCACAGGGGGTGACTAAAAGAAAGGGGTCACAAAGCCTCCCTAGGGGAAGAGTGTTGAGACATCCAAAGGTAAAAATAGTAAAGAGTCTTCTACAGGCCCCCAAAAACCTGCACAGGAGGGTGGGCCCAGAGCCTCTTCACAATCCAATTTTGGGTACAAGGGTAAAAACTTTGATCCCAAAAAGGCCTGGTGTCGTAACTGTAATCAGCCTGGACACCAAACTGGAGACAAGGCCTGTCCCAAGAAAAGTACCACTTCTAACTCCACTCCAGCTAACATTGGAATGGCCAGTCTCCAAGTGGGATCAACAGTGTGCCCAGAGCAAATACATTGAAGCTACATTAGTCTCTGAGGGTGGGGTGGATTTAGCCACACTGGCTGCCTGGCCTCCTAACATGCAAAAATACAGGCAGCAGCTCTTAATTAATGGGACAAGTATAGAAGGCCTGAGGGATACAGGTGCCAGTGTCACCATGGTGACAGAGAAACTGGTTTCCTCTGGTCAATACCTGGCTGGACAAACTTATCCAGTCACCAACGCTGACAATCAGACTAAAGTTCATCCCATGGCTATGGTAACTTTAGAGTGGGGAGGGGTCAATGGCCTGAAACAGGTGGTGGTCTCCTCAAATATCCCTGTAGACTGTTTGCTTGGAAATGACCTGGAGTCCTCAGCATGGGCTGAGGTAGAACTGAAAACCCATGCAGCCATGCTGGGTATCCCTGAACTGGTGTGTGTCAAGACAAGGGCACAGTGCAAGGCCCAGGGTGAAAAAGTGGTGTTGGAGCCTGGAAAAAGGGCCCAACCTACCAAGAGAAAAGGAAAGACAACTGGGGAACCAGTTGCAACACAACAAGAAAAAGAGAACCTCTCTTCTCAGGAAGAAGTTCTGCCCTCTGAGGGAACTGAGCCTATGGAGTTAGGACCTTATCAGGTTGAGCTCTTAGGCCCAGGGGGACCCTCAAGGGAACAGTTGTGTAAGGGGCAAGAAACCTGTCCCTCTCTTGAAGGCCTTAGGCTGCAACCTGCTGAAGAGTCCAATGGAAAGAAAACAGGAACACATAGGGTCTATTGGGAATATGGACTCCTTTACACTGAGGCAAGAGATCCCAAACCTGGGGCCACTAGGAGAGTGGTAGTGCCTCAGGAGTTTAGGGAGTTCATTCTGACCTTAGCCCATGATATTCCTCTTGCTGGGCATTTGGGACAGACCAAGACGTGGTAGAGACTAGTCAACCACTTCTATTGGCCCAACATGTCCCAGAAGGTCCAGGAGTTTTGTGTCTCCTGTGCCACCTGTCAAGCTAGTGGTAAGACAGGTGGACACCCAAAGGCCCCCCTCATTCCACTTCCAGTGGTGAGGGTCCCCTTTGAAAGAGGGGGTGTGGACATAGTGGGTCCACTTGAACCTCCCACATCCACAGGGAACCTATACATACTAGCAGTAGTGGATCATGCTACTAGATACCCTGAAGCAATTCCCCTTAGGTCGACTACTGCCCCTGCAGTAGCCAAGACACTCATTGGTATCTTTACCAGAGTGGGTTTTCCTAAGGAGGTGGTGTCTGACAGAGGTACCAACTTTATGTCAGCATACCTGAAACACATGTGGAATGAGTGTGGGGTGACTTACAAATTCACCACACCATACCATCCACAAACCAATTGTCTTGTTGAGAGATTCAACAAAACATTGAAAGGCATGATCATGGGGCTCCCTGAAAAACTCAAAAGGAGATGGGATGTCCTCTTGCCATGTCTGCTTTTCGCTTACAGAGAGGTGCCTCAGAAGGGAGTAGGGTTCTCACCCTTTGAACTTCTGTTTGGCCACCCTGTAAGGGGACCACTAGCTCTTGTGAAAGAAGGCTGGGAGAGACCTCTTCATGAGCCTAAGCAAGATATAGTGGATGTAGGAAGTTGGCTCTGTATGTGCTATTTCAAAGTAAGGAATAGCATGCACAGAGTCCAAGGGTTCCCCTTAGAGGTAAAATAGTGGTAAAATAGATAATACTAATGCTCTATTTTGTGGTAGTGTGGTCGAGCAGTAGGCTTATCCAAGGAGTAGTGTTAAGCATTTGTTGTACATACACATAGACAATAAATGAGGTACACACACTCAGAGACAAATCCAGCCAATAGGTTTTTATATAGAAAAATATCTTTTCTTAGTTTATTTTAAGAACCACAGGTTCAAATTCTACATGTAATATTTCATTCGAAAGGTATTGCAGGTAAGTACTTTAGGAACTTCAAATCATAAAAATTGCATGTATACTTTACAAGTTATTGACAAATAGCTGTTTTAAAAGTGGACACAGTGCAATTTTCACAGTTCCTGGGGGAGGTAAGTTTTTGTTAGTTTTACCAGGTAAGTAAGACACTTACAGGGTTCAGTTCTTGGTCCAAGGTAGCCCACCGTTGGGGGTTCAGAGCAACCCCAAAGTCACCACACCAGCAGCTCAGGGCCGGTCAGGTTCAGAGTTCAAAGTGGTGCCCAAAACACATAGGCTAGAATGGAGAGAAGGGGGTGCCCCGGTTCCGGTCTGCTTGCAGGTAAGTACCCGCGTCTTCGGAGGGCAGACCAGGGGGGTTTTGTAGGGCACCGGGGGGGACACAAGCCCACACAGAAATTTCACCCTCAGCAGCGCGGGGGCGGCCGGGTGCAGTGTAGAAACAAGCGTCGGGTTCGCAATGGAAGTCAATGGGAGATCTAGGGATCTCTTCAGCGCTGCAGGCAGGCAAGGGGGGGGTTCCTCGGGGAAACCTCCACTTGGGCACGGGAGAGGGACTCCTGGGGGTCACTTCTCCAGTGAAAGTCCGGTCCTTCAGGTCCTGGGGGCTGCGGGTGCAGGGTCTCTCCCAGGTGTCGGGACTTAGGATTCAAAGAGTCGCGGTCAGGGGAAGCCTCGGGATTCCCTCTGCAGGCGGCGCTGTGGGGGCTCAGGGGGGACAGGTTTTGGTACTCACAGTATCAGAGTAGTCCTGGGGTCCCTCCTGAGGTGTCGGATCTCCACCAGCCGAGTCGGGGTCGCCGGGTGCAGTGTTGCAAGTCTCACGCTTCTTGCGGGGAGCTTGCAGGGTTCTTTCAAGGCTGCTGGAAACAAAGTTGCAGCCTTTCTTGGAGCAGGTCCGCTGTCCTCGGGAGTTTCTTGTCTTTTCGAAGCAGGGGCAGTCCTCAGAGGATGTCGAGGTCGTTGGTCCCTTTGGAAGGCGTCGCTGGAGCAGGATCTTTGGAAGGCAGGAGACAGGCCGGTGAGTTTCTGGAGCCAAGGCAGTTGTCGTCTTCTGGTCTTCCTCTGCAGGGGTTTTCAGCTAGGCAGTCCTTCTTCTTGTAGTTGCAGGAATCTAATTTTCTAGGGTTCAGGGTAGCCCTTAAATACTAAATTTAAGGGCGGGTTTAGGTCTGGGGGGTTAGTAGCCAATGGCTACTAGCCCTGAGGGTGGGTACACCCTCTTTGTGCCTCCTCCCAAGGGGAGGGGGTCACAATCCTAACCCTATTGGGGGAATCCTCCATCTGCAAGATGGAGGATTTCTAAAAGGTAGAGTCACTTCAGCTCAGGACACCTTAGGGGCTGTCCTGACTGGCCAGTGACTCCTCCTTGTTGCTTTCTTTGTTCCCTCCAGCCTTGCCGCCAAAAGTGGGGGCCGTGGCCGGAGGGGGCGGGCAACTCCACTAAGCTGGAGTGCCCTGCTGGGCTGTGACAAAGGGGTGAGCCTTTGAGGCTCACCGCCAGGTGTCACAGCTCCTGCCTGGGGGAGGTGTTAGCATCTCCACCCAGTGCAGGCTTTGTTACTGGCCTCAGAGTGACAAAGGCATTCTCCCCATGGGGCCAGCAACATGTCTCTGGTGTGGCAGGCTGCTGGAACTAGTCAGCCTACACAGACAGTCGGTTAAGTTTCAGGGGGCACCTCTAAGGTGCCCTCTGTGGTGTATTTTACAATAAAATGTACACTGGCATCAGTGTGCATTTATTGTGCTGAGAAGTTTGATACCAAACTTCCCAGTTTTCAGTGTAGCCATTATGGTGCTGTGGAGTTCGTGTTTGACAGACTCCCAGACCATATACTCTTATGGCTACCCTGCACTTACAATGTCTAAGGTTTTGTTTAGACACTGTAGGGGTACCATGCTCATGCACTGGTACCCTCACCTATGGTATAGTGCACCCTGCCTTAGGGCTGTAAGGCCTTCTAGAGGGGTGTCTTACCTATACTGCATAGGCAGTGAGAGGCTGGCATGGCACCCTGAGGGGAGTGCCATGTCGACTTACTCGTTTTGTCCTCACTAGCACACCCAAGCTGGCAAGCAGTGTGTCTGTGCTGAGTGAGAGGTCTCCAGGGTGGCATAAGACATGCTGCAGCCCTTAGAGACCTTCCTTGGCATCAGGGCCCTTGGTACTAGAAGTACCAGTTACAAGGGACTTATCTGGATGCCAGGGTCTGCCAATTGTGGATACAAAAGTACAGGTTTAGGGAAAGAACACTGGTGCTGGGGCCTGGTTAGCAGGCCTCAGCACACTTTCAATTGTAAACATAGCATCAGCAAAGGCAAAAAGTCAGGGGGCAACCATGCCAAGGAGGCATTTCCTTACACAACCCCCCCCCCAAACGAAAGAGGATGAGACTAACCTTTCCCAAGAGAGTCTTCATTTTCTAAGTGGAAGAACCTGGAAAGGCCATCTGCATTGGCATGGGCAGTCCCAGGTCTGTGTTCCACTATAAAGTCCATTCCCTGTAGGGAGATGGACCACCTCAACAGTTTAGGATTTTCACCTTTCATTTGCATCAGCCATTTGAGAGGTCTGTGGTCAGTTTGAACTAGGAAGTGAGTCCCAAAGAGGTATGGTCTCAGCTTCTTCAGGGACCAAACCACAGCAAAGGCCTCCCTCTCAATGGCACTCCAACGCTGCTCCCTGGGGAGTAACCTCCTGCTAATGAAAGCAACAGGCTGGTCAAGGCCATCATCATTTGTTTGGGACAAAACTGCCCCTATCCCATGTTCAGAGGCATCAGTCTGCACAATGAACTGCTTAGAATAATCTGGAGCTTTTAGAACTGGTGCTGAGCACATTGCTTGTTTCAGGGTGTCAAAGGCCTGTTGGCATTCCACAGTCCAGTTCACTTTCTTGGGCATTTTCTTGGAGGTGAGTTCAGTGAGGGCTGTCACAATGGATCCATATCCCTTCACAAACCTCCTGTAATACCCAGTCAAGCCAAGGAATGCCCTGACTTGAGTCTGGGTTTTTGGAGCTACCCAGTCCAGAATAGTCTGGATCTTGGGTTGGAGTGGCTGAACTTGGCCTCCACCTACAAGGTGTCCCAAGTAAACCACAGTTCCCTGCCCTATCTGGCATTTGGATGCCTTGATAGAGAGGCCTGCAGATTGCAGAGCCTTCAAAACCTTCTTCAGGTGGACCAGGTGATCCTGCCAGGTGGAGCTAAAGACAGCAATATCATCAAGATAAGCTGTGCTAAAGGACTCCAAGCCAGCAAGGACTTGATTCACCAACCTTTGGAAGGTGGCAGGGGCATTCTTTAAACCAAAGGGCATAACAGTAAACTGATAATGCCCATCAGGTGTGGAGAATGCTGTTTTCTCTTTTGCTCCAGGTGCCATTTTTATTTGCCAGTACCCTGCTGTCAAGTCAAAGGTACTTAGGAATTTGGCAGCACCTAATTTATCTATGAGCTCATCAGCTCTTGGAATTGGATGAGCATCTGTCTTGGTGACAGAATTGAGCCCTCTGTAGTCCACACAAAACCTCATCTCTTTCTTTCCATCTTTGGTGTGAGGTTTGGGGACTAAGACCACTGGGCTGGCCCAGGGGCTGTCAGAGCGCTCAATTACTCCCAATTCCAGCATCTTGTGGACTTCCACCTTGATGCTTTCCTTAACATGGTCAGACTGTCTAAAGATTTTGTTCTTGACAGGCATGCTGTCTCCTGTGTCCACATCATGGGTACACAGGTGTGTCTGACCAGGGGTTAAGGAGAAGAGTTCAGTAAACTGTTGTAGGACTCTCCTACAATCAGCTTGCTGTTGGCCAGAGAGGGTGTCTGAGTAGATCACTCCATCTACTGTGCCATCTTTTGGGTCTGATGACAGAAGATCAGGGAGAGGTTCACTCTCTGCCTCCTGATCCTCATCTGTTACCATCAACAGATTCACATCAGCCCTGTCGTGGAAGAGCTTAAGGCGGTTCACATGGATCACCCTCTTGGGGCTCCTGCTTGTGCCCAGGTCCACCAGGTAGGTGACCTGACTCTTCCTTTCTAGCACTGGGTAAGGGCCACTCCATTTGTCCTGGAGTGCCCTGGGAGCCACAGGCTCCAGAACCCAGACTTTCTGCCCTGGTTGGAACTCAACCAGTGCAGCCTTTTGGTCATACCAAAACTTCTGGAGCTGTTGGCTGGCCTCAAGGTTTTTGGTTGCCTTTTCCATGTACTCTGCCATTCTAGAGCGAAGGCCAAGTACATAGTCCACTATGTCCTGTTTAGGCTCATGGAGAGGTCTCTCCCAGCCTTCTTTAACAAGGGCAAGTGGTCCCCTTACAGGATGACCAAACAGAAGTTCAAAGGGTGAGAATCCTACTCCCTTCTGTGGCACCTCTCTGTAAGCGAAAAGCAGACATGGCAAGAGGACATCCCATCTCCTTTTGAGTTTTTCTGGGAGCCCCATGATCATGCCTTTTAATGTCTTGTTGAATCTCTCAACCAAGCCATTAGTTTGTGGATGGTATGGTGTAGTGAATTTATAAGTCACTCCACACTCATTCCACATGTGCTTTAGGTATGCTGACATGAAGTTGGTACCTCTGTCAGACACCACCTCCTTAGGGAAACCCACTCTGGTAAAGATACCAATGAGGGCCTTGGCTACTGCAGGGGCAGTAGTCGACCTAAGGGGAATAGCTTCAGGATACCTGGTAGCATGATCCACTACTACCAGGATATACATATTTCCTGAGGCTGTGGGAGGTTCTAGTGGACCAACTATGTCCACACCCACTCTTTCAAAGGGAACCCCCACCACTGGAAGTGGAATGAGGGGGGCCTTTGGATGCCCACCTGTCTTACCACTGGCTTGACAGGTGGGGCAGGAGAGGCAAAACTCCTTAACCATGTTGGACATATTGGGCCAGTAGAAGTGGTTGACTAACCTCTCCCACGTCTTGGTTTGTCCCAAATGTCCAGCAAGGGGAATGTCATGGGCCAATGTTAGGATGAACTCTCTGAACAGCTGAGGCACTACCACTCTCCTAGTGGCACCAGGTTTGGGGTCTCTGGCCTCAGTGTACAGGAGTCCATCTTCCCAATAGACCCTATGCGTTCCATTTTTCTTGCCTTTGGACTCTTCAGCAGCTTGCTGCCTAAGGCCTTCAAGAGAGGGACAGGTTTCTTGTCCCTTACACAGCTCCTCCCTTGAGGGTCCCCCTGGGCCTAAGAGCTCAACCTGATAAGGTTCAAGCTCCAAAGGCTCAGTTCCCTCAGAGGGCAGAACTTCTTCCTGAGAAGAGAGGTTCCCTTTCTTTTGCTGTGTTGCAGTTGGTTTCCCAACTGACTTTCCTGTTCTCTTGGTAGGCTGGGCCATTCTTCCAGACTCCAGCTCTACTTGTTCACCCTGTGCCTTGCACTGTGCTCTTGTTTTCACACACACCAGTTCAGGGATACCCAGCATTGCTGCATGGGTTTTTAGTTCTACCTCAGCCCATGCTGAGGACTCCAGGTCATTTCCAAGCAGACAGTCCACTGGGATATTTGAGGAGACCACCACCTGTTTCAGGCCATTGACCCCTCCCCATTCTAAAGTAACCATTGCCATGGGATGTACTTTTCTCTGATTGTCAGCGTTGGTGACTGTGTAAGTTTTTCCAGTCAGGTATTGGCCAGGGGAAACCAGTTTCTCTGTCACCATGGTGACACTGGCACCTGTATCCCTCAGGCCCTCTATTCTAGTCCCATTAATTAAGAGTTGCTGTCTGTATTTTTGCATGTTAGGCGGCCAGACAGCTAGTGTGGCTAAATCCACCCCACCCTCAGAAACTAGAGTAGCTTCAGTGTGGACCCTGATTTGCTCTGGGCACACTGTTGATCCCACTTGGAGACTAGCCATACCAGTGTTACCTGGATGGGAGTTTGGAGTGGAACCTTTCTTGGGACAGGCCTTGTCTCCAGTTTGGTGTCCATGCTGTTTACAGCTATGACACCAGGCCTTTTTGGGATCAAAGTTTTTACTCTTGTACCCATTGTTTTGTGAAGAGGCTCTGGGCCCACCCTCCTGTGCAGGTTTATGGGGGCCTGTAGAAGACTCTTTACTATTTTTAGTTTTGGTTGTCTCATCACCCTTCCCCTGGGGAGTCTTTGTGACCCCTTTCTTTTGGTCACCCCCTGTTGAAGTCTTGGACACCCTTGTCTTGACCCAATGGTCCGCCTTCTTTCCCAATTCTTGGGGAGAAATTGGTCCTAGGTCTACCAGATGCTGATGCAGTTTATCATTGAAACAATTACTTAACAGGTGTTCTTTCACAAATAAATTGTACAGCCCATCATAATTACTTACACCACTGCCTTGAATCCAACCATCTAGTGTTTTCACTGAGTAGTCAACAAAGTCAACCCAGGTCTGGCTCGAGGATTTTTGAGCCCCCCTGAACCTAATCCTGTACTCCTCAGTGGAGAATCCAAAGCCTTCAATCAGGGTACCCTTCATGAGGTCATACGATTCTGCATCTTTTCCAGAGAGTGTGAGGAGTCTATCCCTACACTTTCCAGTGAACATTTCCCAAAGGAGAGCACCCCAGTGAGATCTGTTCACTTTTCTGGTTACACAAGCCCTCTCAAAAGCTGTGAACCATTTGGTGATGTCATCACCATCTTCATATTTAGTTACAATCCCTTTGGGGATTTTCAACATGTCAGGAGAATCTCTGACCCTATTTATGTTGCTGCCACCATTGATGGGTCCTAGGCCCATCTCTTGTCTTTCCCTTTCTATGGCTAGGAGCTGTCTCTCTAAAGCCAATCTTTTGGCCATCCTGGCTAACAGGAGGTCATCTTCACTGAGAGCATCCTCAGTGATTTCAGAAATGTGGGACCCTCCTGTGAGGGACTCACTATTTCTGACTAACACAGTTGGAGACAGGACTTGAGGGGTCCTGTTCTCCCTATTTAGGACTGGAGGAGGGACATTGGCCTCCAAGTCACTAATTTCTTCCTCTGTGAGGTCATCATCAGAGGGGTTGGCTTTTTCAAACTCTGCCAACAGCTCCTGGAGCTGAATTTTGGTAGGTCTGGAGCCAATGGTTATTTTTTTGATATTACAGAGAGACCTTAGCTCCCTCATCTTAAGATGGAGGTAAGGTGTGGTGTCGAGTTCCACCACATTCATCTCTGTATCAGACATTATTTTGCTAAGAGTTGGAAGACTTTTTAAAGAATCTAAAACTGTTTCTAGAATCTAATTTCAAACTTTTAACAAACTTTTAAACTCTAAAAAGACAATGCTAAACAGGGACTTAACACACAAGGCCCTAGCAGGACTTTTAAGAATTTAGAAAAATTTCAAATTGCAAAAATGAATTTCTAATGACAATTTTGGAATTTGTCGTGTGATCAGGTATTGGCTGAGTAGTCCAGCAAATGCAAAGTCTTGTACCCCACCGCTGATCCACCAATGTAGGAAGTTGGCTCTGTATGTGCTATTTCAAAGTAAGGAATAGCATGCACAGAGTCCAAGGGTTCCCCTTAGAGGTAAAATAGTGGTAAAATAGATAATACTAATGCTCTATTTTGTGGTAGTGTGGTCGAGCAGTAGGCTTATCCAAGGAGTAGTGTTAAGCATTTGTTGTACATACACATAGACAATAAATGAGGTACACACACTCAGAGACAAATCCAGCCAATAGGTTTTTATATAGAAAAATATCTTTTCTTAGTTTATTTTAAGAACCACAGGTTCAAATTCTACATGTAATATTTCATTCGAAAGGTATTGCAGGTAAGTACTTTAGGAACTTCAAATCATAAAAATTGCATGTATACTTTACAAGTTATTGACAAATAGCTGTTTTAAAAGTGGACACAGTGCAATTTTCACAGTTCCTGGGGAGGTAAGTTTTTGTTAGTTTTACCAGGTAAGTAAGACACTTACAGGGTTCAGTTCTTGGTCCAAGGTAGCCCACCGTTGGGGGTTTAGAGCAACCCCAAAGTCACCACACCAGCAGCTCAGGGCCGGTCAGGTGCAGAGTTCAAAGTGGTGCCCAAAACACATAGGCTAGAATGGAGAGAAGGGGGTGCCCCGGTTCCGGTCTGCTTGCAGGTAAGTACCTGCGTCTTCGGAGGGCAGACCAGGGGGGTTTTGTAGGGCACCGGGGGGGACACAAGCCCACACAGAAATTTCACCCTCAGCAGCGCGGGGGCGGCCGGGTGCAGTGTAGAAACAAGCGTCGGGTTCGCAATGGAAGTCAATGGGAGATCTAGGGATCTCTTCAGCGCTGCAGGCAGGCAAGGGGGGGGTTCCTCGGGGAAACCTCCACTTGGGCACGGGAGAGGGACTCCTGGGGGTCACTTCTCCAGTGAAAGTCCGGTCCTTCAGGTCCTGGGGGCTGCGGGTGCAGGGTCTCTCCCAGGTGTCGGGACTTAGGATTCAAAGAGTCGCGGTCAGGGGAAGCCTCGGGATTCCCTCTGCAGGCGGCGCTGTGGGGGCTCAGGGGGGACAGGTTTTGGTACTCACAGTATCAGAGTAGTCCTGGGGTCCCTCCTGAGGTGTCGGATCTCCACCAGCCGAGTCGGGGTCGCCGGGTGCAGTGTTGCAAGTCTCACGCTTCTTGCGGGGAGCTTGCAGGGTTCTTTCAAGGCTGCTGGAAACAAAGTTGCAGCCTTTCTTGGAGCAGGTCCGCTGTCCTCGGGAGTTTCTTGTCTTTTCGAAGCAGGGGCAGTCCTCAGAGGATGTCGAGGTCGTTGGTCCCTTTGGAAGGCGTCGCTGGAGCAGGATCTTTGGAAGGCAGGAGACAGGCCGGTGAGTTTCTGGAGCCAAGGCAGTTGTCGTCTTCTGGTCTTCCTCTGCAGGGGTTTTCAGCTAGGCAGTCCTTCTTCTTGTAGTTGCAGGAATCTAATTTTCTAGGGTTCAGGGTAGCCCTTAAATACTAAATTTAAGGGCGGGTTTAGGTCTGGGGGGTTAGTAGCCAATGGCTACTAGCCCTGAGGGTGGGTACACCCTCTTTGTGCCTCCTCCCAAGGGGAGGGGGTCACAATCCTAACCCTATTGGGGGAATCCTCCATCTGCAAGATGGAGGATTTCTAAAAGGTAGAGTCACTTCAGCTCAGGACACCTTAGGGGCTGTCCTGACTGGCCAGTGACTCCTCCTTGTTGCTTTCTTTGTTCCCTCCAGCCTTGCCGCCAAAAGTGGGGGCCGTGGCCGGAGGGGGCGGGCAACTCCACTAAGCTGGAGTGCCCTGCTGGGCTGTGACAAAGGGGTGAGCCTTTGAGGCTCACCGCCAGGTGTCACAGCTCCTGCCTGGGGGAGGTGTTAGCATCTCCACCCAGTGCAGGCTTTGTTACTGGCCTCAGAGTGACAAAGGCACTCTCCCCATGGGGCCAGCAACATGTCTCTGGTGTGGCAGGCTGCTGGAACTAGTCAGCCTACACAGACAGTCGGTTAAGTTTCAGGGGGCACCTCTAAGGTGCCCTCTGTGGTGTATTTTACAATAAAATGTACACTGGCATCAGTGTGCATTTATTGTGCTGAGAAGTTTGATACCAAACTTCCCAGTTTTCAGTGTAGCCATTATGGTGCTGTGGAGTTCGTGTTTGACAGACTCCCAGACCATATACTCTTATGGCTACCCTGCACTTACAATGTCTAAGGTTTTGTTTAGACACTGTAGGGGTACCATGCTCATGCACTGGTACCCTCACCTATGGTATAGTGCACCCTGCCTTAGGGCTGTAAGGCCTTCTAGAGGGGTGTCTTACCTATACTGCATAGGCAGTGAGAGGCTGGCATGGCACCCTGAGGGGAGTGCCATGTCGACTTACTCGTTTTGTCCTCACTAGCACACCCAAGCTGGCAAGCAGTGTGTCTGTGCTGAGTGAGAGGTCTCCAGGGTGGCATAAGACATGCTGCAGCCCTTAGAGACCTTCCTTGGCATCAGGGCCCTTGGTACTAGAAGTACCAGTTACAAGGGACTTATCTGGATGCCAGGGTCTCCCAATTGTGGATACAAAAGTACAGGTTTAGGGAAAGAACACTGGTGCTGGGGCCTGGTTAGCAGGCCTCAGCACACTTTCAATTGTAAACATAGCATCAGCAAAGGCAAAAAGTCAGGGGGCAACCATGCCAAGGAGGCATTTCCTTACAGTGGACTATGTACTTGCCCTATGTTCAAGGATGGCAGAGTACATGGAAAAGGCAAGCAAAAACCTTGAGGCCAGCCAACAGCTCCAGAAGTTTTGGTATGACCAAAAGGCTGCAATGGTTGAATTTCAACCAGGGCAGAAAGTCTGGGGTTTTGAGCCTGTGGCTCCCAGGGCACTTCAGGACAGATGGAGTGGCCCTTACCCAGTGCTAGAAAAGAAGAGTCAAGTCACCTACCTGGTGAACCTAGGCACTAGCAGGACCCCCAAGAGGGTGATCCATGTGAACCGCCTTAAGCTCTTCCATGACAGGGCTGATGTGAATCTGTTGATGGTAACAGATGAGGACCAGGAAGCTGAGAGTGAACCTCTCCCTGATCTCCTCTCCACAAACCCTAAAGATGGCTCAGTTGATGGAGTGATCTATTCAGACACCCTCTCTAGCCAACAGCAATCTGACTGTAGGAAGGTCCTGCAACAGTTTGCTGAGCTCTTTTCCCTAACCCCTGGTCAGACACACCTGTGTACCCATGATGTGGACACAGGAGACAACATGCCTGTCAAAAACAAAATTTTCAGACAGTCTGACCAAGTTAAGGAAAGCATCAAAGTGGAAGTCCACAAGATGCTGGAATTGGGAGTCATTGAGCACTCTGACAGCCCCTGGGCTATCCCAGTGGTCTTAGTCCCCAAACCTCACACCAAAGATGGAAAGAGAGGGATGAGGTTTTGTGTGGACTACAGAGGACTTAATTCTGTCACCAAGACAGATGCCCATCCCATTCCAAGGGCTGATGAACTGATTGACAAATTAGGTGCTGCCAAATTCTTAAGTACCTTTGACTTAACAGCAGGGTACTGGCAAATCAAAATGGCACCAGGAGCAAAAGAAAAGACAGCATTCTCCACACCTGATGGGCATTATCAGTTTACTGTTATGCCCTTTGGCTTAAAGAATGCCCCTGCCACCTTCCTAAGGTTGGTGAATCAAGTCCTTGCTGTCTCGGAGTCCTTTAGTGCAGCTTATGTTGACGATATTGCTGTCTTTAGCTCCAGCTGGGAGGATCACCTGGTCCACCTGAAGAAGGTTTTGAAGGCTCTACAATCAGCAGGCCTCTCTATCAAGGCATCCAAATGCCAGATAGGGCAGGGAACTGTGGTTTACTTGGGACACCTTGTAGGTGGAGGCCAAGTTCACCCACTCCAGCCTAAGATCCAGACTATTCTGGACTGGGCAGCTCCAAAAACCCAGACTCGAGTCAGGGCATTCCTTGGCTTGACTGGGTACTACAGGAGGTTTGTGAAGGGATATGGATCCATAGTGACAGCCCTCACAGAACGTACCTCCAAGATAATGCCCAAGAAAGTAAACTGGACTGTAGAATGCCAACAGGCCTTTGACACCCTGAAACAAGCAATGTGCACAGCACCAGTTCTAAAAGCTCCAGATTACTCCAAGCAGTTCATTGTGCAGACAGATGCCTCTGAACATGGGATAGGGGCAGTTTTGTCCCAAACAAATGATGATGGCCTTGACCAGCCTGTTGCTTTCATTAGCAGGAGGTTACTCCCCAGGGAGCAGCGTTGGAGTGCCATTGAGAGGGAGACCTTTGCTGAGGTTTGGTCCCTGAAGAAGCTGAGACCATACCTCTTTGGTACTCACTTTGTAGTTCGAACTGACCACAGACCTCTCAGATGGCTGATGCAAATGAAAGGTGAAAATCCAAAACTGTTGAGGTGGTCCATCTCCCTAAAGGGAATGGACTTTATAGTGGAACACAGACCTGGGACTGCCCATGCCAATGCAGATGGCCTTTCCAGGTTATTCCACTTAGAAAATGAAGACTCTCTTGGGAAAGGTTAGTCTCATACTCTTTCGTTTGGGGGAGGGGGTTGTGTAAGGAAATGCCTCCTTGGCATGGTTACCCCCTGACTTTTTGCCTTTGCTGATGCTAAGATTTGATTTGAAAGTGTGCTGAGGCCTGCTAACCAGGCCACAGCACCAGTGTTCTTTCCCTAACCTGCACTTTTGTTTTCACAATGGGCACACCCTGGCATCCAGGTAAGTCCCTTGTAACTGGTACCCCTGGTACCAAGGGCACTGATGCCAGGGAAGGTCTCTAAGGGCTGCAGCATATCTTATGCCACCCTGGGGACCCCTCACTCTGCACAGACACACTGCTTGCCAGCTTGTGTGTGCTGGTGAGGACAAAACGAGTAAGTCGACATGGCACTCCCCTCAGGGTGCCATGCCAACCTCACACTGCCTATGCAGTATAGATAAGTCCAGGCCCCAGCACCAGTTTTCTTTCCCTAACCTGTACTTTTGTTTCCACAATTGGCACACCCGGACATCCAGGTAAGTCCCTTGTAACTGGTACCCCTGGTACCAAGGGCCCTGATGCCAGGGAAGGTCTCTAAGGGCTGCAGCATATCTTATGCCACCCTGGGGACCCCTCACTCAGCACAGACACACTGCTTGCCAGCTTGTGTGTGCTAGTGGGGATAAAAAGACTAAGGGGCATATTTATACTCTGTTTGCGCCGGAATTGCGTCGTTTTTTTTTACGCAATTCCGACGCAAAACTAACTCCATATTTATACTTTGGCGTTAGACGCGTCTAGCGCCAAAGTCCATGGAGTTTGCGTCATTTTTTTGCGTGGACACCTACTTTGCGTTAATGATATGCAGGTTAGGCGTTCCCGTCTAAAAAATTGACTCCGAGGCATGTGCGCCGTATTTACACTCCTGGGCAAAATTCACGCCCAGGAGTGGGCGGGTAAAAAAAAATGACGTCCGGCTGCTTTTGCGCCGTTTTTTAGCGCCTGGTCAGGGCAGGCGTTAAGGGACCTGTGGGCTCGGAAGGAGCCCAGAGGTGCCCTCCCAAGCCCCCAGGGACACCCCCTGCCACCCTTGCCCACCCCAGGAGGACACCCAAGGGTGGAGGGACCCATACCAGGGACATTAAGGTAAGTTCAGGTAAGTTTTTTTTTTTTATTGTTTTGTGGCATAGGGGGGCCTGATTTGTGCCCCCCTACATGCCACTATGCCCAATGACCATGCCCAGGGGACATAAGTCCCCTGGGCATGGCCATTGGGCAAGGGGGCATGACTCCTGTCTTTGCTAAGACAGGAGTCATTTCAATGGGGGTTGGGAGTCGAAAAAAATGGCGCAAATCGGGTTGAGGCGAAAAATTCGCCTCAGCCTGACTTGCCCCATTTTTTGGCGCCCAAGCTCCATATCCCCCTACGCCGGCGCTGCCTGGTGTACGTCGTTTTTTTTCACGCACACCAGGCAGCGCCGGCGGCTAACGCCGGCTAACGTCATTGAATAAATACGGCGCCCGCATGGTGCTTCAGAATGGCGTTAGCCGGCGCTAATTTTTTTGACGCAAAACTGCGTTAGCGCAGTTTTGCGTCAAAAAGTATAATATGGCCCTAAGTCGACATGGCACTCCCCTCATGTGCCATGCCAACCTCACACTGCCTATGCAGGATAGATAAGTCACCCCTTTAGCAGGCCTTGCAGCCCTAAGGCAGGGTGCACTATACCATAGGTGAGGGCATAAGTGCATGAGCACTATGCCCCTACAGTGTCTAAGCAAAACCTTAGACATTGTAAGTGCAGGGTAGCCATAAGAGTATATGGTCTGGTAGTCTGTCATGCACGAACTCCACAGCACCATAATGGCTACACTAAAAACTGTGAAGTTTGGTATCAAACTTCTCAACACAATAAATGCACACTGATGCCAGTGTACATTTTATTGTAACATACACCCCAGAGGGCACCTTAGAGGTGCCCCCTGAAACCTTAACCGACTATCCGTGTAGGCTGACTAGTTCTAGCAGCCTGCCACACACCAGACATGTTGCTAGCCACATGGGGAGAGTGCCTTTGTCACTCTGTGGCTAGTAACAAAGCCTGTACTGGGTGGAGGTGCTTTACACCTCCCCCTGCAGGAACTGTAACACCTGGCGGTGAGCCTCAAAGGCTCACCCCCTTTGTTACAGCACCACAGGGCACTCCAGCTAGTGGAGTTGCCCGCCCCCTCCGGCCACGGCCCCACATTTGGCGGCAAGGCCGGAGGAGATAATGAGAAAAACAAGGAGGAGTCACTGGCCAGTCAGGACAGCCCCTAAGGTGTCCTGAGCTGAGGTGACTCTGACTTCTAGAAATCCTCCATCTTGCAGATGGGGGATTCCCCCAATAGGGATAGGAATGTGCCCCTCTCCTCTTGGGAGGAGGCACAAAGAGGGTGTACCCACCCTCAGGGCTAGTAGCCATTGGCCACTAATCCCCCAGACCTAAACACGCCCTTAAATTTAGTATTTAAGGGCTCCCCAGAACCTAGGAACTCAGATTCCTGCAACCTAAGAAGAAGAGGACTGCTAAGCTGAAAAACCCTGCAGAGAAGACGGAGACACCAACTGCTTTAGCCCCAGCTCTACCGGCCTGTCTCCCCACTTCTAAAGACACAGCTCCAACTACGCTTTCCACAGGGACCAGCGACCTCTGAAGCCTCAGAGGCCTGCCCTGCATCTAGAAGAACCATGAACTCCCAACGACAGTGGCTCTGTTCACCAAAGACTGCAACTTTGAAACCAAGAAGCAACTTTGCAACAACTTGCGTTTCCCACCGGAAGCGTGAGACTTGACACTCTGCACCCGACGCCCCCGGTTCGACTTGTGGAGAACAAACACCTCCGGGAGGACTCCCCGGCGACTGCGAGACCGTGAGTAGCCAGAGTTGTCTCCCCTGAGCCCCCACAGCGACGCCTGCAGAGGGAATCCCGAGGCTCCCCCTGACCGCGATTGCCTGCTTCTAAGATCCGACGCCTGGTAAAGACTCGGCACCCGCAGCCCCCAGGGCCTGAAGGATCCGACCTCCAGTGCAGGAGCAACCCCCAGGTGGCCCTCTCCCTTGCCCAGGTGGTGGCTACCCCGAGGAGACCCCCCCCCTTGCCTGCCTGCATCGCTGAACAGACCCCTTGGTCTCCCATTGAAACCTATTGAAAACCCGACGCGTGTTTGCACACTGCACCCGGCCGCCCCGTGCTGCTGAGGGTGTACTTTCTGTGTCGACTTGTGTCCCCCCCGGTGCCCTACAAAACCCCCCTGGTCTGCCCTCTGAAGACGCGGGTACTTACCTGCTGACAGACTGGAACCGGGGCACCCCCTTCTCCATTGAAGCCTATGCGTTTTGGGCACCACTTTGACCTCTGCACCTGACCTGCCCTGAGCTGCTGGTGTGGTAACTTTGGGGTTGCTCTGAATCCCCAACGGTGGGCTACCTTGGACCCAAACTTGAACCCCGTAGGTGGTTTACTTACCTGCAAAAACTGTGTCTAGTTTTAAAATAGCTATATGTGATTTATGTAAAAACTGTATAAGCTATTTTGCTAATTCAAAATTCCTAAAGTACCTACCTGCAATACCTTTCATTTGAAGTATTACATGTAAATCTTGAACCTGTGGTTCTTAAAATAAACTAAGAAAAGATATTTTTCTATACAAAAACCTATTGGCCTGGAATTGTCTCTGAGTGTGTGTTCCCCATTTATTGCCTGTGTGTGTACAACAAGTGCTTAACACTACTCCTTTGATAAGCCTACTGCTCGACCACACTACCACAAAATAGAGCATTAGAATTATCTCTTTTTGCCACTAGCTTACCTCTAAGGGGAACCCTTGGACTCTGTGCATACTATTCCTCACTTTGAAATAGTGCATACAGAGCCAACTTCCTATAAATGTTCCATCACTTCAGGTAATGGTACATCTGTAACTCTGTCCCTTTCTGGTTCACTCGTTGGCCAATCCACTGCTCTCTTGCACTCAACCCACAAATCAGCTGGCACTACTATCTATACTATATTCAAGTTTTCCCACAGACATTTCGAAAGCTTCACAAATCTATCTGTCTGCTGGTACCACTCAACCGGTATCTCTCTCAGTTTTGGATAATCATTTGTGAATGACAGAATATCACTCCTGTGCCAAGGAACCTAAACGAAATGCCCTCCTGGAATTTCCCTCATTGGTAATATTTTTACTGGTTCTTTTTCTTTCTGAACACTTTCAGAGCCTTTTTGTGAATCTCATTTCCGTTTATCCTTCTTCTTTGCCCATCTGCCTTCCCACTTCTCTAATGCTCCCCAAATCTGAGCACTCTGCAATAATTCTTTGAGGTGCGCTTTCATCCCTGCTGACCTCATGTTCTCAAAATCCTTTGCCTCAAAATCTAACCTGTAGCTTTGTTTCAAGTGCTTTGTTTTCTCAATTTCTATGTCATGTTTATCTGCCAGATCCACCAATTTTTGATGTATCTTGCGCACTTCTCTCGTAATTCTCGGACACAAGTATCTCAGCTCTTCTTCAGTATAGGATTCTAACCTGTTCACTCCCACTGACCCTTCAACTAGTTCGGTTATTTCGGTAGCCAGCCTTACAAGATGAATCTGCTCTTCACCCTTGGATGTATTTCGAGGGGTATTCAGACTATCTAACCACTCATTCAACTGCTGTGCTGTTAATCCCTGTAATGAAATATTACTCACGTTTGGCAATGGCACCTGTTGTGCTACTGCACCTGGAGTTTGCGGTGTCAAAAGCTTCAAGCTCTGACTTACACTCTGGCCATTTTCTGCATCTGAAAGTGTAACAAGTGGACTAAGGTCCATTAATGGCCTGGATCCCTCAAAGGTCTGACCCATAGATGAAACCACCTGCACATGTTCTCTCATCCCCCTCCTCACGAGGCTTTGTGACATCTCACTCTGTTCTCCTGCAGTCGGGTTCTTTTGCGCAAACAACGGTACCACTGGACCAACAGTAATCAGCAAAAATATTGCATCTGGTGCCACTCTGACACCCACATTTTGTTTTTTGTGGAAGGGCTACTCCCATGCTCTGATTCATCACTGGTGTCACATCTGAGTGTGTCCCTGTCATTAGTGTGAACTTCGGCAATCTCTGTGGCTGTGCCTGAGGCAGCAACATTGGAGTCGGTTCAGTCTGTACTAACATTGGCCTCAGAACCACTTGCTCCGTAGGCACCACTAGGTTTGAGGTTGTCTCGAGAATTGGTACCTCTGGATAAATTCTCTGTACCAGTGGTGGGTGCATCTGCGCTTGGACTACCGAAATAGTCACTGCATTAGGAGTACTCTGCACTACTCCTTGTACCTGTCCATTATCTGTCTGTACTGGTCCCGCTGTCCCCGACACCTGAGCTGGGGCAATTGGAGCAGAACTAGTAGTTGGACCCCCTTCATGTATCGCATATGGTGGAGGTTGGTCCTTCAACACCTGAGTAATGAGATCCTCAACATCTGAATCTTCCTCTTCCACATAAGTCTTTTTTTTCTTCTTACCCCCTGACGAACTCTTGTCACTCTTGCTAGTATACTCTTTCTCTTCTGACTCATCTTTCTCTGTAATAGAGGGAAACAACTTAACACCTTGCAATGTCGTCATTCTCCACTTCTTCTGTTCCCAGTCCTATATTGCATCTGCTAAGGACTTCTCTACCTTCCTTATCCTCCTCTGAAATTTAATTTCTTGCTGTTGTCTTGCTATGAGCTCCTAAACCGCTAATGCCTCAAACTGTTCTGGTCTAGGAAGTGGCTTCGTCTCATATAATGTCATTCACAACTGATCCAACATTCTCAAATTAAACGTTCCATGCTCTGGAAACACTAGAGCTCCCTGTTTCTCTGTCAATTTGCATCACTGGTTTAACCAAAGACATGGTTTGACACCTTGCTCCTCCATCACAATATATGCCGGAGAATTTACCAGTGGGGTTGGCTCCCCTACTGTCGCCTTAATGTATGTATCATTCTTCATGGCACTCCTAAACACTTTGAAAAACATCATCTTTCTTTGTTGTTTTTATTCGATTCAATAAGGAAATGACTTTTACTCCCAAGATTCCTTTCACCTGCTTTCTCAACCAATTGTCTCTAACAGGCAGCTGCCAATCCCTTCGCGACTCTTCTCTCTAACCAACCTATCCCAGTGCGGCTCACTCCGACGTCACACTCACACACTGTGGCTGACAAAGTCTTGCGGCTTGTCCTCCTAATTTTCAATTCACACGAAACTAATGCAAAAGTATTGTGAGCACTAACCATAAACCAATAACCAAAAACAAACCTGCTGGGTTACTACAGGAAGGTACCCAATCGCTTCAAAGACCTTACGGATTTTCACTGATGGTCCTTTTGCTCATGCAGCTATTCCTCTTTCTCAGTCTCCCATATTCACAAGCAAAATTCGACCCTCAAATTTTACTCCCAACTGATCAATGGGTCTGGCCTGGTGCACATAGGACTCGTCAAATCTCAGTCGAAAATGTTCTCTTACTCACTTAACTTGCACATCGACTTGTTGACCACACCCAATCAACCTACTAAACCAGACAGATTACAACATATAACCAAGTGTCTCCTATACTTGTCAATGTACCCTACCGGGAGGAAGTCTCACCCGGAGACATCGGCGACAATATCACCCCTGACACTGACCCAGTGGATGGGTCCTCCATATAATGCAGTGGTTCCCAATCTGTGCGCCATGGCACCCAGGTGCGCCATCTAAACTAGCCAGGGGCGCCATGCACCAAGCACACGGTTTGGGAACGAAACGAGGAATAGCTATAAATATCTGCTGTCACTACTTGCCCTGGCCTCCTGCTAACTGCAGTGTTAATGGATGACACTGAAACATAAAACCATCTCTCAACTCAGAGTTTAACAGGTCCTGACCCTGAGCTAAACAGTTCAGAAGTGTTGCTCAAGTGAATTTTAGAAATCCCTTCATGCAATTTAACAAAACCTTCTGTGCAGTATAAATAAAATATACATGCTAATTCTTATAACCTCAACCTAGGTAAGGAGACAAGGAAGACTGCTTATAAAGGTCATTAAGGGTGAATGTGAATAACATTAATTTAATGTAAAGAAATATGCAGTAAAGCACTGTAAAGGGCATTTCTTCTGATCAGCAAATAACGCATACTCAGGCCTTCATGGAAGACCTGCTGTCACAGGCAACTAACTCTGTCCCTTCAAGGATAGGTCACAGACACTTTACTCGGAATAAGCCACCCTAAGACAAACACTTTTGAAAAATGTGTGCAGTACAGATGTATTGTCTGTATGTAGGTACCTTTATTGTCTTGTGCACTTTGTTTTTCTTGTCAGCAGGGCCCTACAGATAGGCAGTTTATTACACAGCTAACATTTGTCTATAAGACGAAGATCATAGGATACTCAGCCTAGCGACTGCAGTCAGACCTTGGCTGGATGCCTGCTAATGCACCACAGCCCACCTTCCACTGCACTCTTCTTCCATACAAGGTATGTTACAGAGACAGGTATAGCTTTAAACTATTGAACAGATAGACATTGTACCTTAGTGAGCCAGTGAAACAGCAATAACGTGCTTATAAATGCCAGGTAGTGCATATGAGCAGTGTCTGATCACCTTAAAACGTGTAAATATAACCTATTTCAGCTGCGTGCATGTGATATTTAACCAACTGAAGCAAGCTGCAATAGTGCTTAATTAAAGTCCCTTACTTCAATGTGATCTGTGCATGAAACGGAAAGCACATCCAGCTTTACTAGCACAGATTCTTTGTTAGAAGTAAATGAAAGGATTTGTTCTCTTATCATCTTTATCTCATTCTGTCATTCTTACTTTCATCACTTTACTAGCAACAAAGCTTCTGCTTACTCCAAATAATATTCCTTCTTACTCTTGCAGCTATTCGCTGTCTGTTACTCTGCTAAATATTCCTACTCTTAACTCTACTTCCTCCTTCTTACTCTGAATACTCCTATTCTTACTCCTACTGAGTCCCTCCCACCTGCAGCAGCGGTTCCTGCTCTAACCTGCATTTCAGTAAAGAGAGAGATGGGTGCCTCAACTGCTACAGTTTTGCATGTGTGAGAAATGCAATGATGAGCGCAGGGTTTGGATAGCCATCTTAAAGGGTGCTCAGAGGTTCGCGCTGCCCTTCTTTTCCTTTAAGGAAAACAGTGACCTGCCTGCTGCTGGAGGAAGGTTGGCTTCCTCAGCATCAGGTTCATGTCTGAGGGGATATCAACTTCTTAGTGTACTGGCACTGAGATAGTTTGAATAGGAAGTTACTCCCATTGCATTTCAGTTATAGCTCAGCTATATATGGCATTCGGATGCCATCTGCAACAGACTTTTCTATTGAAGGTCCTTCTGCGAATGTAGCCAACACTGCCCTTTTCAGATTGCTGATGTTAATGCCAGAATTCCCAAGAAAATAAATCTTTAAATTCTCTGCTTAGTGGTTGTGTCATATTTGTTACTGAGGATTGTCAGAGATATGTATTCTATTTAGTTCTGTGACATGCAGAATATGATGCAAGCTGCTGCCACTGAAGAAGATGCTTTCATGGCAGGAACGTGTGGTTTACGGCTTCAAGGCCTGGAGTAAAAAGGAGAGGTGGTAAAGTGAGTATTTGTTGCTGATAAAGTGCTTTATTACAGCATCAGTTCAGTGACAAAGTAGATCACAACTACGATTATAATACCTTCACAGCAATTAATTTCATGGAGGAAAATGGAAGTACCCCCGATGCCGGGCTTACATCCTCCCACCTGCCCAAAAAAGTAACGTAACGGCGAGCCACGGCCAACTGCCAATAGGTCAAGGGAGCCGCGGGTCGAAAAAGTTTGGGAACCACTGATATAATGGGAGGGTGAATCGTATGAAGACAGATCCTCTGATGAGAGGGAGACCCTGACGCCTGGGCCCGACTCCTTTGAAGGGAATCCCGTTTCAACAGAAATGTTTGAGCCGGAGAGCAGATACCACCCCTGGATTTCAGAATGGCTTCTAGACTGCAATGTTGCTAAATATGTGACCATTAAGATACACCAACATATGGACAAGGAGGTGCGCAACCAACTGCGCACTGAATGTCCTAGGCCCTCCTTAGGCGGTAAAGTTGTGGCCACTCCTGAGATCGACCCTAAGATGTGCACATTCTTTGCCATGTGTATGAGGGACCCCAAGAAGGGTACTGACCGCTCCTAGAGGGTGTGTCAGGATAAGTTACTAGACGTCTTGGGTCCCCTGAAAAAGTTAATAGAGCTGGCAGAGAAATCTAAACAGTCGGGGACCACTAAGCCTACTGAGATCATAGCGGGCTGGGCGCAGAGAGCGGTGAGCCTTCTTGGCAACGCCAAATGTGCATTTTCAGCAGAAAGGCGCCGTTCCCTACTAATTAAAATAGACCCCAAGTTGTGGGAACTGTCCAGTTCAGAGGCGGGAGCAGTCACACAGGGAAACCTGTTTGGCAATCCATTCGCCAAGGAACTCGGGAAGTTTGTGGCCACCTTTTCTGCGCTGGATAAGGCCCAGACCTCAATAAAGAAGATATTAGCGGGGAAGGTTTTTGCTGGTACGGAAGAGGCAGGGGTCACTTCCTTCCAACAGGGCCCTAACAGATGAGCATGCGGAAATAACAGATGGCAGGACAGCAGACAATAAGCCTTTTTCCCCAACATGGCTGGCGGAAAGGAAAGAGCCAACCGCAACACCCCTGGCGGAGCGAATGCCCCAGGAGGATTTAACAGTGAGCAATATCCTTTCCTTCCCTCAAGAACGGGAGACTGAGGTTTTTTTGCTGACAAGTGGGAACAGATCACAGCAGATCTTTGAGTCCTAGAGCAATTTAAAGGTTTCCACATAAAGCTCATGCAATACCACTGTAGTCACACAGTACTCAGACAAATGAAAGAAAATACTCAGTGTTACAAAAATAAAGGTATTTTATTTTGGTGACACAAATAACAAAAATACCAGAGAGACTATGGGGGTCATTCTGACCCTGGCGCCACCGACCACGGGAGCACCGCCAACAGGCTGGCGGTGCTCCCATGAGCATTCTGACCGCGGCGGTTCAGCCGCGGTCAGAAGCGGAAAGTCGGCGGTCTCCCGCCGACTTCCCGCTGCTCGGGGGAATCCTCCATGGCGGCGGAGCGCGCTCCACCGCCATGGGGATTCTGACACCCCCTACCGCCATCCTGTTCCTGGCGGGTCTCCCGCCAGGAACAGGATGGCAGTAGGGGGTGCCGCGGGGCCCCTGGGGGCCCCTGCAGTGCCCATGCCAATGGCATGGGCACTGCAGGGGCCCCCGTAAGAGGGCCCCACTGTGTATTTCAGTGTCTGCAATGCAGACACTGAAATACGCGACGGGTGCAAACTGCACCCGTCGCACCCCTGCAACTACGCCGGCTCAATTCTGAGCCGGCGTCCTCGTTGCAGGGGCATTTCCTCTGGGCCGGCGGGCGCTCTTTTGGAGAGCGCCCGCCGGCCCAGAGGAAATGTTTGAATGGCCGCCGCGGTCTTTTGACCGCGGTGCGGTCATTTAGCGGCGGTACCTTGGCGGACGGCCTCCGCCGTCCGCCAAGGTTATAATCACCCCCTATGTGCCCTTAGGAGGTAAGTTATAGACAATTTATATACACTAGTATGCAGAAATAGGTTAGAAAACAGTGCAATTAGTGAAAATCACAATAGTTAGAAATGGGCCTAGGGGGAGCACAAACCAGATACTAAGAAAGTGGAATGCGAATGTCGGTCTCCTACCTAGGCAAGCGTAGGGTGTAGGGAGGAGCTGGGAGAACTAGAAAACCCCAAAGGTAAGTACTAGAACCCACCCCAGTGACCAGGAAAGCAGAAGTAAATCACAGTAACTTTCCCAGAACACACACAGAAACGAAAAGAAGAATTATGCAAAACCCAGAAGAGAACAGTAGTTTCCTGGACAAGAAGACCTGTGGAAGAAGGGGACCAAGTCCAAGAAGCACAGAAGAGTCCAGGAAAGCAGGAGCCCCTGCTCACCTGGATGAAGGTGCAAAAGAAGAACCATCGGCGAAGAAGAAAAGTCAGTACTGCACCCAAGAAGACGGAGTCGGGTTCCTGGGGGATGAAGTGATGTCCCATGTCAGGTGGAGGATTGCAGTCTGGTTTGCGTCATCGGAGTCCATAAAAAAGCCTTGGCACACGCACAGCTCGCAATTAGCAGAAAATGGTGCTGCCCGGGACCGGGAAGGACCAGCTGGACTCTACCCAGGAGGGGGACTAAGAGGGGGCCCTCAGCAACTCAGAGAGCCCACAGAAGACCAGGTAGCACACCCAGGAGTCCCACAGCATGGGGAAAAGGAAGTGGCAGAAGAGGCCCACGCAGCACTATGACAAAGGCTCCCTCAGAGACTTGGAGGAAGGATGCCAGCAGGCCTTGGCAGCTGCCAAACACGCAGTGTACGGGGTACTGTCTTGCGAGGGAAGGCAAGCTCTTACCTCCACCAAAGTTGGACAGTTGGAAGAGAGAACCATCTGGACCACTTCAGTCCACCACCCATGATGTAGACGGCAGGAGAGGGGGAACCACGCAGCCGGTTGCTGTTGGTGCCTGCAGAAGCAGGGGAGTGACTCCTTCACCCCAAGGGAGATTCCTTTGCTCTCATGATGCAGGCTAAAGATGGGCTGTCTTCAGAGAATGCACGACCGGGAAATAGTAGTAGTTGCTGGCAGGAGCCAGAAATACAATGTTGCAGAAGGCGTCTTGCTTCTTTGTTGCAGCTTGTAATCCAAATCTGAGGAATCACCAAAAGGAGAGACCCTAAATAGCCCTGAAAAGGGGAATGGTCACCTAACCAGGTAAGCACCTATCAGGGAAGGGCTCTGACGTCACCTGCTGGCACTGTCCACTCAGATGCTCCCAGAGTTCCCTGCCAACCTTGAATCCAATATGACAAAACCCAGGGACCCTCTGGAGGAGCTCTGAGCACCTCTCCTGTGGTGGTGATGGACAGGGGAGTGGTCACTCCCCCTTCCTTTGTCCCGTCTCGCGCCAGAGCAGGGACTGGGGGTCCCTGAACTGGTGTAGACTGGTTTATGCAAGGAGGGCACCAGTGGTTTGGCGAGGCTACCCCTCCCAAGCCTGTAACACCTATTTCCAAAGGGAGAGGGTGTAACACCTCTCTCCCAAAGGAAATCCTTTGTGCTCCCTTCCTGGGATCGAGCTTTTCAAGCAACAGGAGGGCAGAAATCTGTCTGTGAGGTGGCAGATGCTGATGCTGCCTGGTAAACCAAAATATATGCTGCAGCCCATAGGGATCCCCTGGAAGCCCAATGCCCTGGGTACCTAGGTACGATATACTAGGGACTTCTAAGAGGGCACCAGTATGCCAATTGTGAGTGAAATACCGGCTTTTGGAGGAGAGAGCATAATCACTGGGGTCCAGGTTAGCAGGATCCCAGTGAACACAGTCAAGCACACTGACATCAGGCAGAAAATGGGGGTAACCATGCCAAGAAAGAAGGTACTTTCCTACACAGGGGAAATTCAAACATCAGTATTGCACCCTCAGGGGTTTCTAAGAAATCTCTTTCTAGTAGAAAAGAAAGACAAGGACTGTCACCCTGTGATCAACATACAAAGCTTCTAAGAGTGGCTGATCTACTGTCACTTCAAAATGAAGGGGATTCATTTCCTCAGAGATCTTCTATTGCAGGGGGACTGAATGGTTAGGGCTGAACCTGAAGGATGCGTATCTCACGGTCCCTATTTTTCCCTCACTTCAACGCTTTCTACAATTTGAACGGAGGGACTAAATCTTTGAGTTCTAATGTCTCCCATTTGGCTGGTCATCAACACAGTGGTGTTTCACAAAACGTCTAAAACTGGTGGTAGAAATCCTCAGGACCAAGAAAGTAAGACTGATCATCTACCTAGATGATATTCTTGTCATGGAACAATCATGCCCGCAGCTCTTGGCTCACTTGACCATGACTACTGCACTACTGCTGGACCTAATTCCGGCTCAGGTCATGATCTTTCTGGGATTCCAGGTAGACTCCAAGTTGGCCACCCTGAGCCTCCTGGGGCAGAAAATCAACAAGATAAAGAAGAAACTGAACAAAGAGACAGGGTTTTCCTACACCAACTGGCCAGATCAGTGGGGCTGCTGTCTTTGTCAATCCAAGCCATCTTTCCAGGTCCTTTAAGCTACAGAGCATTGCAATGCCCGAGGGCAGCACATATCCTGAGGGGCCTCAATTACTCGGAATTGATCTCTCTGAATTGGGAGGCAATGACGGAACTACAAGGGTGGATAGACCACATGGAGGCGTGGAACAGCAGAGCGATCTTCGGATCCTCTCCGGACCTGATCAAAGAGTCGGATACCAGCTGTCTGGGCTGGGGAGCCAGATGCGGAGAGATCTCAGTGGGAGGCAGATGGACAGAGGAGGAGCTGAGCCTTCACGTCAATTGTCTGGAGTTCCTTGCTCCTTAATAGAATTAACACTTTACTTCTCATTAGCTAGGAAATGTTTCATTATGTTGTGACCACTCTGTGAGAAAAATACCAGCTATTTGTTCATGTTTTATGATTCTGCAAAGAATGTTAAAAGAATGTTTTAAGAGTCTAGAAAGGCCCAGACATGCTACTTAAATAACTTTACTTAGATAGGATCTTACACAGTCCTGCACATCACTACACCAAAATGCATTAGTCATGCATTTCTAGCACCTGTAAGTATGTCAGTCACTGTAGGACCTTGATGGCATGCAAAATGAACTAACGCAGCCATCAAGCTCTGGCCTGCTACATGCAATAATGATCTCTAGGTGTGGTCAACTCATAGTGGTGGTTGTCTCCATGGGCATTCACAAAAAAATGCTGAGGCGAGGCCCATCTTCTCAGGCCAAGTGGATATTGGAACATCACAAAAAACACATAAACACAACTGTTAGACTTGGCATCCTTGGCGTGGTTTCCCCTAAACATTTTGCCTCTGCTTCCCAGGTTGTTGATGTGTACAGGACTCTGTTTTTGCTGTTATTGATTCTCTAGGCACTTTGCCACTGCTAACCAGTGGTAAAATGCAAGTGATCCTATCTAAAATGAATCTGTAATTGGCTTATCCATGATTGGCATATTTGATTTACTAGTAAGTCCCTAGTAAAATGCACTAGAGGTGCCCAGGGGCTATAAATCAAATGTTACTAGTGTGCCTGCAGCACTGATTGTGCCACCCACATAAGTAGCCCTGTAAACATGGGTCAGACCTGCGACTGCAGTGTCAATGTGTTTAAACTGCCAATTTGGCTTCCCTAAACCTTCCCTTTTAATGCATGTACAAACCCCTAAGGTAGGCCCTAGGTAGCTCAATGGGCAGGGTGTGGTTTATGTTAAAGGTGGGACATGTACTGATGTGTGTTACATGTCCTAACAGTGAAATACTGCTAAATTCAGTCTTCACTGTTGCAAAGGCCTATCTCCCTCATAGGTCAACATGGGGGCTGCCTTTAAATATTACTATTTCTTGCTTCAACCATTCTGTGACTCTGCCTGTTTGTGGATTCCCTGTCTGGGTCAGTTTGACAGCTGGGCCATTTGTGAGACAGTGAGACAGTGAGACAAAGGGATCTGGGGCGTAGCCTACATATTATGATGAGCCATCTGTGCTAGAGTGGAGGGAGGAGAGGTCACTTATACCTGAATGCCCTGACACAATGCAGTCTCCAACCCCCTGGTGTGTGTCTGGGGCCTGGCCTGGGCAAGGCAGGATCTTGTGAACAACAGAGACTTTTCTTTGAAGTACGCCTACTTCAAAGGCAGAAAGGGGTATAAGTTTTGGACCCACAACCCCTGAAAACTAGATCACTTCTGGATTCAAGATGAACCTCTGACAAGGGGAACAGCTAAAAAGCTAAGAAGTGTTGCAGCTGCCTGTGACTGTTCTTTGTTGTGCTATCCTGCAGTTGCTGCTTCTGCCTGTGAAAGGGGACAAAGACTGGACTTTGTGGTATATTCCTGCTTGTGAAGAATCTCCAAGGGCTTGAACAGAGTTTGCCTCCTGTTTTGAAGTCTCAGGGCCATCAAATACTTCCTCTGCCAGCACCTGGACTCTCTGGTGAGACTCCTGCCCTGCCAAGTGTTAAACTATCCAGGCCCTGGGCCCTTGAAAGGTGAAGTTGGCAGACAAGGGCTGAAAATCCATGCACAGAACAGCGTGCGGGGAAATGTTTGACGCACCATCTGCAACGCAGCTGATAAAAGACACACCGCCGCCTCAGATTCAGCGCAAACCGCGCACCATATTTATGCAATGACGCTCGAGCCCGCGAACGCAAAAAGTCCGCTGTGTGGGTCATTTTCTGGATGCGGGAAACCGCCTTGCGTTAATGACATGCAAGGTAGGCGTTCCCGTCCAAAAAATGACTTAAACGCCTGTGCGCCATATTTATGCTACCGCGCAAAAATAAAGCACGACCGGGAGACGGAGTCGGAAAATGACGCACAGCCTGATTTGCGTACAAAAATAACGCCTCAGTCAGGGCAGGTGTTAAAATGGGGCAAACACACCAGTACTTAAGGAAAACACACAGAAGCAACAGCAGAACTCCAAAAGGAAGACATGGAAGTGCTTTTCATCCAGCATGCACGCCAACGCAGAGCACAGGACCAACAACAGCAACTTCTACAACACCAGCAGGGACCCCAAAGGCAATGCAGAAGGCAGGAGAGGGTATTCCGCACCAGGACAACCCTTCTGGGACTCCGGCAACAAGACATCATCCAGACGTACAGACTCAACTGGCAAGCCATTCAGCAGCTGCTGCACAACATTGAGCCACAGTTGGCACCCAGCTTGCAGACACCCCACACCATTCCACCAGAAAGCAAACTGCTAGCTGTACTCCACATGACAGCAAGTGGCTCCTTGCAATCCACTGGTGCCCTGGTTGCCGGGATCTCACAGCCCTCATTCTCTGCCTTCCTACCCAAGGTATTGGATGCCATCATCTCACTCACACCCCACCACATCAGCTTCCCCAACACACAGCAGAAGCAGCAGGAGACCAAATAGGGCTTCTACCAAATCAATGGCTTCCCACACGTGCTTGGTGCCATTGACTGCACACATGTACGCGTTGTGCCACCTGCTGCAACCAAACATCTATACCGCAACAGGAAGCACACACACTCCATCAATGTGCAGGCCATTGTCGATCACCGGGGATTGATCACCAACATCGTAGCAAAGTATCCTGGGAGTGTACATGATTTATTCCTCTTCCATCACTGTACCATCAATCAACACTTCCAGGATGGACGATATGGAAATGGCCTACTTGTTGGTAAGTATAGAAACCTACTTATATACACACTGCACAGCAACCCTCTAGGACAAACAACACATACACCAATACATTGACACGTGGCCAGGAAGACACTGAGGTTGTGATACTGCTAGGCATGTGTGATATCCTGACCCATTTGGATACACACCTGTGGACAAATGACAAATGACAGATCCAAATAACAACAGATGCCACTCCACAGACACAAGGGAACAATTTGAAACAACACAATGACAATGACATGGCCTCAACTGGCAGTACAACTTGGAAGATTAATCTTTGAATATCACATCAATAACACTCAGTCAAACACCCTTCCAAGCAAAAAGTACTGTGTAAGGGGTGTGTAATGTGTTTTGCTGCAGGTCAAACACATATAGCATGATGATGATGACTACAATGAAGGTGACATGGAATCATTGAGGCAGTACCAATATCTCACATCACTTCTGCTCTGACATTGCCCACTACCAATAAGCAAGTGGACTGTGCTAAGAACACATATTGATGTGACAATATTGAGAGTGCACATTCCTACACATACGGTTTGAGACAATTACACATATACACAACAGATGTACAAGCATATGGACCTTCTGACACTGTAAATGACAACCTCACAACCAAGTTAGCCAGCTGAACTAGAACATGTTCAGTAGTATAAGAACACGTTTGAAACTGAGTCGACTCGGCAAGGGCAGAGAAATAGGTCTGCACAGAACTTGTCACACATGGGATATTTGTGCATAGTCAATTGTCAACACGTCAGTACTGACAACTTATGGAGATGTGTTGTACATTGTCACCTTGCCAAATCTAAGGGCCTCATTGATGTTCAACTGATTCTATTGCATTTGTTAAATTGGATGGGATTTCCAGGCCACATAGATGCAACCGTGTTATCACCACTGTGGAATTAATTCTGTGTATGGAAGTATCATGTCACCCCCAGTTAAGACACATGGACACCTCTTTCACATGACATAATGCAAGCGAGTACACAATGTACTGCAACTCTACAAAAATAACGCTGACATCCAGTCAAGCAGCCAAACACTAGTTCAGATAATGAAACAACCCAATGCTGATGGTACATCCTAGAAGCCTAGGATTCTACACAATAATACAAACACCGATGAGTCACAGACAACACAAGAGAACAATTGCCATGCAAAGTGATAATCATGGTGCAAGCAACATCAACATTTTCTCACTCTTTTTCTCTTTTTGATCCAGCCATGGATCATGACCCCATTTGCAAACCCAAGCACAGCATCAGAGCGTGCCTATAATGAGGCACATCGGAGGACACGCACCATTGTCGAGAGGACCTTTGGCATCCTGAACTCAAGATTCAGGTGCCTCGACATCAATGGAGGCAGCCTCATATACTCACCAGAAATGTTCTGCAAGATCATTTTGGCCTGTGCCATCCTGCACAACATATGTGTAATAAGGAACATTCCCCTATATGAACCCGACTCACAAATGCCTGAAGAGGAGGAAGAGGAGGACATTGTCCATCAACATGAGGGGGACCATCCAAACACAGCTGCAGGATTGCGTTGGAGACAACACATTGTCCAACATTTCTTTTAACTCTGCTCACCATCACCACTGTCTTACCATATGTCAATAAACACCTATTTTAATCACTATATCATTGTCTGGGTAATCATTTTTGCATAACATTATCCCTAAGAATCATAATCAGAGTGTAGCCTCATGGAGCATTGCAGAAATACATATTAGGGTACCGAAAAATCCATATCACATTTGATGGGTATGAATGTACACCCAACTTCACACTGTAGGAAAGTACCATCTTGCCTGGCATGTTACCCCCATTTTTCACTGTATATATGTTGTTTTAGTTGTATGTGTCACTGGGACTCTGGTAACCCAGGGCCCCAGTGCTCATAAGTGTGCCTGAATGTGTTACCTGTGTAGTGACTAACTGTCTCACTGAGGCTCTGCTAATCAGAACCTCAGTGGTTATGCTCTCTCATTTCTTTCCAAATTGTCACTAACAGGCTAGTGACCATTTTTACCAATTTACATTGGCTTACTGGAACACCCTTATAATTCCCTAGTATATGGTACTGAGGTACCCAGGGTATTGGGGTTCCAGGAGATCCCTATGGGCTGCAGCATTTCTTTTGCCACCCATAGGGAGCTCTGACAATTCTTACACAGGCCTGCCACTGCAGCCTGAGTGAAATAACGTCCACGTTATTTCACAGCCATTTTACACTGCACTTAAGTAACTTATAAGTCACCTATATGTCTAACCTTTACCTGGTAAAGGTTAGGTGCAAAGTTACTTAGTGTGTGGGCACCCTGGCACTAGCCAAGGTGCCCCCACGTTGTTCAGAGCCAATTCACTGAACTTTGTGAGTGCGGGGACACCATTACACGCGTGCACTACATATAGGTCACTACCTATATGTAGCTTCACAATGGTAACTCCGAAAATGGCCATGTAACATGTCTATGATCATAGAATTGCCCCCTCTATGCCATCCTGGCATAGTTGGCACAATCCCATGATCCCAGTGGTCTGTAGCACAGACCCTGGTACTGCCAAACTGCCCTTCCTGGGGTTTCACTGCAGCTGCTGCTGCTGCCAACCCCTCAGACAGGCAGCTGCCCTCCTGGGGTCCAGCCAGGCCTGGCCCAGGATGGCAGAACAAAGAACTTCCTCTGAGAGAGGGTGTGACACCCTCTCCCTTTGGAAAATGGTGTGAAGGCAGGGGAGGAGTAGCCTCCCCCAGCCTCTGGAAATGCTTTGTTGGGCACAGAGGTGCCCAATTCTGCATAAGCCAGTCTACACTGGTTCAGGGACCCCTTAGCCCCTGCTCTGGCGCGAAACTGGACAAAGGAAAGGGGAGTGACCACTCCCCTGACCTGCACCTCCCCTGGGAGGTGTCCAGAGCTCCTCCAGTGTGCTCCAGACCTCTGCCATCTTGGAAACAGAGGTGCTGCTGGCATACTGGACTGCTCTGAGTGGCCAGTGCCACCAGGTGACGTCAGAGACTCCTGCTGATAGGCTCCTTCAGGTGTTAGTAGCCTATCCTCTCTCCTAGGTAGCCAAACCCTCTTTTCTGGCTATTTAGGGTCTCTGTCTCTGGGGAAACTTTAGATAACGAATGCAAGAGCTCATCCGAGTTCCTCTGCATCTCTCTCTTCACCTTCTGATAAGGAAACGACCGCTGACCGCGCTGGAAGCCTGCAAACCTGCAACATAGTAGCAAAGACGACTACTGCAACTCTGTAACGCTGATCCTGCCGCCTTCTCGACTGTTTTCCTGCTTGTGCATGCTGTGGGGGTAGCCTGCCTCCTCTCTGCACCAGAAGCTCCGAAGAAATCTCCTGTGGGTCGACGGAATCTTCCCCCTGCAACCGCAGGCACCAAAAAGCTGCATTACCGGTCCCTTGGGTCTCCTCTCAGCACGACGAGTGAGGTCCCTCGAATCCAGCGACTCTGTCCAAGTGACCCCCACAGTCCAGTGACTCTTCAGCCCAAGTTTGGTGGAGGTAAGTCCTTGCCTCACCTCGCTGGGCTGCATTGCTGAGAACTGCGACTTTGCAGCTACTCCGGCCCCTGTGCACTTCCGGCGGAAATCCTTTGTGCACAGCCAAGCCTGGGTCCACGGCACTCTAACCTGCATTGCACGACTTTCTAAGTTGGTCTCCGGCGACGTGGGACTCCTTTGTGCAACTTCGGCGAGCACCGTTTCACGCATCCTCGTAGTGCCTGTTTCTGGCACTTCTCCGGGTGCTACCTGCTTCAGTGAGGGCTCTTTGTCTTGCTCGACGTCCCCTCTCTCTTCAGGTCCAATTTGCGACCTCCTGGTCCCTCCTGGGCCCCAGCAGCGTCCAAAAACGCCAAACGCACGATTTGCGACTAGCAAGGCTTGTTGGCGTCCTTCCGGCGGGAAAACACTTCTGCACGACTCTCCAAGGCAAGAGGGATCCGTCCACCAAAGGGGAAGTCTCTAGCCCTTTTCGTTCCTGCAGAAACCTCAGCTTCTTCTGTCCAGTAGAAGCTTCTTTGCACCCGCAGCTGGCATTTCCTGGGCATCTGCCCATCTCCGACTTGCTTGTGACTTTTGGACTTGGTCCCCTTGTTCCACAGGTACCCTAGATTGGAAATCCACAGTTGTTGCATTGCTGGTTTGTGTCTTTCCTGCATTATTCCTCTAACACGACTACTTTGTACTTAGGGGAACTTTAGTGCACTTTGCACTCACTTTTCAGGGTCTTGGGGAGGGTTATTTTTCTAACTCTCACTATTTTCTAATAGTCCCAGCGACCCTCTACAAGGTCACATAGGTTTGGGGTCCATTCGTGGTTCGCATTCCACTTTTGGAGTATATGGTTTGTGTTGCCCCTATCCCTACGTTTCCCCATTGCATCCTATTGTAACTATACATTGTTTGCACTGTTTCCTAAGACTATACTGCATATTTTAGCTATTGTGTATATATATCTTGTGTATATTTCCTATCCTCTCACTAAGGGTACACTCTAAGATACTTTGGCATATTGTCATAAAAATAAAGTACCTTTATTTTTAGTATAACTGTGTATTGTGTTTTCTTATGATATTGTGCATATGACACTAAGTGGTACTGTAGTAGCTTCACACATCTCCTAGTTCAGCCTAAGCTGCTCTGCTAAGCTACCATTATCTATCAGCCTAAGCTGCTAGACAACCTATACACTAATAAGGGATAACTGGGCCTGGTGCAAGGTGCAAGTACCCCTTGGTACTCACAACAAGCCAGTCCAGCCTCCTACATTGGTTGTGCAGTGGTGGGATAAGTGCTTGAGACTACTTACCACTCTTGTCATTGTACTTTTCATAAGAGAAAAATATACAAAACAAGGTCAGTGTATATACACATAGCCAAAAAGTTTTGCATTTCCTCTTTTCACTCTTTTCTAAGTGCTGAAAAGTACTTCTAAACTTTCAAAAAGTTCTTAAAAGTTTAAAAAGTTTTTTTTCTGTCTTTCCAAAAAGTTCTGAAAACTTTTTTCTCTTTTTCTATCACTTTAACTCTCTCTAAAAAATGTCTGGCACAGGCCAAAATGTTGATCTGTCCAAACTTGCATATGACACCCTTAGCTGGAAAAGAGCAAGGAGTCTCTGTATAGAGAGAGGTTTGAGTGTAGGGAAGAATCCTTCCTTGGAAATGTTACTTAACATGCTTAGAGAACAGGATAAGGCCATAGGTGCCTCATCTGTTGAAAAAGTACCTAATAGTTCCCAATCTGATTCAGGGACTCCCCCAGGAAAAGAATCAGGAAAGAAACTTCCTAGCCTGCCCATTACTAGACAATCTAGCATAGATGGTAATGATGATGAGCCACACCATATAAATAGTGTTGTCTCACATCATAGCAAAAGCATTTATTCTCACCATACTGGTAGTAATGTTTCTGTAAACCAAGCTGTTAGGGTGGCTTCTGTAAGGGACAGGTCTCCTTCTGTTCATTCCCATCATAGCTCTGTTTCTAGAAATGTCCCTCCCACCAACCCTGATGACAGAATGTTAGAGAGGGATCTCAATAAGTTGAGGGTGGAACAAACCAGACTGAAGCTTAAAAAGCAACAGCTGGATTTGGATAGACAGTCTTTTGAATTAGAGAAGGAAAGACAGAAGTTGGGTTTAGATACCCATGGTGGCAGCAGCAGTATTCCCCATAGTCATCCTGCAAAAGAGCATGATTCCAGGAATCTGCACAAGATAGTTCCCCCTTATAAGGAGGGGGATGACATTAACAAGTGGTTTGCTGCACTTGAGAGGGCCTGTGTTGTACAGGATGTCCCTCAAAGGCAGTGGGCTGCTATCCTATGGCTATCATTTAGTGGAAAAGGTAGGGATAGGCTCCTTACTGTGAAAGAAAATGATGCTAATAATTTCCAAGTTCTTAAGAATGCACTCCTGGATGGTTATGGCTTAACCACTGAACAGTACAGGATAAAGTTCAGAGAGACCAAAAAGGAGTCTTCACAAGACTGGGTTGATTTCATTGACCATTCAGTGAAGGCCTTGGAGGGGTGGTTACATGGCAGTAAAGTTACTGATTATGACAGCCTGTAAAACTTAATCCTGAGAGAGCATATTCTTAATAATTGTGTGTCTGATTTGTTGCACCAGTACTTGGTGGACTCTGATCTGACCTCTCCCCAAGAATTGGGAAAGAAGGCAGACAAATGGGTCAGAACAAGAGTGAACAGAAAAGTTCATACAGGGGGTGACAAAGATGGCAACAAAAAGAAGGATGGTAAGTCTTCTGACAAGGGTGGGGACAAATCTAAAAATGAGTCTTCATCAGGCCCACAAAAACACTCTGGTGGGGGTGGTGGGTCCAAATCCTCCTTTAATCAGAACAAGGAAAAGAAACCATGGTGCTATTTATGTAAAATAAAAGGCCATTGGACAACAGATCCCAGTTGTCCAAAGAAAGGCACCACTGCTCCTACCACTACAACCCCTACTGCTACACCTAGTGTCCCTACTAATAGCAGTGGTGGTGGGAGCAAACCTACTAATAGCCAATCCAAGGGAGTAGCTGGGCTCACTTTTGGTAACTTAGTTGGGGTTGGTCTGATTAGGGAGACCACAGAGGCTACTTTAGTCTCTGAAGGGGCTATTGATTTAGCCACTTTGGTTGCTTGCCCCCATAACTTGGAGAAGTACAAGCAACTAACCCTAATAAATGGTGTTGAGGTCCAGGCCTACAGGGACACAGGTGCCAGTGTCACAATGGTGATTGAGAAACTGGTGCACCCTGAACAACACATACTTGGACACCAGTACCAAGTAACCGATGCTCACAACATAACACAAAGCCACCCCATGGCTGTTGTAAATCTCAACTGGGGGGGGGGGTAACTGGTCCAAAGAAAGTTGTGGTAGCTTCAGATTTACCTGTAGACTGTCTATTAGGGAATGATTTGGAGACATCAGCTTGGTCAGATGTGGAGTTGGAGGCCCATGCAGCAATGCTGGGCATCCCAGGGCATATTTTTGCTTTGACAAGGGCTCAGGCCAAAAAGCAAAAAGGACAGGGAAGCTTGGATCCTGGAACAATGGACCAAGTGCTCCCTAAAGCTAGGGGTAGTAGAAGCAAACCACTTCCTACTATCCCTCCCTCTACAGTGGATTCTACTTCTGAGGAAGAAGAATTCCCTCCCTGTGCAGAACCTACACCAGAGGAGCTGGAAGCAGACACTGCTGAGCTTTTGGGTGAAGGGGGGCCTGCCAGAGAGGAGCTGAGTGTGGCACAGCAAACCTGTCCCACATTAGAGGGTCTCAGACAGCAAGCTGTCAAACAGGCTAATGGGGATGTCAGTGACTCTCACAGAGTTTACTGGGAGGACAACCTCTTGTACACTGAGCATAGGGATCCTAAACCTGGAGCTGCCAGGAGATTAGTGATTCCTCAGGAGTACAGAAAGTTCCTCCTAACACTGGCACATGACATTCCCTTAGCTGGGCACCTAGGACAAATGAAAACTTGGGACAGGCTTGTTCCCCTGTTTCATTGGCCTAGGATGTCTGAGGACACAAAGGAATTTTGTAAGTCCTGTGAAACCTGTCAAGCCAGTGGCAAAACAGGTGGCACCCCAAAGGCACCCCTTATCCCACTGCCTGTGGTTGGGGTTCCCTTTGAAAGGGTAGGGGTTGACATAGTTGGCCCCCTTGACCCTCCTACTGCTTCAGGCAATAGGTTTATCTTGGTGGTAGTGGACCATGCCACAAGATATCCTGAAGCTATTCCTTTAAGGACCACTACAGCACCTGCAGTGGCAAAGGCCCCCCTGGGAATATTTTCCAGGGTGGGCTTCCCAAAGGAAGTGGTATCAGACAGCGGAAGCAATTTCATGTCTGCATTCTTAAAGGCCATGTGGAAGGAGTGTGGTGTAACGTACAAGTTCACAACACCCTATCATCCACAAACAAATGGACTGGTGGAGAGATTTAATAAAACTCTCAAAGGCATGATTATGGGTCTCCCTGAAAAACTCCGCAGGAGATGGGATATCCTTCTACCATGCCTCCTTTTTGCCTACAGGGAGGTACCCCAGAAAGGAGTGGGCTTCAGCCCCTTTGAACTTCTTTTTGGACACCCTGTTAGGGGTCCACTCACACTTGTAAAGGAGGGTTGGGAACAACCTTTAAAAGCTCCTAAGCAGGATATTGTGGACTATGTACTTGGCCTCAGATCAAGGATGGCTGAGTACATGAAAAAGGCCAGTAAAAACCTTCAGGCCAGCCAAGAGCTCCAGAAGCAATGGCATGATCAGAAGGCTGTTTTGGTTCAGTACCAACCAGGGCAGAAAGTGTGGGTCTTGGAGCCTGTGGCCCCAAGAGCACTCCAAGATAAATGGAGTGGACCCCACACAATTGTTGAAAAGAAGGGTGAAGTCACCTACTTGGTTGACTTAGGCACTGCCAGGAGTCCCCTTAGGGTGCTCCATGTCAACCGCCTGAAACCCTACTATGACAGGGCTGATCTCACCCTGCTCATGGCAACTGATGAGGGACAGGAAGAAGACAGTGATCCTCTACCTGATCTCTTCTCTTCCACAGAACAAGATGCTCTTGTGGAAGGTGTAGTTTTGGCTGATTGTCTTACTGCTGAGCAGAAAGATAATTGCATAAATCTCCTAGATCAATTCTCTGAACTCTTCTCTACTGTGCCAGGTACCACTTCTTGGTGTGAGCACACTATAGATACTGGAGACAGTTTACCTGTCAAAAGTAAGATCTATAGGCAGCCTGACCATGTCAGGGACTGCATAAAGCAAGAAGTCCAGAAAATGTTGGAACTAGGAGTGGTTGAGCACTCTGACAGTCCATGGGCTTCTCCTGTGGTACTGGTACCAAAACCCAATTCTAAAGATGGAAAGAAGGAAATGCGGTTTTGTGTAGACTATAGAGGTCTCAACTTGGTAACCAAAACTGATGCTCACCCTATACCCAGGGCAGATGAGCTCATAGATACACTGGCATCTGCCAAGTATCTAAGCACTTTTGATTTGACTGCAGGGTATTGGCAGATCAAATTGTCAGAAGATGCTAAACCTAAGACTGCATTTTCTACCATTGGAGGACATTACCAGTTTACTGTAATGCCTTTTGGTTTGAAAAATGCACCTGCCACTTTTCAGAGGTTGGTGAACACAGTCCTGCAAGGGCTGGAAGCTTTCAGTGCAGCATATTTGGACGATATAGCTGTCTTTAGCTCCAGCTGGGATGATCACCTGGTCCACCTATGGAAAGTTTTGGAGGCCCTGCAAAAGGCAGGCCTCACTATCAAGGCTTCAAAGTGCCAGATAGGGCAGGGTAAGGTGGTTTATCTGGGACACCTTGTTGGTGGGGAACAGATTGCACCACTTCAGGGGAAAATCCAAACAATTATTGATTGGGTTCCCCCTACCACTCAGACTCAGGTGAGAGCCTTCCTAGGCCTCACTGGGTATTACAGGAGGTTCATTAAGAACTATGGCTCCATTGCAGCCCCTCTTAATGACCTCACATCCAAGAAAATGCCTAAAAAGGTATTATGGACAGCAAACTGTCAGAAAGCTTTTGAGGAGCTGAAGCAGGCCATGTGCTCTGCACCTGTCCTGAAAAGCCCTTGTTACTCTAAAAAATTATATGTCCAAACTGATGCATCTGAATTAGGAGTAGGGGCAGTCCTATCACAACTTAATTCTGAGGGCCAGGATCAACCTGTTGCTTTTATTAGTAGGAGGTTGACCCCTAGAGAAAAGCGTTGGTCTGCCATTGAGAGGGAGGCCTTTGCTGTGGTCGGGGCTCTGAAGAAGTTGAGGCCATACCTGTTTGGCACTCACTTCATTGTTCAGACAGACCACAAACCTCTACTTTGGCTAAAACAAATGAAAGGTGAAAATCCTAAATTGTTGAGGTGGTCCATATCCCTACAGGGAATGGACTATACAGTGGAACATAGACCTGGGAGTAGCCACTCCAATGCAGATGGACTCTCCAGATATTTCCACTTAGACAATGAAGACTCATCAGGTCATGGCTAGTCTTATTGTCCTTCGTTTGGGGGGGGGTTGTGTAGGAAAGTACCATCTTGCCTGGCATGTTACCCCCATTTTTCACTGTATATATGTTGTTTTAGTTGTATGTGTCACTGGGACTCTGGTAACCCAGGGCCCCAGTGCTCATAAGTGTGCCTGAATGTGTTACCTGTGTAGTGACTAACTGTCTCACTGAGGCTCTGCTAATCAGAACCTCAGTAGTTATGCTCTCTCATTTCTTTCCAAATTGTCACTAACAGGCTAGTGACCATTTTTACCAATTTACATTGGCTTACTGGAACACCCTTATAATTCCCTAGTATATGGTACTGAGGTACCCAGGGTATTGGGGTTCCAGGAGATCCCTATGGGCTGCAGCATTTCTTTTGCCACCCATAGGGAGCTCTGACAATTCTTACACAGGCCTACCACTGCAGCCTGAGTGAAATAACGTCCACGTTATTTCACAGCCATTTTACACTGCACTTAAGTAACTTATAAGTCACCTATATGTCTAACCTTTACCTGGTAAAGGTTAGGTGCAAAGTTACTTAGTGTGTGGGCACCCTGGCACTAGCCAAGGTGCCCCCACATTGTTCAGAGCCAATTCACTGAACTTTGTGAGTGCGGGGACACCATTACACGCGTGCACTACATATAGGTCACTACCTATATGTAGCTTCACAATGGTAACTCCGAAAATGGCCATGTAACATGTCTATGATCATGGAATTGCCCCCTCTATGCCATCCTGGCATAGTTGGCACAATCCCATGATCCCAGTGGTCTGTAGCACAGACCCTGGTACTGCCAAACTGCCCTTCCTGGGGTTTCACTGCAGCTGCTGCTGCTGCCAACCCCTCAGACAGGCAGCTGCCCTCCTGGGGTCCAGCCAGGCCTGGCCCAGGATGGCAGAACAAAGAACTTCCTCTGAGAGAGGGTGTGACACCCTCTCCCTTTGGAAAATGGTGTGAAGGCAGGGGAGGAGTAGACTCCCCCAGCCTCTGGAAATGCTTTGTTGGGCACAGAGGTGCCCAATTCTGCATAAGCCAGTCTACACCGGTTCAGGGACCCCTTAGCCCCTGCTCTGGCGCGAAACTGGACAAAGGAAAGGGGAGTGACCACTCCCCTGACCTGCACCTCCCCTGGGAGGTGTCCAGAGCTCCTCCAGTGTGCTCCAGACCTCTGCCATCTTGGAAACAGAGGTGCTGCTGGCACACTGGACTGCTCTGAGTGGCCAGTGCCACCAGGTGACATCAGAGACTCCTGCTGATAGGCTCCTTCAGGTGTTAGTAGCCTATCCTCTCTCCTAGGTAGCGAAACCCTCTTTTCTGGCTATTTAGGGTCTCTGTCTCTGGGGAAACTTTAGATAACGAATGCAAGAGCTCATCCGAGTTCCTCTGCATCTCTCTCTTCACCTTCTGATAAGGAAACAACCGCTGACCGCGCTGGAAGCCTGCAAACCTGCAACATAGTAGCAAAGACGACTACTGCAACTCTGTAACGCTGATCCTGCCGCCTTCTCGACTGTTTTCCTGCTTGTGCATGCTGTCGGGGTAGCCTGCCTCCTCTCTGCACCAGAAGCTCTGAAGAAATGTCCCGTGGGTCGAAGGAATCTTCCCCCTGCAACCGCAGGCACCAAAAAGCTGCATTACCGGTCCCTTGGGTCTCCTCTCAGCACGACGAGTGAGGTCCCTCGAATCCAGCGACTCTGTCCAAGTGACCCCCACAGTCCAGTGACTCTTCAGCCCAAGTTTGGTGGAGGTAAGTCCTTGCCTCACCTCGCTGGGCTGCATTGCTGGGAACCGCGACTTTACAGCTACTCTGGCCCCTGTGCACTTCCGGCGGAAATCCTTTGTGCACAGCCAAGCCTGGGTCCACGGCACTCTAACCTGCATTGCACGACTTTCTAAGTTGGTCTCCGGCGACGTGGGACTCCTTTGTACAACTTCGGCGAGCACCGTTTCACGCATCCTCGTAGTGCCTGTTTCTGGCACTTCTCCGGGTGCTACCTGCTTCAGTGAGGGCTCTTTATCTTGCTCGACGTCCCCTCTCTCTTCAGGTCCAATTTGCGACCTCCTGGTCCCTCCTGGGCCCCAGCAGCGTCCAAAAACGCCAAACGCACGATTTGCGACTAGCAAGGCTTGTTGGCGTCCTTCCGGCGGGAAAACACTTCTGCACGACTCTCCAACGCGAGAGGGATCCGTCCACCAAAGGGGAAGTCTCTAGCCCTTTTCGTTCCTGCAGAAACCTCAGCTTCTTCTGTCCAGTAGAAGCTTCTTTGCACCCGCAGCTGGCATTTCCTGGGCATCTGCCCATCTCCGACTTGCTTGTGACTTTTGGACTTGGTCCCCTTGTTCCACAGGTACCCTAGATTGGAAATCCACAGTTGTTGCATTGCTGGTTTGTGTCTTTCCTGCATTATTCCTCTAACACGACTACTTTGTCCTTAGGGGAACTTTAGTGCACTTTGCACTCACTTTTCAGGGTCTTGGGGAGGGTTATTTTTCTAACTCTCACTATTTTCTAATAGTCCCAGCGACCCTCTACAAGGTCACATAGGTTTGGGGTCCATTCGTGGTTCGCATTCCACTTTTGGAGTATATGGTTTGTGTTGCCCCTATCCCTATGTTTCCCCATTGCATCCTATTGTAACTATACATTGTTTGCACTGTTTTCTAAGACTATACTGCATATTTTTGCTATTGTGTATATATATCTTGTGTATATTTCCTATCCTCTCACTAAGGGTACACTCTAAGATACTTTGGCATATTGTCATAAAAATAAAGTACCTTTATTTTTAGTATAACTGTGTATTGTGTTTTCTTATGATATTGTGCATATGACACTAAGTGGTACTGTAGTAGCTTCACACGTCTCCTAGTTCAGCCTAAGCTGCTCTGCTAAGCTACCATTATCTATCAGCCTAAGCTGCTAGACACCCTATACACTAATAAGGGATAACTGGGCCTGGTGCAAGGTGCAAGTACCCCTTGGTACTCACTACAAGCCAGTCCAGCCTCCTACACACACAAACTGTAAATGACATATATCCTGTCCATTTCACATTTGATGGGCAATAGCAGAGGAACACAGCTATTTCACACATACATGTTGGCAACATGGTTCATTGCAGCATATGGCACACAACTAAGACACCATCATTCACTAAGGAAAAAAATGCCTCATGCATGAGGTAGTAGATGTGCTATAACAATGGTAACAAGAAGGTATGACCAGACCCTTGACAGCAGTAAGTGAGACATCAGCTATCTTTGCAAGGAGTATGTGTGACAAGAAATCCATATAAGCAGCAAATGGATAGCACGAGTGCCCCAGGTATGACTAGCATTGCTCACAAGACATCCCCTGCACATGCCATCCCAGGTCATAAGTCCTGTCGCTGCCATGTTCCCTGTCTCACCCCACCCTTCTTCAGGGGACCCTGGAAATGGAATATTTGTACCCAGATAATCCCTCATCTACACACACTCAGACTCACATTCTGACTCCAGTGTGCTTCCCTCTTTTGTATGGTATGCCATAGTCACTGTTCTTCTGTCTGCATGGACTTCTGGTCGAATAATGCACTGCCTTGTAGTCTGTAGGACCTGTGATCACCTGTCCATTGCTTCCCATGTGAAAGGTACTGTTGGCCCTTTGAACTTGATTCTCACCACCAGGACTTGTGAGAGACTGAAGCTTCACACACCTGTGAGCACCTCCATGCAGACCAGCCATTTGAACATGCACTGCCCTTGCAGCTATCTGGAACGGCATAGAAACTGCCATTATATGTATAACACTGTTATGCATTGTTGTATAAATCACCTGGGTAACACAGGCCTTGGGTCATTGTGTTACGTTCCAACACACAGGACAAATACAGTTTTCATTTTCCACAGTGTTGTTACAGCTTTGACCAGTCTCAGTCTGCTCACTGTGTATTTGCCTTGTTCATTTTTGTTCCTGATTGACTCTGCATCCTGTTAGCCTGACTGGTTCCTGTCTTTACATCACCATAAAGGTTCCCTTTGGCTACATTTGTCTCATAGTTGCTTTCCATGCCCTCACTCTCCTCCTGGGGTATTGTGTCATGTAGTTCTACAATGAATACTCAAATACATTGTATAGCGTAATCAGTTTACTTATCGTATCATGGGGGGGGGAACTTATCTTCAAATAGCCTAATCATGGCCCATCCCTTGTCTGGGTTTCATGTATGCATGAGTGACAAATAGTGACAGTGTACCATGGCTATATGCATGGATTGGGTATGGTGCCTCCAGCACAACAAACAACTTTAGATAATGTGCATGAAATGTCAACACATTTTCATACCCTGACAGTCCACACACTGATTCACATTGCCCCCAACATATTGATGGGGCTTGCGTGGTGAATAGCTGTAAGATTAATCAGCACAGAGGCACTGATGTTCCCGGCTACAGTGGGAATTTTAGAGGCCACCCTGTGTACAAATGTTGTGATGAAACCTGCCAGTTTAAAATTCCTGATCCATTAACTTTGTCAGCACACCAAGATTGCCCTGTTGTCAGTCTCATAAAACGTCTGCAGTGCCATAGCTGGACTATCCCCATGTGTGTTCTCAATTCCTCTTCGGCTTTCCTTCAATTCAGCTGCGAAGGATAATTTGTAAATGCAGGAAATGGCTCCATAGACTCATGAGTAGACCTGCACGTAACTGTGACAACATGGACCCCAATAATGACCCAGCTTACACATGGCTCCACACACTTGAACTGGACACCTTTGTGCAATTAACCACTGGAAATATGTGCACACGTGCTGCTTGGTCTGCTGGTCCTCCACTGCCACTAGAGAAATATAGGTCATTTATATGACTCAAACTGTGGCATGACATTACATTTGTGGATTGGTTTTGGGACTCAGTGTCACAAACACCGTACCCACATAGAATTTTCCAATGCCTGACTCATGGGTAGTATACAAACAAATGCCCAGGAAGTGGTATCCAACATCCCAGGACATGTGATGGCCTAGTCTTGGAACTTTGCCATGTCCAATCGTCTTCTATCTATCCTGTGCATGGTTTGTCATTGGCGATGCTTATGTCCCAAAAAACCTGGGAAGTTCACACAGCATTTGTTGCCACGTGTATAACAAACATCTTTCCTTTCGCATTTCCACACTGAATAGCATCTGATGGTTGTCCACATTGAGAACACATGCATACAAGCACATTTAAGAAAACGCGTCTTGTGATGTTCACCCAGTGGGACAACTACATTAGTAAGAGTCAATTCACACACATTGACACACAGGCAATGAGTTACTGTATTGAGTTGCGTAGCCTTGCTATCCTCTATTGACACAAAACATGCCCAAACTGGGTAATACCAATTTGTATTCCAGATGTTAGGCCATCTATTGCGTGAGAGTGCAAATCCGGTATAACAACTAGAGGATCATGGCCTGCAGTAGTATGATCTGTCACATGTGCCCATACACCGGAATGCACAATGTTGGTGCAAACAGCCTATCTCTGTATAGTCACAGCTGTCATGTACTATTAAAATTGAGAAATGACCAAAACCCAGTAAAAGACAGAAATTTTGACGCATACGCGTCAAAAAAGATGCACATGCGTCAAAAAATGCTCCATGTGCATGGAAAAATTACACTCACTGCCATGATACATCCATTGGCACTGAGTGGTAATTCCCACACTGTACCCCACGAAATTGGTTAAGTATGAAAATGAATTGAAAATATGGATGAGGGGTAATTTCTACAATACTGGCCATTGATTAAGGATCACCTACATACACAAGAGGCACCCTTGTTTTCATTCAAGAAGGGTAGAAATTTGAAAGATAGCCTCACGAATGCCCTTCTGCCCCATGCACACAAAAAAGACGTTGATACACTGTGGGGCCTACCTGCGGTAGTTGGTCATTATAAGTGCAGTAACTATGCAGCCTGTAAAACAACTTTCAATACAACAGATTTCGGTCACAATAACTTCACGCTCACACTGCCGAAATTTAGCAACTGTAACACGCAGGACGTTATTTACGCCATTTGGTGTCCCTGTGATTTACTGTATATAGGACAGACTACACAAAAAGTTAAGTGTAGGATCCTCCAACACCAAAGTAGAATTAGATGCAAAAAAACTGGCGCTCCACTGGTAGAGCATTACGAGACAGCAAGACATACGTGTGAAGAAATGAAATGGCAAGTGATTGAGCAAATCCCCTTGGGACCAAGGGGAGGTGATAAGGAACGCATCCTATCAAAACTTTAACTTTATTGGATCAAGAAATGTGACACCATCAGTAAGGGACTCAACACCACCGAGGACTGGCGACACTCGGCTCTATAAGTTTCATTTGTATGATACACTTATTAATTTTACATCATACTGATAGGTAACACCACAGCCGTGATATGTAGGCTGGCTGTTGTTTTAGTTTGTACTCCTCTGGGGATACATGGGTATTTGTAGGTCGACGGTCCTCCCAACGACCATCATTTATATGATAGGGCTTAGTAGACTACGACTCCTGTATGTCCCTTTTCGCTTTATATATATAAAAATTCTTTAGTGTTTGAATCAAACTCTGACTGATGTCCTTGACTCACGGTTTATTTTCCAATAGGGAGACCCCAGCCATTGCGTGTCATTTTCCCCACATTGGAGCATAGGTGAGTTGCACTTAGATATCCCTATTAATAGATAGTGATTCACATCAATCCCAATAATCCGGTGATTTATGCCCCCCGTAGGTGCTTCCATTGCAATCATCCCTGTCCTGATGATGACCCCATCCTGATTTGCCTGCATACGGGGTCGAAACGTCGACACATTTCTAGAAAGAGTGGATGTGAAAAACATAAAAGAAATTTAATGATACTCCAGGGCCTCCTGGATTGTAGGAGCCACTGGAAGAAAATTTTATACAACCACACTCTGCACTACTTGTATATATCACTGTCACTCACTTGCACTTCTGCACTTTCACTGTTCTTTTAGGAGCACCTGCCTTTGCTTATAAATAGTATGACAATTTGTTATTATAATTATATGTTAGCATAAGATTCATATGGAGATAACGCCTGAAAGTATTAATAAATCTCGTTTGTTTTACATTTATGGTATAGAGAGATTTTATTAAGCTGTTTATATTCCGTGGAAGTCTAGGCTTCTTTCCCCTTGCACTGACCTTTTTATTATTATTGCATTTATTACCCTGGTCATGAGGGTTAGCGGGCAATTGCCTCATTGTATTACTTACTAACGTGCAGTCAGTGGACTGCAAAGGCACCCTCTGGGAGATTAAAAGAGATACCTTTTGTAACCCTTGGGTACTATTCAATACTGTATATCGCACTATAATGACAGAAAGGGACATCCTTTCCTACACCGAAGATTACATAAATAGATTAGTGAGTGGATCTTCATTCATAGAAGCCGCCCCCACCATTGTAGTAGATGCCCTGCAGGAGAAAATCACAAAGTTGGAACGTATTAAAAAGAAACTCACAAGGACACAGCTACATGGGCACCTCATGAAGGAGTACTTACGCTCTAATGTTATACCGGTGGGTCTTCAAGTCAGGAATAAACCTGCAATATTCATAGAGGACCCCAAATATAGAACAAATTTCAGCTTTATGGCCAATCAGTGCTCCAGGCATTGGATGGTGTTGTGTTAGGTATTGACACAGCTTTGGAGCACATAAATAATCTGGAAAAAGAAGTAGCCGATCTAGTAAGAGAAATACTGCATGATACAGCACTAACTTATGCACGACAAGCACTAGAGGACCTAGAGAAAACTGCTAAAGAATTCACCTACGTAACTCAAAAGGAAGAACTTGACAAACTAGCTAAGGACATTGCGAAATATGATAATGCTTACACATACCCATATCTAGACAAGGACTACTATAAACAGGACAACACTGGTAAATTCGTAAACAGAGAAAAGGGTGGTTATAGGAGGGATTATATCTTTTCTGACACCTCGGCGTCTGATAGCTCAGACGGTGAACAACCAGGCACCAGTTCCACGCACTTCCCACTACAACCCCCAGAGCCTTTTTTAGGGAGGAGCCGGGAAGAGGAGAACAGACAGAGAGGGAGAAGGGGGAGGGGCAGGGGAAGGAACAGAGGGCGTGTCCACTTTCAAGAACCCCACGGAGAACGCCAGACCAGACGACAACAATACTCATGGTAGCTGGACCAGTTGCACCACCCCTATTAGATTTTTCCCTGCTCGACCCAGTCGATACTAGTGGACCAGAAACACTACATACAAGGACCAGAGAGACATCTGCAGATATTGCCCCTATTTTCAATCTGTCACGCCACCCCTTGACACCCCTAGAACTGACAGTCCTCGAAAAGGGTTTATCATTCGTGCCGACTACTAGACCGGATTTCTTTGAAACCAAAATTGAGTTGCAGAGGTTTTTCAGGCGTATTCGCCTGAGTAATTTCTACAGGGATAACCTCGCACAGAGTCCCCGTACTAACACGGACTTTAGACCACCCTCCTCCTTTACCCCTCCTTCAACCGCCATGCCGGTTGAAATCCTTACCTTTGAGAAGATGGTACTCAAGGACGTAGAAACCCTAAGCAAAGAAATGAACTACATTAAATTTAACCTAAGATATGGAGAAAACATGGCCCTTCAAGGCCTGAAGCAACAACGAGATGTGATAATTAAGGCAGCCGATAAAGGGGGTGGGATAGTGCTACAGGACATTGACAACTACAAACAGGAAATTCTTAGACAACTCAGTGATCAAGACTGCTATAAAATAAGTATGATTGATCCCACCAAACAATTGAGTAAGGAAATACTAGAGTTAACAACCAAAGGCTTTGACTTGGGCTTTATTTCTAAGAGGGAATTTCAATTCCTTAACAAGAAAAATCCACGTATCCCGGTCATCTATACCTTGCCCAAGATACACAAAAATTTGACGAACCCTCCGGGTAGACCAATTGTCTCGGGTTGCGGGTCCATTTTGGAACCCCTATGTAAATATTTAGATTATTTCATCAAACCATTTGTACCCCTCACTGACGCATACACTAGAGATAGCATGCACGTAATCATGTTATACGAGGGCCTCAATTTTTCTACAGAAACAGAAATCCTCATCACCATGGACATACAATCATTATACACCAATATCCCCCAGGCACATGCACTCGCCACCCTTGCTAAGATACTTGACACCCAGGACCAATCGGCACAGGTACCCACATGGTTTCTGGTGGAGATGATGAGAATAGCCATGGGAAAAAAATACTTCATGTTCTACAATAAATTCTCTTTCCAGACCAAGGGTGTAGCTATGGGTGCTACTTTTGCACCAAATCTAGCAAATCTATATATGGCAGACTATGAAACACAACATATTTTCAGCCAAACAAACCCTTTTCTAGGCCATTTGAGAAAATGGTCTAGATACATCGATGATGTTCTACTGATTTGGCAAGGGCCTGTGACTGTACTGAGAGATTTTCACATATGGCTAAACGGCCAATCTAGGGACATCCATTTTACGATGGAATCCAGCAAAATAAGCATCCCGTTCCTTGATTTGAAATTGGGAGTGGAAAATGAAAAGCTTTATGTGACCCTATCTCGCAAACCTACTGACAGGAACACACTCTTGCACTACACAACCCATCACCCAAGAGGCCTTAGAGATAATCTCCCCTTCGGGCAATTCCTCAGAATCTGGAGAAATTGCATGAATAAAAAAGATTTTTTCAAGGAATCTGACTTTCTGATCAATAGATTGATAGAAAGGGGCTACCCCAAGAGATTGGTAAAAAGGGCTAGGAAACGTGCCTGGTTCAATCATAGGGAGACCCTTCCAGAGCCCAAGCAAGCCAAAACAGAAAACAATAGGATTGCTTGTGTTACGACTTTTAACCCTGCCAGCAATAACATCCCCAAAATAATTCTACAATACTGGCCATTGATTAAGGATCACTTACATACACAAGAGGCACCCTTGTTTTCATTCAAGAAGGGTAGAAATTGGAAGATAGCCTCACGAATGCCCTTCTGCCCCAGGCACCCAAAAAAGACGTTAATACACTGTGGGGCCTACCTGCGGTAGTTGGTTATTATAAGTGCAGTAACTGTGCAGCCTGTAAAACAACTTTTAATACAACAGATTTCGGTCACAATAACTACACGCTCACACTGCCGAAATTTAGCAACTGTAACACGCAGGACGTTATTTACGCCATTTGGTGTCCCTGTGATTAACTGTATATAGGGCAGACCACGCAAAAAGTTAAGTGTAGGATCCTCCAACACCAAAGTAGAATTAGATGCAAAAAGACTGGCGCTCCACTGGTAGAGCATTACAAGACAGCAAGACATACGTGTGAAGAAATGAAATGGCAAGTGATTGAGCGAGTCTCCTTGGGACCAAGGGGAGGTGATAAGGAATGCATCCTATCAAAACATGGACTTTATTGGATCGAGAAATGTGACACCATCAGTAAGGGACTCAACACCACCGAGGACTGGCGACACTCGGCTCTATAAGTTTCTTTTGTATAATAGACCTATTAATTTTACATCATACTGATCGGTAACACCACAGCTGTGATATGTAGGCTGGCTGTTGTTTTAGCTTGTACTTCTTCGGGGATACATGGGTATTTGTAGGTCGACGGTCCTCCCAACAACCATCATTTATATGATAGGGCTTAGTAGAACCCTCCCCCACAACCCCCCCACCCGTTTATTACAAATCCTGTTTATTGTAATTTATACTATTTTCATTTACTTATGTCACTGCTTATAACTAGGAATTGCCCTATACGTTGATATAATGTAATATGACATGATATAGATGTTATGATACATGTTTGATGATGTTTGCTAGAGTAGTGTATAATTGCATTTTGCTTGCATGTTCACCTAACTGCAGCAACTCAATCATTTAGACACCAGGCATGCTCACAATCTCCGTCGACATAGGGGGCGGGCACGTTGCAAATTGCAGATCGCATCCATTCATCACATCACTAATTTCCCCCTAACAACCAATGCGTATGCAAGCCCACGTCGTGTTCGGCCGTACTCGGCTTCTAAACAAGCGGCATCCATGACGGACACTCACTAGACTAATCCACTTAGCAGCCTGAAGCGCATGCGCATGCGCACGCATGCAGTTCGCGGCCGCACTCGGCTACATTATTATATATTATATATGAACCCGGACGAGCGGACCAGAAGGGGAACACCCTCTTCCCGGGCCTACGGTCCGGCCCACCAGTGGGCGATGCGGCTTGCTGATTGGAGGGGCCTTCCTCCAATCGCAACTTGGATTACTCGCTCCATTATGGAAAACTGAGCCTTTTATACAGAACGTCCGCGGTCCGAGCGGCGTTCTTGCTGAATTTTCAAGAGACCGCACGTCTGAATACCTGGGTACTGGCCAATTAACGCGGCCGTCTGAATGACACAAGAGTGTTCTCGACCACAAGTAGGTGAGATTCCACCACACCTGACACACGCTTCCCCACCATTGGAGGTACTGATAATCCTTTTTCTACCCCTTGTCCTGGTCCATAGATATCAGGAGCACCATATCTTTGACGCTTTCTGGCTACACATAGCCTACGGATTGTTCTAGTTGGTGTGAGTTTTTTACCACACTCTTTATTATTCACGGATTCATGTTTAGAGATAGATATATATATATATATTCCTATATAATTTTTAATATATATATATTTCAGTAAATTTTCCTGAACACTGGATTCAAGTGACATTTGTCTTATCCAAATAACAAGAGCCATCTGACTGACACCAAATAACAGACTCCTGGGACTACGACTCCTGTAAGTCCCTTTTCGCTTTATATATATAAAAATTCTTTAGTGTTTGAATCAAACTCTGACTGATGTCCTTGACTCACGGTTTATTTTCCAATAGGGAGACCCCAGCCATTGCGTGTCATTTTCTCCACATTGGAGCATAGGTGAGTTGCACTTAGATATCCCTATTAATAGATAGTGATTCACATGAACCCCAATAATCCGGTGATTTATGCCCCCCGTAGGTGCTTCCATTGCAATCATCCCTATCCTGATGATGACCCCATCCTGGTTTGCCTTCATACGGGGTCGAAACGTCGACACATTTCTAAAAGAGTGGATGTGAAAAACATAAAAGAAATTTAATGATACTCCAGGGCCTCCTGGATTGTAGGAGCCACTGGAAGATAATTTTATACAACCACACTCTGCACTACTTGTATATATCACCGTCACTCACTTGCACTTCTGCACTTTCACTGTTCTTTTAGGAGCACCTACCTTTGCTTATAAATAGTATGACAATTTGTTATTAGAATTATATGTTAGCATAAGATTCATATGGAGATAACGCCTGAAAGTATTAATAAATCTTGTTTGTTTTACATTTATGGTATAGAGAGATTTTATTAAGCTGTTTATATTCCGTGGAAGTCTAAGCTACTTTCCCCTTGCACTGACCTTTTTGTTATTATTGCATATGTAACCTAGACACAACACAGGCCCTACATATAAGGGACCATAGAAAGCATGATAAATCAGGCCCTTAATTCAACCCACAGGTGCGTCACACAGTAAAGGATTGTCCTTCGATGCCCAAGCCACAATACCTGAGTGACTGGTATTGCAGTCCTCCAGGAAAGTGGCTTTGCATGTCTCTCATTGATACACATGATGTTTACAGGTGGACCTGACCCCTACACTATCGGAGAGGTGGCTCGATTTGCGGACCCAGACATCTCCAGTAAGTGTTGATATTTCTGTTCTGTGTTGTGTTTGCTGCTGTTGTGTGATTTACTCCTGTGTGTTGGACAAATAGCAAGGTATGATGCGCTGGTAAATGATCTGATATGTTCCTTGAGTGGAGTATCATTTTTTTCCATCTTTGAGTTGGGAAATCATTAGCGTATAGTCATATTTTGGGATTGTAGTGCAGCCCTCTAGGGACGGCCATGTGAATAGGGTGACTTTTGTGGATAAAACGTTTATTAAGAGAATTTAGCAGAGGACCATATGTATGATTTAGTCAGCAGGAATGGTGAAATGTGACAGTGGTAGTACATTTTAGACAGGAGAGAGAGAGGGTAACAGAGATGCTTGTGCATGCCACACAGTTTCTCTAGCCACTCCATGTCACACAATGACACACAATTCCACTCCCCCCAGTGCCACATAATTTCACTCCACTCCACACCATACAATACCACTCAACTCCACGCCGACAATTCCACTCTACTCTACTCCACACCACACAGTTCCCCTCTACTCTACTCCACACCACACAGTTCCACTCCATTCCACAGCAAACAATAACACACAATTCCACTCTACACCAAACAATGCCACACAATTCCGCACACAATTCCACTTCGCTCCAAACAATGCTTTAAATTTTACTCCATGCCACTCCAAGTCACACAATCTCACAAAATTCCGCTCTAATTCACTCTACGATGACACACAGTTCCACTCTGCTCCACACAGTGCCACACAATTCCACTCCACTCCAAACAGTGCTTCACAATTCCACTCCACTTCTTGTCACACAGTGATTCACAATTGCACTCCACAACGCCATACAATGCCACTCCATTCCACATAGTGCCTCTTCATGCCACACAATGCTGCTCTATGCCAAAGAATGTTTCTCCACTCCCAGCCACAAAATCCTACTCCATGCACACAATGGCTCCAATTCACTCCACCAAAGACAATAATTCTTACTTAGACAAAACCTATTATTTCCAATGCGTGTTAACATGGATTTGCTGTATTTCTTTACTTCTAACTAGCAGTCATGGATCATTAAGACAGCTCTAGAACACTTGTCAAGCACATTCTTTTATACTTACTTTAAGAGGAAAAAATATTATCTTTAGGTGATTTTCCAAATTATTCTACCACTAGGACATCAAAACATCGGCAGTGTCAGTAAAAAACAGCAAGATAGTAAGCCAATCGTAGTACATTTCTTCTAACTTGGACAAAGACATCATACATCCAAATGGCATCACTGCCGCTAGTTTAAGTTTGATAGCTCTCTTTGGGGTGATATGTTGGCAAAATATTGAACTTGTGTTTTTCAGAAGCAAATGGATGTTAACTTACTTGGATCAAAGATAACAAGGCAACGTTGATCACATCCACAGGTCTTTTAATTGCACACTCAGTGAATCCACACTCACCATGAACCAAACAATGTTCAAGGCAGTACTCAGAGCTTTGGGAGATGGTTATTATTACCAGAAGTGCCTATCACCTTGTGTGTCAGAGAACTAGGGTTTTATTCCGGCATGACCAGCATTTTAATGTCCCTTCGAGTACGATGAGTGAAAAAATCATCTACATCTGGTGATCTGGTGTTTTTGTTCCCTATCAGTGTATAATTTAAACAATAAATATAAGAAAGCACTTTAAAATGTTTTGTACAGGTGTCTTAATGACCCCTGGCTGAAAAATAAAGTAAATAAAGACAGAAAGGCTATGTTAAACAATGAATATTGACAATTTTATTTGAGGTTCTATTTAATTATCTGCCTTTGCAGAATATTAAAATTTGGACAGATGACCAGTATCTTTCTCTGGGAATGGTGGAAACCCTACACAGAACTTACCCCAGTTTTGTAGCTCCTTGATGTTAGGTGCTGGATTTTAGTTTAGCACTGATCCTTATGGCCAATGGCATCATGTGGAAGAAAAGATCGCCTGCGCTTGAGTCTGTTCAGAAGTATACAGATCTCAGAATATATTTTAAGTTTCCTATGTCTTTTAAGTCTCTTTAAACTTTAGATTAAAATCCAAAACCATTGGACCTTTTTAGTTCCAATATACAGTAAACTGTTTTGATTCAGAGCTACGAACGGTCACAAGACAGCAAAAAAAGTTATTACAGACAGTGCCACCACTCTGTAGGCTTCCCAGCTGTGAGTCAAGCCTTCACCAGAGGTCTGCCAGGTGTAGTCTCCAATTCAACACAGTACTAGTCCGTGTTCTTGTTCACACTAAGGGCCATACACCGTAGCCCAGAAACACTTTTACAGTAATATGCAAATATTCACAAAAAACACGGTTTACGGGAAGGAATTACAATCTCACTCAATCCTGCACTCTCTGTTGTACAACAGCTGGATCTCAAAACAAATCACAGTGTTCAACTCAGCAATAAAAAGAGGCCACTTTACACCTATATTCAAGACAACAAGGGTTCAAGCAAAGTAGCAGCATGGGCATTCCTTTCCCCCACCGTACAAACTTTCTGGAAACACTGTTCTCTGCAAGATTAAACGCATACATAAACGCATACATGTCCCTGCATATGCTTGGGACTCCAGATTTATGTCTGAAACTCCCAATTCCCAGTCTGTGCAATTAGGGACCGAGTTACTAATACTTTCACTGGGTTTGCATCACGAAAGTGAAGCAAACCAGCACAAAATGTTTATTTTGAATTTAGTAGAAAGTTGCCTAAAGTAAAGTAAAGCAGTGCTTTTGTGGTGATTTCCTTGGCTTTGCACGGAGGGTGTTCCATTGGTGTAGTATGTGGGTGTTTCATGCAACCACCCATGTATTTTGATACAAAGCCCTATCTATTAACAATAGTAAAGAGGGTTTTGCTGTAAAAAATAACAACTTTTTGAGAGTGGCATTAACTTTGAGAAATGGTTTTATTTCTGCAATTTATTTCTGACTTGGTATGTGCTGCTCTGTACAGGATGATTAAAAAATGGAAAACATTTTAAAGTTTGTCTAGCCATTGTATTTTGTACTGGTAGGGTACCCTTTCAGCACAAAATCTATGCTAGATATCACACAAACATCGTTGCACTTATTGTGCAAAGGTGTGTGCATAGCACTAAAGCGGTTCTAATTGGGTGCCAGCACTTGGTAAAGAGCAGGACAGTGTCATATCTTAGTAGATGTGACACTTTTGTTGTCTTTCCCTCTCGCGCAACACAGAACTGCTGCAGTTACTTGTATCAGATATGGTTGTGTGAGGCATCCGGTAGTCAGAGGGCTGCTAGAAAAAACTGCGTTCAGGAACCTGCGTTCTGTACCCATCCAGGGTCTTACCGGGCCAGCCAGGAGTGCTACTCTTGCCCCTCTAACCATCTTACAATTATTTGTTATTACATTGACGTTCAATCCTTGGTCTCACACTCTCTTCTCACACTCCACTGCTCTCAAGTCACTCCTCTACCCCTCACCAACTCTACACTCTCTACTGTCCACTCCCTCTTGACTCACATACACTCTCCGCTGAATCTCTACTGTCCTCTCTATACTCAGTTTCCACTCAATGCTTGGTCTTTCTTCTCCACTTACTCTGTTCTTCTTCAGTCACTGTCCTCTCACACTCACTTTACACTCACTATCTTCTAAACTCATTCACTGTCTACACTACACTCTGCTCAACTTCTACTTACCACTTAGTACACAATTCACTCTACACTCTCCCTTCAGCTATTACTCTCTGCTATCTTCCCACACTATCCACTTACTCTCCATTTACTCTACACTCCAGTCGCCACTCACTCTCTGCTCTTCACTCACATTGACTATCCACTCCCTCTGTGCACACTCACTCTCCATTCTCCACTCACCTTCACCTCTTCTTTTATGCTGAACTCTTTTCTCACATTCACCTCACTCTTCTTTCCCAGTAGTTATCCCCAAACAGGCAACACTTCCCCTAGAGCCATTGCCATGATCTTGGCATGCGCAGCACCACTTAGAAAAAGGACAAAGGAACTGACATTTTCACCTAACTATAACGTTACTTTAAACTTTTTCAGTGAATGTCTAAGTTTTTTTTAAATTGTAAAGTCCAACCCCGTGGCCTGTCAAATCCATGTTTATCAATAGAGATCATTACACAAATGTTCAATAAAGGTTTAAATGTTTATTAACATAGGACATCCTTTTTTATAATTATTGTGGAGGGAGTGTGCAGCTTCCCTCTACAACCCTTTCTTTACAGGGCCCCCATACCTGGGGCCATACTCTGTTATTTTGCTGGTTTCCATTTTATGCATGCAGCCTCCCCCCCCCAAGTTGGGGACCCCATCCTGAGACACCACAGAGATTAAGCCTGCCCCGGGGAATGGGGTCCCTGGGGGCCTTAAGAGGCCAGGCCTGGGCTCCCCATTTCGTAAATATGTCATGCCCCAGGGGATGGGGTTCCCGGCCTCATACTTGCTTCCTCTCCAATTAGTACCATATATGACCCCCAGACCATGGCCCACCCTGGGAGTCATAATTACATTACAAAAAATGTCAGTCACCATATATTGTTTTTCTTTTTTTAATTTTGCCCCCATAGCCCTTTGTGACCCCCCCCCCCCTCAAGAGTGCTAGGCGGGCAGGGTATCCCTAGCCTGCCCCTTCATTTTTTTAACTGTTTCAAGAAAGGAGATTAAGGGCCTCATTTATATTTTGAACGACAGCCCATCATTCTGCCATGGTCACAGAGTAAATTACTTCATTCCTGTGGCAGAGGGGCTTTTGGCCAAATTTATAAATGACCATCTAGCAGGAGGTCACTTGTAATACATTGACAGAAACCACTGTCACGCATAATGCAACCCCGCACCAAACAGTTTTCTTTTTGAATCCTGAAACAGGATTTTCTTTTTGAAAATAAAAATAGTAATTCTCCCCTCTTCAGGGGCATCATCTTCCTGGCAAGGGGAGTATTGTTTACGCCATACACTCACTTCCCTGTCAGGTGTTTTCACAAGGATGTCACTTAAGGTATTGCAATGATGTTATCAATGATTTTTTTTGTTTTTAATTTTTTTATTAACATTTTATTATTTAATAAACAGTATCTTGTTTACAGCACCATCTCGTTTGCTTCGTGTTTATGCGTACAGTGCTAATATCACTACTGTCTACATTGTTTGAATGTTCTACTTCATTATTCGATAACCTTTATACTTTAAACTTGTGCAGAAATAGAACATCAGTGGCGCTTCTTCTCGTTTGGGTTGCCCCATTGGCTGGGTGTAACAGAATTATGTTATTCTGGTTATTATACAACACATTTAACTCGTATCAACCATTAATCAACTTAAACTTGAACACGATAGCATTGTAAGGGGTGGAAGTTGCTTATGCTGGGGGATGCCACATCCTGGCTTTTCCAGAATGTATGGTGTCAGTACTCATAGACTTGTCTGGTTTCAGGTGGGTGGGGCGTCTACCGTGTCCAACCTGTCTGTTACTCAATATCCTGGGTTCTGTCCCCTGTTGTCCGCCTTTTATTCAATCTCGCCCTTATCATGTCCTCCCTAATCCTGTCCTAGAGGGTGCGGCAACATCCCTTCCTTCCCTATGTTTACCCAGTCTCCACTTCTGTTGGTGTGTCTGTGTCTGTGTCCGCTGCTCTCACTATATTGTCCCAGCTTGTCATCGCTACTTACCATTTCTGCGCAATAGGGTGGCGACGCAGTCCCCTCCCCTCCTCGCTCTTCAGGACCTGGAGTTCGGCTCTGGCCCATGTTGTAACGTCTTGTCTCCACCCAACCCGGGGGGGCCGAAACTGTGCCTTCCAGTTCTTTGCGATCTGTCTCCTGTACAGTACCAGGGCCAGACTCAGAAAGCGGATCTCCACTATTCCCCGCGGCAGCCCATCCCCAAATCCCAGCAGACATCTGTCAGGGGTCGGAGTCAGGTTCATATTAAGGAGTCTCGATAGGTCAGACATCACCTCGTCCCACCCCAGCTGGATCTCTGGACAGGTCCATACCATGTGGTAAAAATTTGCGTCTACATTTTTACATCTAGGGCACGTCCTAGGATCTCCCCCATAGATTACTGTTAGTCGATGTGGGGTGAGGTATGTTCTGTGGAGGTACTTATATTGTATATATCTCAGTCGTGTGCTGCGAGCGACGGTCTGGGGATAAGCCAGAGCTCTGTTCCATTCCGCATCTGACGGTCCCCTACCGATTATCCTCCCCCATCTCTCTCTCAGTGGCCGCAGGGAGTCTAGTGCATCCTCAACTTGAACTCGATATAGTTTAGAGATCAGATGGGTCTCATCTCCTGATGTCAATAGGAGATGCAGCACCCTGTGGGTGGCCGGTTCTGCGTTGACCGTGATCCAGTGCGTTTTCAGCGCATGTATCAGTTTATGAAACATAAGGAACTGTCCCGGGGAGACTCCATTGTCAACAAGATTAGCGAAAGATCTCAACACTCCCTCATGAAACAGGTCTCCCAACGTTTCTATTCCTGCTCTCCTCCAGGCTCCGTGGCTCATGCTTCCCAGGTTCCTCTCACCTGCCTCTATCGTGAGTGCTGCCAAGGGTAGGGCCGGGGAATACGGGGGGGCCAACTCCAGCCCTTTTCGCGCACCTCTTCCAACATGCTGACGCCACTCTTGTCATGAGGCTGTGCATGTGGGGTGTGAGCTTCTTGTTTGTCATTCGAGCAATGAACCGATTTATGTCCTCCACTACCGGATCGGTGTACCTCTCCAGTTGACCCTTACCTGGAGCCATCCGGCTACCCACTGCAGCTGGGATGCCAGGTAGTAGGCTTCAAAATCTGGCGCTCCTAGACCCCCCTGGTTAGTTGATTTGCATAGTATCTGGAGCGAGGTGCGTCTATGGCCGTCATCCCATATAAGTTCCCTGAGTAGGGTGTTTAGTTCACGGAACCATGCTGTTGGAATCAGAAGGGGCAGGTTAGCGAAGTAATATAGGAGCCGGGGCAGCATGACCATTTTGGACAATGCTACTCTGGTCATTATCGTCAATTTCAGCGATCGCCAGAACCCCACCGAGGACTTTGGGGATCGTAGAGCTCTGCCCAGGTTACCCTTGCGCAAGTCTGCCCTGTCGTGAAGCACCTGTATACCCAAGTACTTGAAGGTTCGTGGGGCCCAAATCATGTCCCCAGGGCATGCTGTCGGGCGTTCGCCGCCCGGAGCCATAGGGAACACGCATGTTTTGCTACGGTTGAGGCAAAGTCCAGATATATTCCCATAGTTTTCCAGCACTCCCAACACCCATGGGAGATCCTTCTCTCCGTCCCTAAGGTAGACAAGTATATCATCAGCATATAGCAAGATGATATGTTCTCGGTGTCCCCATTCCACTCCTCTACCTACGCCTTCCCGTCGCATCTGGGACGCCAGCGGCTCGATGGCCAGGGCGAATAACAGCGGGGACAATGGGCAACCTTGTCTGGTTCCCCTGTAAATTGGGTAAGTGTCGGACACAGTTTTACCTGTTCTCACTCTTGCCAGCGGTGACGTGTATAGTAAGTCTACCCATTTGACCCAACCTTCACCCATTCCCATACGGAGCATCACTGCTCTCAAGTAGTCCCATCTGATCGAGTTGAACGCCTTCTCAAAGTCCACCGCGAGCAACACCCCTGCTGCAGGTCTCGCGTCGCTAGGCATGTTCAGGACCGCAAAGAGACGTCTCAGGAGGTGCTGCGATTCGGGACGAAGCCATTCTGATCTTCATGTACCAGAGTTGGTACAAGGTGGAGTAAACGGTTGGCCAAGATCTTGCTTAGTATTTTAAAATCACTGTTTAGCATTGACAAGGGGCGGAAGTCGGCAACCGAAGGTTGCCTGGATTTTGTCTTAGGGAGTGGGATTACCATTGCCTCTCTCATGGTGCACGGCATTATCCCATTCTGTAGCGCTTATGTATACATCTCTACCAACTGGGGGGTCAGTTGTTTCTCAAATTTTTGATAAAAGTCCATGGGGAGGCCATCTGTTCCCGGGGTCTTCCCAGAGGCTAATTGCACTATAGCTTCACTGACCTCTGCCACCGTAATGGGCCCCCCAGCCCATCCCTGTCTTCGGCCGTCAGATTCATTATAGGTATGTGTTGTAAGTAATTATCAAAGGCCTCCGTGCTGATTTCAGCCGGTTTCCCGTATAAAAAGGTGTAATATTCCTTGAATGCATCATTTACGGGGCCTGGCCTACTTCTGCATGTCCCTTCCTTATCCAGCACATTTGTGATGGGCTCGGACTCCCCACCCAGTCTCACCAACTAGGCTAACATTTTCCCAGACCTACCCTCTTCAGATTGTAAGGAGGCAAAGTATTTTTGTGTGTTGTGGCATCTGAGTTGTTCTTTGATCTGGGAATGGTCCCTCCTTGCCTGATTATATTTCTCATTTACTAGTGTGCCCGCCCCCTGATTCAGTTCTCCCTCATGTATTATCTTCTCCAGCTTAGTCAGTTCCCTTTCAAGTGTGCGTCGAACTCCAGCCGATTGTCCCAGGCAAAAAACCCTTGTGGTGGATCCACTGTTAAATTGAATATGGGCCGTCAGGTGCTGTCTCAGGGTGTCTCTATATGCTGGGTCCTCAAGTGCTGTAGGGGACAATCTCCAGGCCAGAATGGGGGGCCTAATCTCTGTTGCCATCCATGTTACCAATAGGGAGTTGTGGTCGGACAATGTACGGCCCAGATATTCTGAGTGAACCATCCCGCGTGCAAGATCTGCCGTGCCCGCCACCCTGTGATTTCTGGTGTGGAGTCAGTGAAGGCCCGAATAATATGAGTAATCCCTGTCATGTAAGTGTTGTTCCCGCCAGATATCGACCAGCCCCCAGGAGTTCAACCATTCACTAAGCTTCCCAGCTATCTTACTTGACATTGCACCCTGTAGTGGGGGAGTGGACCTATCCAAGTCTACATCTAATATACTATTGAAGTCCCCTCCAACCAAAAGCTCCCCTCTCTTCTGGCGGGTGAGGTGGCTCGACAATTTCATCAGGAAGGGGATCTGGTCTTGATTGGGGGCATACATGCAGCATAGGACAATCGGTGTGCCGTATAACCTTCCCTCCAGAATCACCAACCTCCCCTCACGATCTATGTTGGAAGCTTCTATCTCTAGGGGAACCCCTGCACAGACCCAGATCATTACTCCCCTTGTGTATGCTGAGTACTCTGTTGCGAACACCCGCCCCCTCCATCTGCGTCTCAATCTCTCAGGTTCACCAGCCGCCAGGTGGGTCTCCTGTAGCATTGCTACTTGTATATTCCTCCTTTTTAAGTAAGCCAGTATTTTGTGTCGTTTGGCCGGTGACCCCATCCCTCTAACGTTCCATGTTAAGAAATTGTATTCTGACATGTTGGTGATTTTTAGATTTACCTTGGCTACTCTTTACCACTCTTACCATCTGCTCTCCCCTGCTCATTAATGAAATACTGTTGTTACGCAACCATTCACCACCCCTTGCCATCCTAACTTGTAACTGCTTGTCCCAACCCCCCCTCCCCAGGGCGCCTCTCAAACAGTAGGCTGCCCACAAACAAAAAAAACACCTGTGCAACAGTACAGCATGTTTCATGTTTTAGTTGCAGTTTTCGCCAGTCCACCTGTACGGGCGAGAGTCCAGTAGGGGGGTGGCCCTGCACGGAGGGGCCTTTAGTGCACCATTTGCACCTGCCCCGGGGTGCCCGGTAAACCTCTGGGCCTCAGAGGTGGTCTGCAGTCTGTGGGGTCACTATTGGGGTCTACAACGAGCTGCTCGAGCCCCCCGCCGACGACATCACGGTCTCGTCCGATTTTCCTCCAGAGCCCTCCCGGGGGTCCCCTCTCCGTTCATACGGGTCGCTGCCTCCAGTGCTGCTCTTCTGCCACTTTCTTTTTGGTTCCAGGATGGTGCCAAGCGTGGGCGGCTTCGGGTCCGTCGTCCCCTGGGGGGCCGGCACGGTCCACCTCCAGTCGGGCCCCCCCTCCAGAGCCGCTCTGTCTGGGTCCCGTGGGCTTCCAACCACTCCCATGCCTCCTCCGGGGACTGAAGGAATGTTGTTTTACTGTCTAGCATTACTTTCAGTTTAGCCGGGTACAGCAACGAGTATTGTATACCTTCATCCCTTAAAGCCCTTTTGACTGCCATGTATGAGGCACGCTTACTCTGTACCTCTACTGAGAAGACCGGAAACAGTGTGACTTCGCCATTTGCCACTTTAAATGGGCCCTCTTCTCGCGCCCTTTGCAGCAAGATGTCCCTGTCTCTGTAGTGCAGTAATCTTGCAATCACCACTCGGGGGGGCCTGCCTGGTGCCAGGGGTCTCGCAGGTACACGGTGTGCTCTTTCCAGAGTGTAGGAGGAGGTCAGCCGGCCCGGTGCCACCACTGTGCTCAACCATTTTTCAAGGAATTCCACCATATTTGATCCCTCGGCCCCCTCCGGGAGGCACAGCACTCACACGTTATTCCGCCGGCTCCTTCCCTCTGCGTCCTCAGCTCTTCGCTCTAGTCGTGTCACTCTATCTCTGAGATGCGTCATTTCGGCCTGCAGGTCTTTTTGTTTTGGTGCGATATCAGCCAGCGTGGTTTCTGTCTCTTTGACTCTGTCTGACAATTTGTGATGGTCAGCCCTCAAGAGGCCCAGCTCAACCGCGACATGATTGATGTCGTGTTGCAGCGTTAGCTTAGTGTCTTATATCGCACCTAATATTTTGTCCAGGGTGTCCTGTACATTGACCTGCGGTGGATCCTGCACCTCCCCCCCTTGTGCCCGGGGGCCGCTGTGCTGTCCATGACTTTAGCCTTGTGGCAGTTCTTAGGGGACATCGGATGCGCAGGAGATCGTCCCCCCAAGGGGCGAGCCGCACCACAGTGTGTCAGTTCAGGGGTTCCCCAACCTAGGGCTTCCGTCTCCAGTGCAGTTCAAGGCCTGCAGAGGCCGCCAGGTAGAATCCCACCAGCACCAGAGACCCGTGTTTTCACGCTCTGGATCTCAGTGGACTCGGGGCGCGTTGCACTAGGACAAGAGGAACCACACCGGATCGTTCATGGTAGTCGCCACTTCGGGAGTCAGTCCGGTCCAGTCAAGCAAGGCGCCCACTATTGACCACTCTCTCGTGGTGGACCACCGCAAGGGGAACCGTGGGTCACTCCCATCCCGTTTCGGCAGGCGAGCCCCGCCAGGCAGTTCATCCACCTCTAATGAGGTACCGCGAAGTGCCACATCGCTGTGCCTTACCCCCGGGGCTTTCGGTCGTCCGCTGATATTCGGCTCCTCGAGTGGTATGCCCCCGTCGTGGTCACCCCGAGATCCTCATCTCCCCAGATGCAGCTGGGCGATCCTTGACGTTTGCGGCCCGGGGCCCGCCAGGCCAGCCCCAAGCCCAGGGGCCACCGCTCCGTACACACGGCAGGCCACCACAGGTCTGCCATCTGCCGGGGGGTTTCCTCTATCCGCCGATCTCGTTCGGCTGGGGGCCCAGCGCTCTCCTCCTCCAGGGGGGGGGCACCCCAGGGGGCTCGGCCTGGTCCGCAGGTATATGCCGCCTTTCAAGGTGGGTGTCTGCTACGCCAGAGGCCCCCCAGGCTCTGCCAGACACACCGTCCCGAGTTCAGGCTCAGCGCCCCAGCAGGTCTCCCAGCAGCCTCTTACTCGAGAGGAAGGGGGCAGATGGCCCGCACGCAGCTCAGGCCCTCACGCAGCTCAGGCCGCCGTCTCACCTTCCTCCGCGGTCGCGGCAACACATGGTTTTCCGGCCCAGTGGCCCGATCCGCTTCTTGATCGGCCCCGTGGGGGCCCTTCCTCTCACCAGGGGCCTCCAGGCAGGAGGGGAGCCGCCCTGCTCTCCCAGCCGTGGTCGGCTGGCTCCCCCTCAAACGGCATGCGGTCGCACGCCCGGCCGCGCGCCCGCTCACTCCAACTCCCGGCACCAGCGTGGAGACAGGCCCCAGGCCGGGGGGCCCGCCGGACGCTTCCGACGGGCTCCGCTGGCGCTTTGGTCCCCCACACGAGTCCCCGCTCTCGCTCCCAGTCAATTCGCCCCAGGAGGCGGCCCAGGATGACAGGAGAAGTTTCGGCCCCTCCGGAGTAGACGGGTCAAGCGTGCGCCATCTTCGGCTTCGTGGCCACACCCCATGATGTTATCAATGATGTCATAAAACATGTCATGAGTGATATAATATGTGAGGTAATTAGCAGTTCATTGCAAGGGGATGAGTTATAGTTAGGACACAAGTTATGATTACAATTCCTAATTATAATATCACTTTAACCTTTGTTTTTCAGTGACTTTCTGTTCAATGTTTTTTTTTAGCATAAAGTAAGATGTCCATTGGCCATTGCCCAAATGTGCTGGGGTGCCCCACTCCCCCACTGGGCAAGTTCTTTGGCCATGAGCATTGTGGAGTTGAATGAATGGATTGGCCTGCAGCCAGGCCCTATGCCAAAAGCATGCGGGCCCACAAATCTGACTATGTCATGTAACAATATAAAGGGCGATATTTTAAGTAAGGCAGACTTGCTGTCACCAAAATATATTGGCTTTATCAAAGGGTCAGCACAACAACATATATAAAGCAGACCTATTGTCTTTCTCAAAAAGTCACCAACTATAATCAAATGTATATTTTATACATTCACAGATTGCAATGTTTAATTAAAGTGATTGTCAAATAATATTTTAAATAAAACATTATTTATAAAAAACACCAACATGTGTTGTAGTTTTTCTTTTAAACATTTTTCAAGCCCTAAAGTGCATCCATCTATCCATCCATAAGGGGGCTCTACACTCCATCTGAAGATCACACAGCTCCACACAGAGCTTAAAAATATGGTAAGCTCTCCTCGGGTCATGCATTCAAGATCCCAGGAGACTCACTCTGTTTTTTTAATCTCACTGGGGTGCTGTTCCACTCCCTGCAGTCCCCACAGCTTTAAAAGAAATGGCTGGTGGTGCCCCTGCAACTGTTTTTCTAGTGCCACCACCAGAATAAAAAAATGTAAGAGAAAAAATCCCTAGGGCATTATGGGAGGCTCTTAGCTTGGCTCAGTGAATAATAAATTAGTAGCTCCTGTTGATTATTAAGAATTGTTGTTGTTAGGCAGCTATCTGGGGCCCCTCTAAGACTCTCCTGTTCCAGATAGAAAAGGACAGACAGGTGCGCACAACAGAGCTTGAAGCCCAGGCACTGCTGCTGGAACGAGAGCTGAACCAGGGTGGTGTGATGGACCAGGGGCGGGCGCTGTAGCTTGTGAGGGAGGAACTTAGGACCTGCTCCCTTGAGGAGGCGAAGCTGCTTCGACGTGCTTCCGAAGTGCATATATGGATGGGGGGATAAAAATAGCAAGCTATTGTATCAACTGGGCCGTGGACTGTTTGGAGGACGAGTGGTCCCAGAAATAGGTGACGCAGCCGCGGTAATCCATAACAATCCCAAAGATATTGCCTCTAGCTTTGCCCAATATTACACTACCCTGTACAAACCTGCCCCAGACCATCGAAAGGGATGCCCCACTTTTACATTAGACCTCTCTCCCCTGCCTTTCAATAGTACTCAGTCACAAGTTAGATGAGCCTATATCACTGGAGGAGATCGGTGAGGCTATCTCGACACTGAAACTGGGTAAGACCCCTGGTCGAGATGGCTACCCTGCTGAATATTATTCTAAATTTAGAGACATTTTGCTGCCCCACCTTCACAACCTCTACAGTGAAGCACTGCATGGGGGCTACTTGCCTGTGAAACTAGACCTGGATATTACTGTAGTCCTCCCAAAATCCCATCCTCCTTCCAGGTCATGCGCCGCATACCGGCCCATCTCCCTAATAAATGGCGAAATAAAACTATTTGCAGCTATCTTAGCTAATCGCCTTAAGACGGTCGTACACTATCTGGTTCACCCCAATCAGTGTGGCTTCATACCCACTCAGGGGACTCGACACTTCTTAAGGAGATTGCACGTTGCTTTGGCGCCCCCACGGAGCATTGATTCCCCACTGGCATTACTATTAATAGACTTTGAGACTTTGACCTCTGAATATAATGGGGCACATAGCCCTATACAAAATGCTAGTTTTACCACGTTTCCTGTACATCCTCCAAAATCTCCCCATTCAACTCCCTCACCAGTGGTTCCGGGATTTGGATGCAGTAGCCCGTGCATTTATTTAGCACAACGGCAGGCACCTTCTATTTTGGGATGTATATCAGCAGGATCCAAATGAAGGCGGTTTAGGCATGACAAATTTATACCTGTACTACTTGGCCATGCAAACGCTGGTCATTTATAAATTCTTAATGGGGGATGGGATGACCCGGCATACCGCCTAGAACTTTCTATCATCGGGTTCTCCGGAATCATGGATATGCTGTATGGGAAACCCATCCCTAGGACAATTCCTGAGGTCATGAGCCAGGTCTTCCAGGGGTTGCGCACTGCACAGAAACACACAGGACGGTGGAACCGAATCACCCAATGCACACCATTATAGCAAGGGACACTGCTTCCGGAGGTAGCAGGCCTGGAGGGATTCTCCAAATGGGACAATATTGCATTACAGTGGTTGGTGACATCTGGGACCGCAATCACTAGAGGTTCTTTCAGGCACTTCAACAGAGCTATGCTCTGACTAAGACACAATTTCATAAATGTTTGCAGCTGCGACACGCCCTGGCGGTCCACATTCCCAAGGACACCTTCAACCCAGAATTCAGTCCCATGGAGGAAAAAATAATGATGGGGGTCTTGGGCACCAGGGGATGCTCAGCATCTATCGATCACTGGTGTTGGACACTTCTGTCTCTCCTCAATCCCTGCGCTCTCGCTGGGAGACATGGATTGGGCCGCTGGACGATGAGGATTGGAGGTACGCCTTAATGGCACCATGTAACCTTACCATGTCTGCCAGGCTATGCTTAATCCAAACATACCACCTACACCATGCATACCTAACACCTACCAGGCTCTACCGAGCAGGGTAGCGAGCCAACTCTGAATGCAATAGGTGCGCACACTCACCTACGGACTCCTTTCACATAGCCTGGTCTTGCTCTATCATTGCACTCTACTGGACACAAATCCTGGGGGAGCTCTCAGGAGTGCTGGGGCCCTCGAATCTTTCCCATTAATGATTCTCCTGGGGGTGATGGAGGGACTGAACTGGTGTGCCACAATGGAATGCTCAGTTTACCTGGCTAGGGGAAGCCCGAAGAAATTTGACAAAATCTGGTCTCAATGGCTGGGAACTGTATAATATAATGTATAATGTACAAGATATAAGGTATAGGTCATGAAAAGTAAACAATGTTGTATTGTTTATTTCAAATGCAACTATGACTAAATGGAACCATAATGGGCTTCAGCCCCTTTTACAAATGTACCATAATATATGGAGATACACTTATCTGCGGAACGTTTTGCATAATGCAAATTGCATGACATATTTAATGTACTTGTACCACTTTATGTTTTTTCATCCAAAAGTAATATAGCTGGTTATAAAAAATAAAAAAAACATTTTTGCTGTTATTTTTTAAAAAGCGGGCACTCTCTGGTGCCCACCCATAACACCCACAACATACACAACAAGGAATAAAGTCTATGGCCCATATTTATACTTTTTTTGCGCCGCATTTGCAACACTTTTTGATGCAAAAGCGGCGCAAACTTGCAAAATACAATTATATTTTATAAGTTTGCGCCATTTTTGCATCAAAAAGCAGCGCAAATGCGGCACTAAAAAGTATAAATATGGGCCTATATTCCTTGCCTGCAATCTTCTGGGCATGGAACAACAGTGTGCATTGCATCAGGATAGGGCTTTGGGGAATGGGGTTCCCAGAGCCAATCTATCCACCACTCAAAAAAAAAAAATACACTGGCTCCGTGGGATGAGAGTCTTGGGTAGGGAACCGCACACCCCCTCCCCAAAATTGAAAACGGCCCTGGGGATGGGGTCCCAGGGGCCTGAAAAACACTCGGGGAGAAGGGTCGCACACCGCCCTTCACATTTAATAAAAAGTGGCCTCGGTGATGGGGTTCCCGGTGCCTGAAAAAGGCTTGGATAGGGAGGCCACATGCCTCCATCCTCTATTCAAATTATATTGCCGACCCACCTGGACTTAGGCTTACCCCGAGGGGCTAAGATTTAAAATGAGGGCAGCCCATGTTTTTTTTTAATCGGAGACATACAGCTGAGGACCGTCGGATCTGCAGCGCTGATAAAAATAAACATTTTGGACCCCAGTGAGGAGACCCCCACCTATGTGTTTTTTAATCTTTTTGACAGGAGAAGGGTCTGAGTCCATGAGTCCTAAAACATCTTTGTTGATGTGGTGGAAGTAAAGCAGATCCAGTCTTTTAATTTCTGTGGTGTGATATATGCAATTATTTTTTAGCCTTAATTTCTTCAAAACTACTTTCTCAACCAAGATCTAGCTTTCTGCCAAATTTGGTGTGATTCTGTTCAGCCATTTTGGGCAGTTTACGACTAGAAAAATGCTTTCAAATGTACAAGAAGGTTGAGGGGAATACTACTCAACAGGAAAAAAGAAGAAACATAGGTAACATTTGGCAGATGGCAAGCTAATCTACCACACCAGAAAACAGGGAACTAAGGCAGCAGGGATAGGAATGCGGCGCTATGGGAACAGGGAAAGGAACAAGTGGGTAAAGAAAGGTAAAGTCTGCAAAAATGGTACTGAAAGTAGTGCAAATTCAAGAAATATGGTTGCACTGAAATAGTGCTAATCCAGGAAAAAGAGAAACACTGGTCAACAGTACTAGCTCTGTAAACATGGCTACACTGATTAGAGTAGGTTCAGGAAACAAGAATGCACTTAAGGTAGGCTGCAGACAACAGTGCGAGCAAGGGATTCAAGGAAATTCCGTCTTTGTCAGGAAAAGCAAACGGGCTGCCACAAAACCTGGCACAGATCTGTAATGCAAGTCAAGCCTTGTTACTGCACAGGAAAAGCACTGTGACTGTCATAAATGAAAATCAAGTGCTGAATATATGAGACTGGAAGCCAGTACAGTGGCATAGCACAATGTGAGAGTACAATATCAGAACGTCCCCTGTCGTGCCTCATGGTGGCCTGCATGACAGCACAGGGAGTGAATCATGACAGTTTGTGAACAGAGGAGATGAATAGTAAGTGGTTAATAGGTGCGAGCAGAGGGGAGCAGAAGGAACGCATTGGAGTGACTGAGAAACATGGGGTGATGGTGGAAAAGAGGTGTGAGGAATAAGGGGATTTAAGGTTAGCTTTGATGCACAATTGCATTTTTATGGGTGAGTGGAGGGGGTGCATATTGGAAAAAGAATGGAGGATTTACAGGTAAGAACAGAACTGAGGCAGGAAGCATTTGAGGAGGACTTGAGAGTGATGGTGCAGAAGGGCATTGTTCATGAAAGACTGTGTAACCAGTGGGAGAAGTATGTTGGTGATAAAATGTTGTGGTGAATGCTGGATGCCTATAGGCTATGGAAGGAAAAAATAGTGATAAGTCATGTGAGAGGAGTACAGCAAGGAAGATGGAGACAGAAGAGTGGCTTAAGGTGGGGATATGGTATATTGCTTAAGAAAGGGTAGTAGATGTAGGTGGGGAAATGAAGAGAGAAGATTAGTAAGGAACATAAGTGAGGGAGGTTGTAAAGGAGGACGAAGAAAAGGGGAGCTAAAGTGTCAATAAGTTTCCCCTTGGAATGTCATAGTTAGTGTGCAGGCTGAGATTTCTGAAAGTGTGCTCTGCTAACGGCTAATGGCTGACAGCGGAGACTGCTGGAAGAGGAATGTGCTTTGGGAAAAAACGAGCTAGAATGAGACACTGGGCCATTTGAAAGCGCCATGGAGCACAAAGGAGAGAAACCAAAGAAAGTAATTAAATTAAAAATGGAGGTGGGCAAGCCGTGTAGAACAGAAGAAAAGTGCAGCCACCATGTTTAAACATATAGCACAGTGTGCCACGCTGCAACAATGAAAGGAACTGGAGTGCCTCGGAAACCTGGTAGAAGAGTGAGAAGGTGTGGCACAATGACTAGGGCTGCTGACTTTGGAACTGAGGACCCAGTTTCGAATCACAGCATCAGCTTAACATCACTTAATATACTTGTGCTTCCAAAAAATGAATACGTCCTTGTGTAATGTAGCTGGTACTCATGTAAGGCATCCAATATCTTCAGGTTGGCTTACCTTAGCATTGTTGAATAAACAAGTAATTAAATAAACAAGCAGGCTTGTCACCAGCGGGACCAGAGGCAAGGCTGAAAATCCAAGCCAAGGAAGGGTGCGAGCCAGGCAGCAGAGAGAGGGCGCAGAGAGCCCACAAGGACCAGATGTGACCAAGATAACAGCCTGATTTATAGCCTTATTTATGGCTAAGCTAAACTGAGAGCAAGAATGCTCTGCAAATGAAAAGACAAGCTTCCCTGAACACAAGCAGGAAACAAAGAAGAAAAAGTTTCCCAAAGACCAGATAAACAGGACAAAGTGTAATTATACAATAGTTGGCCCCTGCTCCCAAAGAGAAAAAGGAGGAACTAACAGGCATGACTGACCACTAGCAAGGAAGGATTTTTAAATGACACTGAAAGAATAAATGAAATAGCTTTAAACCCACAGTAAGTATACTAAAGTATACAAGAGGCTGTACCTTTACACCCCACCTAAAAATAGTGATTAGTCATGTGAGAGGAATAAAGAGAGGAAGATGGAGGCAAAAGGGTGGTTAAAGGTGGGGATATGGCATATTGATGAAGAAAAGGTAGTAGATTTAGGTGGGGAAATGAAGAGAGAAGGTTAGTAAGGAACATAAGTGAGGGGTTTGGCAAGACGGATGAAGAAAAGGGGAGCTAAAGTGGCAAAAAGTTTCTCCTTGGATCATCATAGTTATTGTGCATGCTGAAATTTCTGAAGATGTTTCTGTCTGGACAATGACTTGATTTGGAGGCTTATCTGCTATTATTCCAGGTACACCTTGGGGCAGATGTAAGAGCCCCTAGAGCCTCCTTGTGCCACATCACCGGCATTTTTTTACACTAATGTTGGCCCAGCAAGGCCAAAATCGCAGCACCAAATTTACAAAGTGGCACAATGCATGCACCGTGCCACTTTGTAACTCTTTGCATTACATTATGCCTGTGCTAGGCATAATGTATGCAGAGGGGGCACTCCCCTATTAGGGGCCGTTATTTGTTTTGGCACTTTTAATGCCTGCTCAGAGCAGACGTTAAAAGGAGGCACACCATTATTTATAATGGGTCTCAATAGGATTTGCAGGATTAGCGTCAATATTTTTTACACTAATCCTGCAAAACTCCGAACTACGTCCATGGTGCACCATATCTTAGTTACAGTGCACATATAGTGGCTTTAGGGGGCTCTAAGGGGTGCAAGAAAAGTGGCGCTGCACTGGGTGCAGCGCCACGTTTCCTAAATCAGGCCCTTGGTTTCAAGATGGTATTGTGTGGTAGATTCAGATGCTTGTTTAGGGATGTGGTATCAACCTTAGTGTGGCAGATGTACTAGTTCTATTGTCAGTTAGGAGTCTCACTGATGAAGACATCTTTATCATCAGTAGTTGTGGCAGTAAGTAGAGCCAACTCCATAGAGACAACTTCATGACAGGCCATGGCTGACACCAGATACCGTCCAACAGCATAAAGACCAAGGCACTGCAGTATATGTGCAGGAAGGCAGAGAGGAAGAGAATAACTCTACCCCAACAGTGATACACTGGATAATTGGAAGAAAAAAGGAGGTAAAGGCAAATGTTCTCAAAACTGAACATGACGTGAATCCTGTATCATGAAATAAAGCCCACATGGTGGTCATAGGACCCAAATCCAGCAGACATGGAGAGTCAGAGTCACAACACATCAAGAAACTGCTTAGTTACTAAGCAGTGGGTAACAGCTTATGTTTTGGAAGTAGAAAAACTCTATCTCTGTTTTTTCTAGCCAATGGGAAAGCTGAATGACAGTGAAGATCTGTCAGAGATGCTTGGTAAAGGGTCAGTGAACGTTTGCAAATGTGCCGTATATGAAACAGTGCATACAGAGTATCTGCACTTCTTACACAGGCAAAATAGTCAGGAAATAAAGTGTTTTGTCATTAAATTAGACACTTGCCAGCCATTTGGAAGTAATGCAAGAAGCAAGGGAGGGCCTCATTATCCTTGTGACAAGGCAGGGAGTGTGCCAGGAATAGGACAAAAAGCCAGAGGAACATGGCTCAAAGAGTTTGCCTTGGGTGTCTTCTAGCAAAGACAGATTAAAAATAAAATTGGGCATCACCAGAATAGGGTGACCACTGTAAAGCTAGACTCATTGTAAGAATGCTGGGTATATAGCTGAGCTCAGTAAGATTGCATGAGTTAATCCGTAGTGAACAAGCACATTCATCCCCCATATATGTTTGACATTCTTCTGCAGACTTGATCACAGTGTTGGATTTGGCACAGTTTCCATCTCATTGGAGAATCTCTGAAGTGTGGGACTCCCAACCATTACCACACAAGGGGGCAACTCCTGTGCAAACTCCCCTGGGGCACTTTATATCAAATACCCTCAGGCCAATAATACACGTATCACTTTTCTCTGACTATGTTAGTCGCCAATATAAACAACGGTGAGCAAGAAAATCCTATTTGCAAAGTTACACAGAGAGTGAATGCCAATTACCAGCTACACAATCAATCATTGTGATGTTTTAAAATGATAAACAGTTAATTTGCTCATTTATTGACAGCATAACTAGCAAAACATTAAAGAAATCACTGATTTGTGGAAATATTGATTTTACACATAACAAAAAATGAACATCTTGCCTCAGAATGAAAAGCTTTACTAAAGAACAAGTTAAATGACAGAGGTCTACGAACAAGATTGCAAGCCGTGCTGGCATGTTTTGCAACTGGGGACCTGCAACTGAACTGCGCTCTAGTGAAATTTCTATCCCAGGTAACACAGATACAGCGCCTAATATAACAGTTCATCAACTCTACGCATCATCTTTCTCCAATCCTTAACACAGACCTTTAGGTACAAGACCTCAGTTATCGTGACAAACTGGGCTCTTAGCCATCACACGCTCCTAAGCAACCAACCAGTGAAAACCCTACGACCCAATGACTGCATAAATTTAAGATTTTAAACAAAAACTGTTTACATTTGTGCTAACTGTTTTAAGTAACAGCTGTGCTAGCGTTTTATGCAATGGTTTTAGTTAACTATGCAAATAAAGTAAGTAAATAAGTAAGGTCCTGAAACAATGATACACATAAATCTGTCTATGCGAGTCCATACTCCCATACTAGAGGATCAAACGACGTTCAACAGCATGGGGATATGCCACCTTAGCCAGGCCATTATAACCTGCTTTAAACCAACAGTCATAGGGCTGAACTGCAGGCTAGTGAAACATCTCATGAGGGCTGTGCGTAAAATTGGAAAAACTACTCCTGCAACTGAGACGAGCCTACATTCCTCTCAGACCAAGCCCATTGGCTGCACGCCCCAACTTGAAACAATTAACTCTAAAAAGACAGGAGACCTATTCTCACTTCGCACTGGCAGATAGAAGAGGTCTGTCACTTTATTGCATTTTTGGACAGCCAAAGACACAACAAATGGGTATGGAGTTCACCTGCCTTCTATGACTATTTGCTGTTAGTCATCCGACAATGGACTAGCACCAGGAGTTTATGTACAACTCAGCCCCAAATTGAGTCTCAAAATAAAGGAGAGCTACGATTGAACTATGTTTGGCACAGATAGCTGCGGATAGACCTTGCCATCACATTAAAACTGATACTTTGTTAAAAATGCACAGAGATGATTGTGGCCAGCACTGATATCTAAACGCATTTTGCACAGCCAGGCTTAATTTTGTATCTTTATGAAAACTGTGCAGTTTACTTTTATCTCAAGGTTTACGAAAATAAATGAGTAAGAAATTATTCTGTAATTATTAATGATTTAATGATAACACATTGCACTTTATTTGTATTCCAATGTCTTTTAACATAAACGAATTAGAAATTACTATGTAACTGATAACAGTTAATTTGCCTGTTTTCTCTTTCTCACTTTGTAATACCTTCCTTGCTTTAGTTTGTGTAATGGTTTTAATTAACTATGCACTTCATAAATAAACTGAAACTGAAACATAACAAAAAACGATATTAACAGATTGATGTTTTTGCTATGCAATTTTGTTTACCAAACTGAGGAGTGACAGTACTTGTTTCAGAGATTCAGATGTAAATGCATCACAATCCTTCAGGAATAATGGGATAAAGTACACCTGCTGTACATTTTATGATATTGCAAGTCACAGAGGAGTTCAATGACCATGCAGAGGAGCAAGGCGGCAAGCTGAGTTAATTTATAAGTTTATGGAACTCCAAGGTGACTTGCAATAACCTTATCATATATGACAGAGGTCATTTATTCCGTATAATAATACATGTTTACACAATCTCCTTTCCCACAAACCACTTAAAATGTTGGTGTGTAGCTCTTTCATATGAAAGAGACAACATGTTTGCAAACATGAAGAATACAAATGGACACTCTAGTGGTAAACGAAACACATCCAAAAAGCTGTTAGATATTTGTTGCAAAAAAGATAAAAATATATTATAATTAATTTAATGCTAGTCAGCTTTTTTTAAGGTACAATAGTATGGAATGTGTAGAAACATGCACAAATATTCTAAGTTTTCTACAAATACCTAAGGGGTGAAAAAAATGTTGCCTTAAATATTTCCTTTCTGCTTTGCACTGTTCAGCTAGGAAAACAGAGCAGAAGAAAAAAGGCACGTTTCTTTATATAGCTAGAAAAACAGAGCAGAAGAAAAAAGGAATTTCTTTTTGTTTCTTAACCAGTTGATTAAGTACGCCCCGTGGCCTGCCTTTTCCCTTAACTTCTGGCTCGGGCAGCAGGCATTGGGCTGTCAGAACTCAACTGTAATAGGTTACTACAGCTGAATTCTGATGTGGTTTCTTTATAATAGACAAAAGGGTGCTCCACAAGTCGCCGATTATAAAGAAATTAGAGATTTTTTTTTATACAGGAATGCTAGTTTCTGGCCACTAAATTTTAGACTGAGGCCTCCAACTGCTGAATTCTCTTGGGGAAACTGCAGTGAAGAATGAAGAATAACCAAGGGGAATCAGCCCCGGAGTTACCAATTACCCCAGTAATTCTCCATATGTCAGTGGCACCACATGGTTCAACTTGTAACTCTTGGTGATTCAGTTCTCTCCACCCCCATTACCCCAAAATGAACAGAACCACCCAAAGTTAATAGAATCACGCTATTGTTAACTCAGGGTGTGCAGCATTATCACCCCCACTGAGCTATTCATAATGAGGTCTTAATAAAGAAATAGGACTGTGCTCAAGCTCCAGGAGTCCTTGTGATGTCATGTAGGTTTACCACATGGCCTTTTTTAACCAGCATGACCAGTGTTTACAAGTAAATCACCTAAAGCTTGTATTTATTCATCTTATAAGTATATACTTAAAACAGCAAATATAAGTCAAAAGCACCTTAAAATGCGTCCTAGATACAATAACTGGTTGCGAGACCTGATACAAAGCTCATATGCAGAAGCGTACACACTACGTCAGCTCCAACACCGGGGATTGGCCCAGGGAGGGTCTGAAATATGGGACGCCTTTATTGTCACTATGGAGGCCAAAAATGACACCCATCCACCTTGAATTGTGTATGTACCACATTGTATCGGGCAGTCAAAGGACTTCCTCCTACTCACAGGCTATCTGTACCCTGACAGAACTTACCTGCATATCTTGCTTGCTACGCCATTAAGGGTGTGGTGGGCGACTGTGTGTGCAGTTCATTATTCATGCAGAGGACCCAGGGTGAAAGGCACAGACCGGACTAGGCAGGGGGCTTGTCCCGACTACCACGTTTTTACACCATGGGACTAAGAGATGAGTAATGAGGCACCAATGAATACCCAATGTATGTAGATAGGTGTACATATGCATAAACACATTTAAATGCTCCTCAACTAAAGAAGTGTTAAATCTTACCACCTCAGACGAAATATAATTAACAACTTTCGCTATTGATGTAGCACAGTCCTTATGAAACAATATTACGCTATACTCCCATGTTTATTTCATCATCTTTATATATACGTCAATATGCATGTATGTACATGCCTGACCACTCGGTGGCCGACTGTTTTGCAGAACCTCAATATGTTTAATAAAACAGATTTAAAAAAAAAAAAAAGTCTCCGAGAGCTGCCTTAAAAGACCCATGACTGATAGGTAAAGTAACAAAGACAGCAAAGCCATGTTGAAAATGGATGTACAGACAATTTTATATAATCTGAGGAATATCTTCGGAGGGTGTTTGGGATGTTATTCCCCTATTAAATGTATTTTCTGATGAATAATTGGGTACATGTGCTTTCAGTAGGTTTGGTGAGATGTTTCGGATTTCACCGGGAATTTTTTGATACAAGCAGACAAAAACGCACACACTCTCGCCCCGTTTTGAAAGTCCTAAGAAATGTTGGTTATTTTACAAAATATTGTTTTTTTCCCTTGGTGCTCCCACCAATCCGCAGATCTCTCCCACTGCCCCTTAGGCCCCTCTCATGCTCCCTGCTTGTCCTATAATGCAACATTAAATGCGAGCCTGATAGTTGGAAAATATGAACCTCACCACCCCCCAAACTTACTGACCAAACTACGACCCTGTAATAACGTCCTGTTCAAGTATCACGTCAGGACTTGCAGAATCCTAAAACACGAATAAATTAGTCGGTGCTGTTCTATTGGAAAAGTGGTAACCCTATATCCATGACGTGGAAACTTATATCCATGACGTGGAAACTTATATCCATGACGTGGCCAAATCTCTCAGATTCTATTTAGATAAACCCGAAAGACTGTATCCTCTCAAAGTGCTAGCTTTCTTGCTGAAATGCAGTTCAGCCTCTCTGCGTGAAGTTAATTATACATACACCAGGCAATACGTTTTCACGTCTCTGAATCGCTCGGATATTTTCCGAACATGCCGTTTCAGTCCCCCCAGGATACGTTTACAAATTGTAGAAGGAAGGAAGTGCGCGGCAGGCTCAGCCCCTCAGCGTTTGACCCTTCCAGCCCCGCCCCTCACACATTCAGCCGAAATCTCCCAAAGCATCTAAGGCGTCCCTTTTACAGGCAAGACGCTGCCCTCGGAAAGCTGTCGTTTTTTATTAACGGATAACGGACCATTGACGGGGAGACAAGAAAACCATTTATGTTCTATTTAGAGATGCAGCTAGGTGAAAATTCTATTCTGTGGAAGCCAAGACATGAGGTTTACCTGGGAAAGACCTCGTGTCCCAGAGCAATTTTACTATACACAACGTTCATAGAATAATGCAGTCAGAATTAAGTTCCAAATTAATAGTCATGCCACGAATGTTTAGCTTCGAGGGGTCTTTAACGGGTTTGATAACGGTAATGCGAAACAAAAAAAGTGCGGAAATTAAGGATAGATTGGGTCGAAATTATGGGTAACATTTTTAAACAAGTTGGATACTTCTTTCGGCCCAGTGGTTTTGCATAGAATGAACGGCAGACTACAAATACTTTAAATCCTAAAACGAAACGCTGTTTGATAGATCTGTTACTCCTACCCAGTGGCCGCTCATGTCTGAGGTAAAATGGTGACCACCTGGGCGGCCGGATGTTGTAGTGCGGATTTAGTAAATAGAGTATTTAAGGACATCCGTCTGTCTGAGTCTTTCTCTCCCTTGTTCAGCATCGACTCACACATGCTGTTGACACCAACTGAACTCAGATTAAACTCTCGATTACTTACCACTAATCAACATTACTCTTAGTCATTCTTGTACATGTTTCAGTCATTACTTATGAGGTGGATCCCACCGTCCTCGGAGACAGGCATAAACACACCTGAAACATAGAAAGAATTCAGCCTCGCCCATCCCTTACCATAGGCCAGTAATTCTCAACCTCCTGACTTCTGTGGGCCCCCACTTTATCGTTACTGGAGCCCAGGGACCCCCACTAAATCTTTTTTGGAGTCCGGGGACCCCCTACTGAGTCATTATTGAAAGGTGAGGACCTAATCTGGTAATAATATTTAATTTTCTAAGCAGTTGCGGACCCCCAGGGGTCCCCGGACCAGAGGTTGGGTGCCACAGGCCAAAGGAATGGGCCGGAGTCCCAGCACCTTCCCAGAACACCTAGCAATTTGTTGAAGACCAGTAAGTCTGGGAGGGACAGTGGGGTGCAGTGACTAGTTCAAGTAGCAAAAGAACTGAGCAATGAAGATTAGCAGTAAGTAATCCCATTTATTCAATCTGTAATGGGAAGCAAAAGCGGACATCCATGTTGCTGCCCTGGAACCCTCTATAAATCAAAAACCCCTTGGACGTCAACCCTTCAGGCAGCAAGACTCCTTGTGAACCTCATTTGAACCCCTCCAGAATCTGTCAGTGAGTAAAATAAGGAAATCATTGATATTATCCATCTACCGAGAGTGAAATTATATGCTATCGACTTTTATTTACTTCTCCAAAGTCTATATGTGAACTGCCAGCACAAAATCATTGGATCTTTGTAAATAAACAAGAATTGCTCTTTTTACATCCAACATATGGCATAATCTCTCATTTTTATTTGTGGGATCTGGTATGAAAACAGTTAAAAATATCTCTTGGCAGCATTTGATTTTGTAGTCATTTTGGGAATAAGGCCAGGATCTTTTCTTAAGACCAACTCATTTTTTAAAACATATTTTATTGGGTTTCATAAGTCATGTTTCATACATACAGTGCTCCCAAGTTAATCTTAGGAATGAAATTGTAGGTATACATTGCCAGACTTTCGCATTGAAGCCAAGAGGAAAAGAAAAAGAGTTAAGGAAAAACAACAATCATCAGCCATAACAACAAGAATAGTCCCCTTTCCGTCCCTCCAAGAGTTATGTCTGCAGTATTCTCATACTAATAGCAACAGGGTGCGTTCAAGAGCCTTTGGGTCAGAATAAAGTCATATCAAGTGTACATCACTTTCCATACTGGTGGGGCGGGTGGGGATTATGGGGTGATAATGAGCTCAGCAGGAGAACTCATCCTGCAGCCTGTTCAGGAAGGTCCTCTTGTAACACTATTTTGGTCTTTAAGGTCATCCACTAAAGCTTCCCAAGCTCTGGACATGTCCAGTGTACCAATCCCTCTTCTAGCTTCTTTTAGCAGTACTCTCTATACTCTCCCTTCACATTCCTCCCATGTCTTTAGCTCTTTACGCCACGTAAGGGTCCAGGGTCCCCTGGGGGATTTCCAGTTCCTCTTGATCTCCCACTTAGCCAGAAAAAATGCCAGATCCAGAACTCTGCTAGTAGCCTTAGTTTTGGAGGTGTGAGGTAACCAGATCAAAATCCAGTGGCCCAATGTGCAGGGGACCTCTTTTTCCAGGGCTGTTGTCAGTGTCCCCATTACCCCTTTCCAATATGGGCGCAGTGAGTGTCAAGACCAAAGCATATAGAGTGGACCAGCCACTACTTTCCTACATCTTGGGCAGGCTGCATCTACCACCTGGAAATACAGCTCAATGCGCTCCAGGGTCAAATATGCCTTGTGTAAAATATAAAAATTTATTTATTTGAAGCAGGCTTTCCTTGACACATTGGGGACTCTATCCAATATGGTAGCCCAGTCACTCTCAGAGATCAGGACCCCTAGATCTTCCTCCCAGTCTCACCTCAGCCTTTCCAGCAGACTGCAAAGGTCCTTCCCTATGCTCCTGTAAAAGCACGTAACAGCTCCGAAGGTTCCCGAGGAGAGAACCCTATAGTCACAACCTTTGTGAGTATGAGGTTCAGTGGTGCCAGATTGCCAGTGTTTTCGGAGCGCTGTGGTGATACCCTGTGGAGTAGGAAATGGCCCTTCGGAAGATCAAATTCTGTGCAAAAGTCTTCAAATGAGAGTAGTTCTGCTGTTCTGTAGAGATCTCCAACAGTGGTCATTCTGCAGCCACGCACTCTTCCGGTCCCGCCGGTGCTCCCCATGCGGAAGCTCTCAACATAGGAAGAGGTACGTCTGGGGTGTATGGGACCTTAGAATGCATTTTTCTCAGGCAGAGGTTCAAACACTTGGCAACCTCCTGGAATTCGTTGGAGTCCAATATTGGGGCATGCCTCATTCTCAACAGCACTTGGACAAGGTCTGTGAGCCTGGGCACAAATGGACTTAGGGCTCTGTCAGGATTCCGTCTGCCCGCCAGCCATTGCACTAACCACTGGAGCTGGCCGCTAGGTAATATGCCTCAAAATCTGGTGTAGCCAAGCCCCCTTCTGTCGTCGGGCTCTGTAAGGTGGGGAAAGCTACCCTTCTGCGGGACTATCTGCAGACAAAAGCAACAATCAGTGAATCAAGATCACGGAACGGTGCCCTAGGAATCCAAATGTCCCAAAGAAGTACAGGTGGCAAGGCAAGGCTATAATTTTCAACACTGCTATTCAGCCCATCACCAGTAGCTGCACCATTTTCCAGAAGTATGTGCTTTATTTAAGGGAGCTAATGGTAGATCATAACTCCCAGGTAGGATAGACATCTTGGATCCCACTGCAAGGGATCCAGCCCTTCCGAAGGATGATAGTTTGAGGCAGTGAGGAATAGGCAAGATTCCTGCCAGTTCACTCGAAGCCCGACAAGGCGCCAAGTCTCTCCGGCATGGTCTTGATGCCGGTTAAATCCCTGTGCATATCTCTCAGGAAGACAAGGAGGTAGTCCGTATATAGAGCCATCCTACGCCAGTGTCCGCCAATGCATATCCCTGAAAGTCTGTCCCAGTCCTTGCGTAGGTGGCCAGGGGTTCCATGGCCAGGGCAAAAAGAAAGGGTGACAAAGGGCACCACTGTCATGTCCCCCACCCTACTGGATAACTGTGCAAGACCATCCTGCCTGTTCAAACCCTAGCAGTCGGGTCCGTGTACAGCAACCTGGTCTATGCCAAAAATCTCTCCCCTACCTGCATGTGCAACAGCACTTCATACAGGTATCCCCATTCCAGGCTGTTAAAGGACTTTTTGATATCAACAGCAAAAATCACTGCTTCTTCAGCGTCATAGTTCCCATCCTCCAGGATGGACAGGAGGCAACTGATATTGAGTGCTGTATTAGGGCTGGGTATGAAGCCAACCTGGTTGGGGTGGATGAGCCTAGTCATGTATGGGAGAAGTCTGGCCGTAAGGATCTTGCTTAAGGTCTTATAATCAACATTGACCATTGGGAGCGGCCTACACGCTCTGTGGTCGCTGGCAGGTTTTACAGGTTTTAGCAAATGGACGATCACCGCTTCCCAGGTGGTGGCAGGCAGCATGTCTAGCTTGGGAGCCAGCACGTCAGAGTAAGTGGGTAGAATTCGTCCAGTAACCCATCCATCCCTGGTGTCTTGCCCCATGCCGTAGTTTTGATAGCCATCTTTATCTCATGCTGGGTTATGTCACCACCCAGTTCATCAGCTTCCTCTGCATTAAGGTGAGAAAGGGGCAGTGGGGCAAGATAGGCTCTGATTGACTCCCCGTCAATCCGTATAGTGCTCTTGTAGAGCTTTGAATAGTATTGGTGAAAACAGTTGTTGATTCCCCTCTTGGCTAAAAACCCAGTCATCCCCTTCTAACTCAAGTCCTAATATAGGCAACCCGTGCTTCGCAGGGTTAGCTAGCCAGGCCAGTAAGGTGACAGTGCAGTCCCGCTCAGCATTTGATTACTCAATGTAGCCCTTATGATTGAAACAGCTCAGCCTCTCTGCATTTGCTGCCACGTCCTCCCTTTTATCAAAGAGAGTCCCCTGGAGGTTCTGTATTTGCAAATCTAATTGGCAGAGCTTGCCTTCTGCATCCAATACCTCTCTCAACAATGTACCCCTGATGCCTATTGACCCTGCCGTACATTGACCCCTAAGTACTAACTTAAAATGATCCCACTCCAAGTGAATAGAAGAGGCCATCCCACTATGTCCTCAAAGTACTGTTCTATATTGATCCTGATTTCCTCCCTGTATGCCTGGTCCTCCAGTGATTTGTTTTTTAAGCGCCACATGGATATGCAAGCCCTACAGCATGCCCAGTCTAGGTGTAAGAGGACAGGGTTGTGGTTAGAGATTGTGCGAGCCAAGCACCCTATATTGGAAACCAAGCTGTGGACGTCAGAGGAGCAGAGCAATATGTCAAGACGTACATGTAAGTCATGCAGACTAGAGAAGAATTAATAGTTACTGGATTGCTGGTGAGTTAGCCTCCAAGTGTCCACAAGTACCCACCTCTTCTGGCACTCCGAGAAGGTGTGAGCTGTTCTAAACATCTGGGCGTCTGGCAATGGGGGTGTGATCTAGTTACATAAGGGACTGTTATGTGGTTGAACTCTCCCCCATTAAAGTTGGGTGTGTGAGGTACAGTGCCAGGGGGGCTGATAAACTTGACAAAATTAGTCCCTGATCTGAGTTGGATGCATAGATATTAACTAATACAATGTCCTGATCCTCTAGTCTGCCTGTCACCACAGCATAACGTCCCTCTCGGTCACTCAGGTGGCCTCTATGCTGGAACAGAACCCTGGCCCTGATCCATATTAGGACACATCTAGTGAACATGAGTAGGTGGTACAGTAAGCTGGGCCCCTCCACCTTTGTTGAAGCGCCAGCCCCTCCTTAGCTGTTAGATGAGTTTCTTGCAAGAGTTCCACTTGTATACCTTGTTTATTTAGGTAGAACAGCACTTTATACCTCTTGGACATCATGTGCATTTCCTGGATGTTCCAAGAAAGGTATTTATAGGTCGCTGGAGCAGCCATTAGATGCAATCAGCCTTCGGTGTGGGCCCACCGCATCTCCCTCCCCATCATCTGCTTGTGCTTGCCACAGGCTGGCATATATGAGATTCAGAATGTTGTAACTATCATATCCCCAACATAGTAACTCAGTAACCCCCAACCAGCTCCAACATACCAGGACAAGCAGGGCATTCTTCCGCCCCCATCCAAACAATCATTATATTCAATGTTATTTGTAGGTGTACCCACAAAACATGCAAAGAAGGGGTTAAGCTTTTGTGGATACACAGCACATCCAAGAGCTCGATTACAGTAAGATGCTGTTGCTTGCAACATTCAGACTTATTTGGGTATATTCATTACATCCTTGAATGTCAAGTTTTCAGTAACCAATGCTTGTTAAATGTCTCATTTATTATAACTAATGGTTGTTGATTATGCACATTGTATCCCACCTGCTAAACTTGTGCCAACTGTAACAGCCAAAACATGTGCTCTTCACAATGTGATCTGTATTGAACGTGTGCCACAATTAGGAGGATAATTGCTCATTTCCTTAACAAGCAACCAACTGCCTTTCCACCTGCTGCAACTGTAACTGCCAAAACGTGCTCTTCACAATGTGACCTGTATTACACATGTGCCACAATCAGAAGGATAATTGCTCATTTCCTTAACAAACAATCAACTGCCAAAAGGCACATGTGCACATTTGATTATTTAGAGATGCTTGTGAGTCTGAGGTCTTGCTTGGCTTCATACCTATTGTTTTGCTCACCTAGTTCCAGTTAAGTAAAGTTCCTTATCCTCCAGCCTGCTTCCAGTTGAGTTATAGTGCAAGTAAAGTTCCCTGTTGTCCAGTCTGCCTCCAGTCGAGTTCCAGTGTTACTTGTTCTCCGACCAGCTTCCAGTTGAATTCCAGTATTTCTCGTCCTCCGGACAGCCTCCAGTCGGGTTACGGCGATCCTCACCCTCTAGTTGGCTTCCTGCAGAGTCCCAGCTCTCCTCTTCCATCTTCTGCCAACGATCCTGTGTTTCCTGTAAAAGAGAGAAAATAAGAAAGGTGAAAAAACCCAGTTAGGGTTCTTCTGAAATTTTCAAGCAAGTAACTTAATTTCAAGGTAAAGAAAGAATAATCGCTTAAATGAAACAAAAACTGAGCTCTGTCTTTTAAATAATTTATGACAATAAGAACTAGCGTAATTTATTGTTTCAATCAATCAATCTATCAATCAGTTTTATAAAGTGCAACTACTCACCCGTGAGGGTCTCAAAGCGCTGGTGGATCTAGGCCTCATTCGAAGAGACATGTCCTGAGGTTCTCCCTGAAGACGGTTAATGATGGGCTTTGTCTGAGGTGCACGGGTAGGTTATTCCAGCTCTTGGCTGCGAGGTAGGTAATCTTCCTCCAATGGTGGTTTTCCGGACACGTGGAATGGTGGCTAGTGCCTGCTGGGTGGATCGGAGGGGTCTAGCGGGGTTATGGAAAGAGATGCGATGATTCATTGTTTGAGTGGGAATTCATGATACCGCTAAACGGACATAAGGAAAGACATATTTCCTGTAACAAGCGCTCCCATGAGAACTACGAGATTGGAAATAGAGCAAGTTGATCAGAACTATTATTAGTCAGAGATTATGCCAGAACACAAAGAAGCCCTTTAGTCAAGTTGATTGTTTTTGAGTTTGGACATTGCTTCAGAGACTCTGAAAGTATTGTAAAAAGAGGAAGAGACTTGTTCTGCCTTATAGAAATTTATGCACTGTATGTCAACCTCAAATGACATTATGCTATGTGCAATAGTTTATGCAAGTTCAATGTATTAATGAAGAAATGGTTTTGCAAAGCAGAATGCTAAATAGCAGGAACCTAGTATTTTGAGAAATCAGAAGTCCTGACGCCCAACACGACACCAGCAGTCCGATCCTGCAGTCCACGAAGCAGAAGCTGGTATTTTCTATTTTCTCTTCCCAAAATCCCCTGCCCCTTGAGGACTTGCGAGTGGGCAATGTACTCTTCATCGCAGTCACGTTAGTCCTCACCGGTATTGGGGAATTGTCATCCCCCAATCGGAACGCCTGGAATTAAGGTGAGTGGCCTGCACAGAACAGAAGCCAGGCAATAGCATCCTTCACACAGGCCCCCATCCAGCATCCCAGTAGTTATAGAGCCCTGGCTCTGAGGGAGGTGAACATTTGTGTACTTTCTTCTTCCCATTGTGGTGTAGAGTAACTGCAAGCTGCCATCTAAAGGGACTCAGACAACTGTTACCAGTATGGCCAATGTTTCGTATAATGTCGTTCAATGTTCCTGGGGTGATGTGTGACAGCAGTAGACTGGAGTGTCCCGAGATGTTGGAGGTGCTGTCAGATTCGGAGTCCTCAGCATCCTCACCAGTCGTCGGCATCGGAGACCTCGTGCCAGAGCCGCTCAGGGAGTCCACTGCCTCCCTTGCCTGAGTCTTTTCCTGTCGGGCCTCATCTCTGGTTGGGCCAGCAGCGCTGCAAGGGCTGCTCCCAGCCCCTACAGTTTCTGAGAAGGTGTTGGCTCAGAGACTCGCAACGAGGGCCCAGCTGCGGGCAGTAATCAAGCCAGTCCCAAATCGCCTATGGGAACTGGAAGAATCTGGTGCCATTAGGAGTTGCCACACTAAGCCGCGTCAGGAACACCATCCCGTACTGTAGTCCAGGCTGCCTGAGCCTTTTCTTGGCCTCCAAGATTGTAGAGCGCTGCTTCTGTATGTCCCGAAAAATCTTCACTCTGCTGTTGTCCACCAGCCTTGGCCTGGGACAGTATATGGTCTTGGTCCTCGTAAAACAGTAGTTTTGCCATAACAGGCTGCAACAGTGCCCCCGGGACCGGTGGGCGTGCTGGTACTCTATGAGCTCTCTCTAGAGCAAAGAAAGGAGAGAGTCCCTCCTGTGACAGTTTTGCCCGGATCAGTTTCTCATGGTAATCTAACATATTATCCCCTTCAATTCAGTCACGAAGCCCCACCACTCGGATGTTGTTGCGGAGGGACCAATTCTCAGCATCTTCAGCCCAGAGTTCGAGCCTGCGGATTTTGGTCTCCATTGCTGCTAGTCTCTCATTCCTCGTAGGCATGGCAGGGGGCACTTCAGCGAGTTCTCATTCTGTCACAGTGATCTTCTCCGTGAGCCGTTGATGGTCATTTCTAAGGAGGCCTAGCTCCACCCCAGAGTGTCAATTTACATTTCTAACACCTTTCAGGAGGCTGTTATGGCTTGCAATATGTCTTGGAGCATGCCTCCCTCCCCTGGGGAACCAGGCAGAGGGATTTAGAGCACCTTTGCCTGCGATAGTGTTTGTAGGGTCCACCAAGCAGGTCTGTTGTCTCCCTTTACCACTTTGCCCATAGTGAGTGCTGTGCTGTGGGTGGAACAGAGTCCATCTCAGTCACAGTCAATTGAGGGCAATGCCCCTACCAGATGAAGTCACAGCAGGGGGTGTCCAGGTCTCGCTTAATCCCCACCTCAGCAATATCTAAGGGAAGAGAATATCCCAGTGACTGTCAGTGAAGTGCTCAATGTATTAGGAGGGTGTCAGGGGGGCCCGTTCCTCAGTGATGGAGGTCCCTGATGTTCACACAGACTAGAGAGCGCCCCCCTTCTGTCACATGCCCTATCCCAGCAGGTGGCCTCCAAACTGAGAGGGGGACTGCAGAAGGCGTCCAACAGAGTTCAGGAGCAGACGTGTTTCTGGCACACCTGGACAGCACTACTGCCACTCCCTGGGCACCCAGCAGGGAGGGGCCCTGTTGTAATCTTGTATTCTTATATAGTATGGTATACTTATATATTTTTATGGATTGTTATTGTAGAAATACAACCATGTTTTAACCAGACCACAAGTTCCTTATACTATTCTTAGAATCTTTGGAACTGGAACTCGCGGTCTGGGATAAGACGGGTGTGGTACTTGCTGAGAGACGTGTTCTCCAATGGACGTGTCTCCCGTTGTGGCCATATTTATCAATAAATAACTCTTCAACCTTCACTTGATGTCCACTTACCTTTACTTGACAGGCCCCGTTAGTGCACGCTGTGAGCAGTGCCTTGTATAGGCCGATGCTCATCTGGGTCCTGTGGAACAGTGCGAATCCGGATCTCAGGCAGCTTGACATATTGGTGACAACGGAAATCCTTACTGCCAACACACGAAGATCGACTTTGACATTGGACAACTCAATGGATCGATTCACTCTTGATGGCAAATGGAGATTTTCTTAGTTTTAGTGAAAGAAAGTCTTGATTTTATTAAAGACATGGAGGCGAGTATTATGCTATCTTCTCTTGCTTTTATTCAAACAGCAGCCAAGAAAAAAACTACAACTCCCAGCAAATATAGCTGGGAAGACTACAAAATACATGTCACGAAGAAGTAACCAATCAGGATAACAGGTAGGTATAAACATCTTGACTGAGAGCAACAAGTCCTCTTTTCTTGCAGAGTGGTTAATCAACTCTGAATAAAGGAAAAATCAAAAGTAAAATGATGCATGTCAATAGAAACGAGAAAAAGGCTTCCAAACGATAAATGACACCAAAAGTATTTTCATCAAAGACCGGATGAAGCATAGAATGTTGGAAACCTTGAAATAAGGACCACTTATGCACATTTGTAGGTAGACCAGGCGGAGCGTCACACTGTAGACGAGGAAAACTTCTAAGACGTCTGGTTGGTAGAGGTAGATGAACCTGATCAAAAACAAAGGGAGGGTTAGAAAGAAAAGTGGCGAGATAATACTCTGTAATTTTATTACAAAACACGGAGGCTCCTATTATGCTAGTTCAAAGCATAGAAATTACAGAACTGGCCACATGAGAGACAGGTTTACAATAGAACGTTCTAAAGGTTGAGACATTAGACCAATCTGCTGATTTGAGAATGTCCACTAAACTCAAGCCTGCCCAAAAGGCCTCGGATGCCACAGCTCCTCTGGTGGAATGAGCCCCAAAGACAGAAATGTCAATACCTGCAAGGTTCATAATCCATTTTACCCAACGGGCTAAAGTAGTGGACGATTGTGAGGGGACCTAAAGGAGACGAGGAGTTGAGTTTCAGAAGGCTTTCTCAAATCATTTGTTCTTGATATATACTCTCTCAAACAACTTCCCACACATAATTCAGCATGATCAGGAAAATATGGGTAAAAAACTGACATTAGCAGTATTCTGTACAGAAGTCACATCTAAGGCTCTAACATCAGAAATGCGTTTTAGAGAAACTAGACAGAGGAGAATAGTCAGTTTGGCAGAAAGGAATTTGAGGGATAAGAGAGAATTAGGTTGTTGAGATAGTAGGAATTGCAAAATCACATTGACATCCCACATAGCGTTATACTTAGGTAAGGGAGGTTTAGCAAAACGTACTCTCTTTAACAGCCGGCAAATTAGAGGATGTTCACCGATTGGTTTATTGTTGACTCAAACATGTTCCACGGAAATCAGAGATCTGTGCATATTAACCGTTCTGTACGCACTTCCCCAAGCTGCCAGGGAAGCTAAAAAATTAACGACGAGAACTACATCCGCTGAAAAGAGATCGGCACCCCTGACCAGACACCAATTATGCCAAGCTGACCAGGCTGACTTATATGCCTTGGTTGTTCCGGGAGCCCAGGCCTGGCGGATGAAGCTAGCAGCTTGCTGCAAAATTCCTGGGGTTCTCCAGGAAGACCCGAAAGCATCCATGCCACTAGTTGAAGGGAATGATTGAGTATTAACTCGTGAGGTTGACCCATCGGATTCAACAAAAGAGAGGGGGAGGAAAGGGAAGTCTATTAAATAGTTCCAGAGCTGAAGGGAACCAAGTTTGGCCCTGCCAAAGGGGAGTGATTAATAAGATTATGGTGGATTGGCGGCGCTTGTGCGCCAAAACTCTTGAGATTATAATGAAAGGAGGGAAAGCATAGTTCGTCTGATTGGACCAGTCCTGTTGAAAAGCGTTGAAAGCCAATTCCTGAGGATCCGGTCGCCAACTGTAGAAATGGGGGAGCTGGGAATTCAAGCAAGAGGCAAAGAGGTCGATCAAGAAAGGACCGAATCTGGAAAAAAGGTTTTTGAAAACCGAAGGATGAAGCTGCCAATTGCTGGAGTCCTGAAGATATCCGGAACACCAATCTGCAATCGTATTCATGTTTCCTGGAAGATATTCCGCTTGCAGAGAAATTTGATTTTGAAGACAAAATTCCCACAGACTCTTTGCTAACTCAGCGAGAGGTTTTGACCGAGTACCTCCTAGGTGATTTATGTATCGGACCGCCGAGAGATTGTCTATCCGGAGGAGAATAGAACAACTTACCTTGTCTTTGGCAAATGTTTGGATCGCAAAGGAACCTGCAAGAATCTCTAAACAATTTATATGCAGTGACAACTCCTCTCTTAACCATAGACCTCAAGTCGAGAACTGAGCACATCTTGCGCCCCAACCAGTCCGACTTGCATCAGATTCTAAGACAAGATCTGGTGCTGTAGAGAAAATTGCTCGGCCATTCGAGGCGTCTAGATGATCGAGCCACCATTGGAGTTCGACACGAGAATCGTGGTCTTGCGACACCAAGTCCTCGTACCCGAAACCTTCGCGTAGGTACCTAATTTTTAATCTCTGGAGCGCCCGATAATGAAGGGGACCCGGAAATATAGCCTGAATAGACGAGGCAAGAAGACCGATTATATGGGCTAATCCCTTGATTGTAAGTTGTGACTTGTTCAAAACCAATACTATTTCTTTCTTTATATGGGAAATCTTTTGAGGTGGAAGGTGAAGGGTAGCCTTGACGGAATCTATGAGAAACCCTAGAAACTCCATCTGATGAGACGGAATGAGATTGGATTTTTCTCTGTTGATGAGAAAATCTAGACTTTGAAGGAGAGAAACAAATTTCTCTAAGTGTTATATCAGAATGGATCTGTCCTGGTGTAAAATGAGAAAATCGTCTAAGTAGACCATGATCCTGACACCCTGAGCTCTCATGTGTGTCACCACTGGTTTTCACCTTGGTAAAACACCATGGGGCTGAAGAAAGACCGAAGGGGAGGCATTTGAGGCGGAAGAATTGGTCCTTCCATTGAAATTGAAGACTGATGAATTGGAATGGAGAGATATGCATCTTGGAGGTCTAAACGAACCACCCAAACGTTTTCTGATAACAAGTCCCGAAGATGGAGAATAGTTTCCATCTTGAAGTGATGGTACACTACAAAATTGTTGAACAACTTTAAGTTTATAACCAGACAAAAAATGTTGTTCTTCTTTCGAACCAGAAATAGACTACTGACAAACCCTGAAGGATGAGGGGAACATACTTCTATTGCTTGTTTGAGAATGAGGGAGTGGATCTCCTGAGAGAGCAATTTGTCTTGTTCTTTGGAGAAAACCAAAGGTTTTGGATGCCAATGTTGGATTAGAGTGGAATAGAGCTCTATACAATAACCTGAAACAGTTTGTAATACCCACGGATCTGTTGTCAACATTTGCCAATTTGTTAGGAACAAGGATGTCCGTCCTCCCACCAACAATGGACCAGAAGTGTGATCTCTTACCTGAGTTTTGAAAGTCTCTGGATCTGAAGCCACGTCTGAAGGAATGGTTCCTCTGAGGATAGAACTGTGGCTTGAACTCCTGTTGAAACGAAGTGGAGCCTCTGGTCTGATTGATCGCACCCCTGTGGGTGAATCGCCCGGCAAAGCAACTCCTGTCTTTGCCGGCTCTGCCAAAAACATGCGAGTGAAATATCTTCTGCATAGATGATTGTGCCTTGTCAACTGATGTAAAGGTGGCCACATATTTACTAAGCTCCTTAATAAAGGAGTCCCCAAAAAGAAATCCATTAGCCTCAAGTCCCATCTCCTTGGAAGCAAGGTTGCTTAACTTGGGATCAATTTTTAATAAAATACTTTTCCGTCTTTCTTGTGCCATCAAAGCATTTGTGTTGCCAAGAAGGCAAATCGCCCTTTGGGCCCAATTTGAGAGAACAACCGGGTCAACTTTCCTGCCCTCCATCCTGGCTTCTTCAGCCAAATCCAAAATTCTTGTGAGAGGACCGGAAAGATCCAATAATCTGTCCTGGCAGTTGGTCCAGGCCCTGTCTACCCCTTTTTTGGGGTCCTTGCCAAACTTCGTGAAGAACATCAGCATATTTGTGTCACTCATTGGAGTGCCAGTTATATTGTTAGGAAGGGAAGGTCTGGGACATTCAGATTTCAACCTGTTATGCACCAGTTTATCTAATGGTTGGCGTAACTTCTTGGAGACGTACGCTGCCACATGTTCACAGGGAGTCCACTCAGTGGAGTTAGGGTGACGGATAAGCGTAGGATCAAACCTAGGTTGACCTGAGAAGTCCAATAAAGAATCATTATTATTGTTCTCATTTGATTTTGATGACTCTCCCAGTACGTTTAGAGAAGTTTTACGCCTCTTCTCCACAGGCCCTGACCAGATCATTATGTCAGGATCATCCTTATCCGTATCTGTATCACCCATATCATCGTCTGTATCTCCCAAATGAGAAATTTTAATGGGGAAGGTAATATTAGAGGAAGTACTTGGTTGAATGGAGGAATTTTTTAAAGGAGAGTCCGAATTAGAGGCTACATTGTCTGCTTTTCGTTTTTTCATCTTCTTGGAAGCAGGAGGTGAAACATCAAAGGACAAAAGTTTTTTGACTGAAGCTTCAAAGGACTTGGAAAAATCACAAATTGAGCTTGAGATCGCTTTCTGAACGGAATCCTTGATAAAGGAATCCAAATTTTCTTTAAAATTTTGAGCCTCTTCATCTTCTGAAAATGTTTCTATTTTATAAATCTATAAAATGTGTAATAACTAATTGATAATTTTGGGGGCATACACGTTTTTAAGGATGATTCCATTTGGATTAGCATTGGCTGCCTGGGTATTCAAAGATTGATTCATATGCTGTTTGGTGATATGCAGGGCATACAAGCATATCAAGATGACATTTTGATCTTTGCTGAGAACATTGAAACTCAAAATGTCATATTACAGGAAGTAATAACCATGCTAGAACAAGTGGGAATGACAATCAGATGGAACAAGTGTAGTTTTAGGGTGCAGGAATTTGAATATCTAGGCCATACTATTACATCTTCAGGTATAAACCGAAATGATGCTTAATTAAAGCAATCCAAGATGCAAGGCCACCTAAGGATAGAGACGGTCTAAGATACTTCCTGGGTTTGGCTAAATATTATGCACGTTTTGTGCAAGGATATGTTTGATTAGAAGAACCGTTGAGAGCTCTCCTCAGAAAAGATTTGAAATTCATTTGATCAACTGAAGTTCAGCAAGCTTTTTGTAGAACTAAACAAATTATCATTGATGCACCAGTGTTAAATCCATACAATGGTCATGACAAATGCATGATTACAGTATATGCAAGTTCTACAGGACTTGGAGCTGTACTTAGCCAATGGTCTGATGGAAGGGAGCTCGCCATAGGATTTGTGTCGAGAACACTCAAACCTTCAGTAATGTTTTATAGCACAATCGAAAGAGAGATGTTAGCTTGTGTCTGGGCAGTACATAAATTTAGAATGTATATATGGAGTCAAAGGTTTGAATTGTACACAGACCATAAACCATTAGTGAACATATTGAATAGTCCAATGCTTTATCAGCCAGACTAATAAGATTGGTTTCAAAACTGCAAGAATACAATTATGAAGTTAAACACTCATCGGGTGGCAAGAACTATAGAGCAAATTGTTTATCAGGTATGTCTTTGGAGAATAATGAAGATGATGTTTATTCTGAAAACACTGACTGTGTGGTTGCTGTAGAAGATGCAGTGAGTGGTAGTGATAGTAACATTTCTGAGGAAGAATGGTTACAAGCATGCAGTAAAGACAAAAACATGCAAGAGGTTAAGAGATATGTACGTAATGGATGACCACAAAGAAGATGTCTATCTGGAGAATTAAAAAATGTTTCACAGGTAGCGGATGAATTATTTGTAATTAGTGATTTTCTGGTGCAGGGAGAGTTATATGTTCCACCTGTACATTTAAGAAATGAGTTAATACAGTTAGCTCATCAAGTTCACTTAGGAATTTCCAAAACTGTTCAAAGATTGAAACAACATTGTTGTCGGCTGTCAATAGACTCCAAGGTAAAACAGTTTATTGATAGGTGTTCTAACTGTTTGGTATCAGATCAACATTGGCGGTGTAAAGAAACACCTTTATGCCCAGTGCCATTTCCGAGTGCTTCTCGGAACAAAGTAGGATAAGATTTTGCAGGACTATTCACTTTGCTTCCTAATAATATTAAATATATGATGTTAATGATTGATTAATATCCAAAGTGGATTTATTTTTCATTCACAGAGTCACCTAGCACTAATGCAGCAATATCATTTTTGGAGAACATATTCAAGTTAGAAGGAGCTCCAAGTGAAATTGTTAAAGATAATGGGATGCATTTTGTATCAAATAAAATGTGTTCATTTTTAAAGCAACATGATGTAAAACATGTGAAAGTTGCCTTGTATTCTCCAACATATAATGGCTTATGGAAAAAGCGATCAAAGTAATGTATGAAGCAATACAAACAGCTTTTGCTCAGGTCAGGATGTGTTGACATTTTTTAAAAAGAAAGTTTGCTCTTATCATTTTACCCCTTGTAGTACAACGGAAGAGGCTCCATTCACCTTAGTAAGGGGATGCAAGGTACACACTAGTTTTGATCTAAGTTGGCTAGACAGAATGAATAATTGCATTCATTCTGAGGAGGTTAATAAAGAAAAGTTAGTTACCCCATTAGCTTTAAAACAAGTGGAAATGAAAAAGAATTATGATCTGGTAAAAGATATATGTCGGAGATTGGGTTATGATAAGGAATTCGAAGAGTGTAACAAAAGGAGAATCTAAGTTGTCAGTACCCATGAAGGTGGAAAAGATCAGGAGGCGAGCTATTCTAGTGCGAGATAAAGGTTGGTGGAACAGGAGACAATTAGTTAAGTTGTCTCCAGAGCAAGAAGGTATAATTAAGAAAAATAAAATAGTCAATGACTCGATTGGATGGTCGTCATGGTTACAACCTCATAAGGTGAGTGTTAAAAATAACCTTCAGCAAATACATACTCAAAATCAAAGCTCAGTTGTTCAAGGAACTTGTCATTTTATGGGTCAGAACCTGACAAGTAGTCAACAAAATGTCAAAGGGAAAAGACTCAATTCATGCTCTTCACGGTCTGTTAAAATTCCAAGCCGTTTTAATGACTTTGTAATGTATTAGATGTAACAGTAATGTTTTGCAAGTGCTGTATTTTGTTTTGCTTATTTATAAGGGGGAAGATATTGTAATGTTGTATTGTTATATAGTATGGTATACTTATATATTGTATGGATTGTTACTGTAGAAATACAACCATGTTGTGTTTTACCAGACTACGAGTTCCTTGTTCTGTTCTTAGAATCTTTGGAACTGGAACTCATTGTCTGGGAAACGACAGGAGCGACAGTTGCTGCAGGACGTGTTCTCCAATGGATGTGTCTCCCGTCGTGGGCATTTTTATCAATAGATAACTTTTCAACCTTCACTTGATGTCCATTTACCTTTACTTAACAGGCCCTCTGGGTGCACGCTGTGAGCAGCGCCTTGTATTGGCCAATGTCGCTCTGGGCCCCATGGAGCCAGGTGAATACGGATCTCGGGCAGCAAAAAAGGGCCCACAGCCAGTCCTCTCCTGCCTCACACTGGAATCGCAGGGGAGCACTCAACGCGCAGTCTCTGATGCGAAGGGCACCTCCCCGTGGAGGTGCTCCCGAGCCAGAGCCAGAGTCATGCTCCTCAAGGCAGGGCAGCGGCAAGGACGTCAACACAGCTCCCTGCCAGGCCTCAATGCAGCAGCCCGTGGCCCCACTGTTGTGCCGCCGATCATAGCCTTGTGCTTTGCTGCTAGGGTATCTTCACCATCCTCCAACCACTCATGTCCGAACATCAGCCGCCAAGCCAGATAGGGCTTTGCCTCATCCTTTGTCAACTGAGCACCGGGGCCCTCCAAAGCTGCCTGGGATGCTACTTAGCCTGGCATCCACACTTCTTGTCAGCGGCTGTATGTTAGCTGCACCTCGGGGCCCCCAGTGTTGACAATGCTTCTTCTCGCAGTCTGGCTGGGTGCCAGCCACCACTACAGGTCCCGCTGGGTCAGGTCCGTCTTCACTGTGTCTTGGCCTGCCGTCTTAACCGCCATCCTAGGCTGCCGTCTCACTGTACCATTGCAGCCAGGCCAAAAGGGTTTTCTGCATTTTGCCCCCCCACACCCGACCCCCCACTTCAGGGCATTGAAGGGTACCCGCCTTGGGATGCAGCAGTGTTCTGTTCTCTGGTGCCCCCTGGTCTATGTTCGGGGGTCAGGATGGTGCCAGATGGAGCATGGAGAAGTGGAGCGCCGATTTTGATAGCCTACTCCATTGCCATCAGGCCATGCCCTCCCTGTTCTTAAGACCAACTCATGATCCATAGCAGAAAAAAGGCGGTCTATAAGGCAAAGCCCCCACTTCTTCATCCCTACATACAGAGGTACTAGCAAGAAAAAACACCTTCCTTATAAGGAACATCAGATTAATTGTTTCTGAAGCCTCAAAGTGAGGACACTGCAAGGCTTTAAGGGCCAACAGTAGATCCCATGCTGGAGCAACAGGACCAGCAATAGGATGAGTTAGTCTAAAGATTTTCAGTAATTTATTTACCACGACTTCTCCCTTGCTATTGGTATCCCAAGGGCCTCTGAAGGATTGCATTGCCTATAGAGGTCTCAATGTTAAGGCAGCCAAATTCACATGGAAACCAGTCCAATTTTGTTGGTAATTTAACGGACTCAGCAATTGCTTACTACACCATCTCTGAAAAATAACCTCAGTGCCTAGCATAACAAATTGATGTTGATGGTTCCCTCAATTTGTAAATGGCTTTTTCTCAAACTCTATACTTTCAACTTCCACACCGAGGTAGTTAAATATTCCACTGCTTGCACCCGATGATAGAGGGAAAGTCGTCATTGAAATCCAGCTGTAGAGGCAAACTGACAACCTCTCTAACAGATGAAACCAAGGCCTCATTAGCCAGAATGGCACTACCAGGATCATTACTCTGTTGATCCCTATCAACTGTGCGAACACTTTTGAGATCAGGGGTATTGGAGCAAATTCATACTGTAGAGTAACTCATGAGGCCATTTTACTGACATCGTATCCACTCCCCATGGCCCCTCTAGCCATGCCTTTGAGGGAACCCTGACAAGCTGATTGTTGTGAGTTTCCAAAAATAGACCCAGGAAAGACTCTACAAATTCTTGCTATAGCTCCAGGACTTCCAGAGTTAAAGGTAGCAATTGTGATGGAGGATCCCCCGTGCTTAGTGTGTGTGCTTGAGCGTTCACCTTTCCCTTCATATAGGGTAACACAGATGATTCTCTACTTATGGACATATTTGTGTTACCAAAACCCTCAGGGAAGGAGAGCTCATTCTCCCCTAATGATTTAAGTATGTAACTGCTACATCATTGTCTGATCTCACCATGACAGGAAAATCCTTTATCTGAAAGCAAATTAGGGCTTTGGAAATTGGTATCCGCTCCCTCCACTTGGAGGACTTTTGGCTCTCCTGGACCAGCCACTGAGCCTGGGCTGACAAATTGTCCATCCATACTCCCTAGCTATCATTTTTTGTAAAGATTTTGTCTGAATTAATATTACTCACATCCAGTTTTTTTAATGCAGGCCATTTCTTCAAACAAGTATAATTGAAACCTAGGCCCAGCAAGGACTTAAAGAAATACTTTCTACATACTTCCTGTTCTCCTACCAGTCTTGTCCAGAGACAGGAAAAAATCCAGGAAGATGCTCCAAGGTCTCCAAGGTTTGTGGCTTGCACATAATGATAGAGACTGTTTTAAAATATGCCATTCATGCTCATTAACTGAGGCTGTGACATTTGTGCGCATTAAAGGAGATGGTACAACATAAATGAAACTGTGATCAATGAGAATGTGGTCCAAAATGTAAGTCTTACGTCACTGCATCTGTTTACCTCTCTCATTTTCTGATATCCCTGCCCTAACGTTAAGGGAAATAGATTTGACTACAACTAAGACATTTCATATTTTTTTATTGTGATGGAAAAAGGGCTAATATTCCTTCATATACAATATAGCTCAAAGGTACTCCTTGGAACTGACAGAGATAAACAGATTTGTCCAGGAGACAATTCTGCCAATTTCTCAGCTTTGGGATCTTCTAAACACCAATCGTAGCTCCTATTATACAACTAAAACCTTAGAGGATGTTCACTCCTAAGTCTTCTTCGCTGTCAGGAATCCCCCTTTCCTCCTTGTAAGAACTCTGCTTTCTCCACCTCCTTTAAACTCAGTTGACACTTCTTATTAAAACATATAGTGCGCAGCTGGTGCATACCTGGAACACCGTGTAGGAATTATTAACTACCTTAACAGTTTATTTGCCACTGCCCTATGCAAAACCTACACTAGAGAGAGGAGTATCTTAAATCTCTGGTTTACATTTTGTCTGCGATATCAGACCAATGTTATGTACTCGACCTTTTGCAGCACATGAAATTTAAGGGTCGCAGATCAGAACTACACAGCGTGCATTTTAAGGGGAATACTTTTGTATTCTTTTATTACAGGAAGCTCCTGTTATGCTTTCGTATATTGCTGTAATTCACGGGCTCCACCTGTTTTAAAAATAAAATCTAGGTACATCTCATAAATGAAAATTGTTCCGAGCTATTAGTGGCTTTAACCATATTTGAGGAGTGACCACATCAAATACTATCACAGTATTGACCACACCTTGCAAGATTACTAGTAGTGACCACCCAGATGCATATCACAATATCCAGGGAGAAAATATTGTCATACCAAAATATCATATCCAGAATATTGGTGAGGACAATATAATGAAAGTACGTTTACGTGGGTGAGTATAGATTTACTTTTCTTAACCACACATTTACATGAATTAAGATACATCAAGATAAATAGATGAGTTAAGAAAGTAAATCAAAGTAAACTTACAAATAAATATTTACCTTTAGTATATTGTGGTAGTTGATATTTTAGATAGAATATTTCGGCCGAACGATATTTAAAACTCAAAATTATATAATTAATGAAATAACAGCCAAAGCTGAAAGTGTCCACTGATATAAAGGAAATACCACAGCTATAAATCTCCTCAGCTCGATTCGAACTATCAGACAAAGAACAACTTTAAGTATATTTTGGAATTTGTATCATTTTGGTTTCAAACATCAGCACATGTTTTTCTATCCAAAACTGCAATTTTCATAATGGGTTAGCACACAAAAATATTATTTATTTTTCTGGATAAAAAATGTTTTTGCCACAAAAATATTTTATTCATGCATGGTCCCCAACTGTCAGCTTGTGATGTGCCTATACAAATGTCATTGACTGATTCTTCTCCCCCTGCCCAGGTATTGCCGTCACATGCCAGTGACGCCCACTATAGTGTGAAATATGCCTAAGTTATGCCCAGGATAATCACCATTAGGTAAGTGCCACAATTGTTTCATGGTTGCCCACCCTAATGCTAAGAACCACTACATCATGTCAGTGATGGACATTATTACTGCAAGGATGACCGCAATTGTGTAAGAGACGGTCATAATTAGGCCAAGCATACTGACAGTATGGAAAGGGAAGCTACCATAAAGCCATGCTTAGTTCTAGGATGCTCAACATGTTAATATCCCAGTATTGGGTCAGGAATAGTCATAACTGTGCCAGAGATTAACCCCTTATGTTGGGGAATCATTATACAATTGGTGTTCACTGACACGACGGATGGGTCCTAGAGTGAGAAAATGTCTTTCAAGGAGGGACCCAAAACCAGCAATATATATAATGTCTGCATAATAGCACATGTATGAGCAAAGACTTAAACAAATAAGCATACATGCGCACATCAATGCTACTATCTAAAACAAAGAAGGCCATTACTTGTCTTCACCCTCTGCTCTCCTTAGCTACCTAGCTGCTAGTGCTCGGTTATTACACACTTCTACTATAATAGGCAGTCTCACACTCTAGCGACTAGTCTGGTTATTGCTGGCATTTCTTTTCTGTCCCAGTTTTCACAAGTATTGTATGATAGGTAGAATGAGGCCTGCAAAGTCACCAACCTTAATGTGACTTTGCCAAATTGAGAGTGGAGACAAGTGGTGATTTTACAAGTTCTGCAGACCGTCACAATGTGTGTTTGTGAGTAAGCTTGTGGTCATGTCTTTGGTTAAGCTGATGGCCACTTCAAAGAGAAGTGTAGTGAGAGCATAATAGCTAGTCCTTCTGAATTACAAAACTGTGTTGGGCTGCACTTTAGGGAGCTATCTACCAGCTATCTACCAGTAGCTCCTGAGCCACCTGTTGGAGACCATTACTCTAATTGAACAGCTGCAATGTAAAATAGCAAAATACAGTATCCTGTATTCCCTAGGAGGAAAACAAACAACTTTCACCAATCCCACAGAGTAAACACCTAATTGTATTCAACTGTAAAAGTCAAGACCTTTTTTCTTGCTGCTGCATGCAAGGTAGGGGTCCTATGCTTTTATGATTATTTTGCATTGCTTACATTATTATTTAGTGTCTCTTTTCAATTAGATTTAACCACGTGGTTGTTTGTCTCATGTGTTTTAGCATACCTCACCCTTATGGTAGGATGTCTAACCACGTTTACGTCTTCCACACAGACATCTTTTAGTAGCTTGTTGCTGAAAACCTATTGTGCACCACGCCATTTCTCAGGGTGAGCTTTCCGTCAACCAATACTTACTCATACTTACTGTAAGGAAATGGCTCCCTGTTGCAGTTACCCCCCACTTTTTGCTTGATACTGATGCTGACTTGACTGAGAAGTGTGCTGGGACCCTGCTAACCAGGCCCCAGCACCAGTGTTCTTTCACCTAAAATGTACCATTGTTTCCTCAATTGGCACACCCCTGGCACACAGATAAGTCCCTTGTAAAAGGTACCAGTGGTACCAGGGGTCCTGTGACCAGGGAAGGTCCCTAAGGGCTGCAGCATATGTTGTGCCACCCTAAGGGACCCCTCACCTAACACATGCACACTGTCATTGCAGATTGTGTGTGTTGGTGGGGAGAAAAAGGCAAAGTCGACATGGCATCCCCCTCAGGATGCCATGCACACAAAATAATGCCTGTGGCATAGGTAAGTCACCCCTCTAGCAGGCCTTACAGCCCTAAGGCAGGATGCCCTATACCACAGGTGAGGGCATAGCTGCATGAACAATATGCCCCTACAGTGTCTAGGTCTATTCTTGGACATTGTAAGTACAGTTGTGGCCATATTAAGTATATGGTCTGGGAGTTTGTCAAAAACAAACTTCACAGCTCCATAATGGCTACACTGAATACTGGGAAGTTTGGTATCAAACTTCTCAGAATAATAAACCCACCCTGATGCCAGTGTTGGATTTATTAAACAATGCACACAGAGGGCATCTTAGTGATGCCCCCTGTATTTTACCCAGTTGTTCAGTGCAGGACTGACTTGTCTGTGCCAGCCTGCTGCTGAGAGACGAGTTTCTGACCCCATGTGGTGAGGGCCTTTGTGCTTTCTGAGGACAGAAACAAAAGCCTGCTCTGAGTGGAGGTGCTTCACACCTCTCCCTGCAGGAACTGTAACACCTAGCAGTGAGCCTCAAAGAAGGCTCAGGATTCGTGTTACAATGCCCCAGGGCACTCCAGCTAGTGGAGATGCCCGCCCCCTGGACACAGCCCCCACTTTTGGGGGCAAGTCGAGGGGAGATAATGAGAAAAACAAGGAGGAGTCACCCACCAGTCAGGACAGCCCCTAAGGTGTCCTGAGCTGAGGTGACTCCTGCCTTTAGAAATCCTCCATCTGGATTTTGGAGGATTCCCCCAAGAGGAATAGGGATGTCCCCCCTCCCCTCAGGGAGGAGGCACAAAGAGGGTGTAGCCACCCTCAAGGACAGTAGCCATTGGCTACTGCCCTCCCAGACCTAAACACACCCCTAAATTCAGTATTTAGGGGCTCCCCAGAACCTAGGAAAATAGATTCCTGCAACCTGAAGACGAAGAAGGACTGCTGACCTGAAAGCCCTGCAGAGAAGACGGAGGCACCAACTGCTTTGGCCCCAGCCCTACCGGCCTGTCTCCCCACTTCAAGAAAAACTGCAACAGTGACGCATCCCCCAGGGTCCAGTGACCTCTGAAGCCTCAGAGGACTACCCTGCATCTAAAAGGACCAAGAACTCCTGAGGACAGCGGCCCTGTTCCAAAGAAACTGCAACTTTGCAACAAAGAAGCAACTTTTAAAGACCCCACGTTTCCCGCCGGAAGCGTGAGACTTTCCACTCTGCACCCGACGCCCCCGGCTCGACCTGCGGAAAACTAACTCTACAGGGAGGACTCCCCGGCGACTGCGAGCCCGTGAGTAGCCAGAGTTGACCCCCCTGAGCCCCCACAGCGATGCCTGCAGAGGGAATCCAGAGGCTCCCCCTGACCGCGACTGCTTGCTTCAAGGAACCCAACGGGTGGTAAAGACACTGCACCTGCAGCCCCCAGGACCTGAAGGAACCGAACTCCAGTGCAGGAGCGACCCCCAGGAGGCCCTCTTGCTAGCCCAGGTGGTGGCTACCCCGAGGAGCCCCCCCCCCCCTTGCCTGCCTGCATAGCTGAAGAGACCCCTGGGTCTCCCATTGAAACCTATTGCAAACCTGACGCCTGTTTGCACACTGCACCCGGCCGCCCCTGTGCCGCTGAGGGTGTAGTTTCTGTGCCTGCTTGTGTCCCCCTGGTGCCCTACAAAACCCCCCTGGTCTGCCCTCCGAAGTCGCGGGTACTTACCTGCTGGCAGACTGGAACCGGGGCACCCCTATTTCCATTGAAGCCTATGTGTTTTGGGCACCACTTTGACCTCTGCACCTGACCGGCCCTGAGCTGCTGGTGTGGTAACTTTGGGGTTGCCCTGAACCCCCAACGGTGGGCTACCTTGGACCCAACTTTGAACCCTGTAAGTGCTTTACTTACCTGTGAACCTAACAAATACTTACCTCCCCCAGGAACTGTTGATTTTGGCACTGTGTCCAACTTAAAAATAGCTTATTGCCATTTTTGCCAAAACTGTACATGCTATTGTGATGATTCAAAGGGCCATATGTACGAAGACTTTTTCCCATAGGCAGAGAATGGGTAAACACCTTTGCTACATCTGGCCCAAAGTTCCTAAGATACCTGAGTGAAATACCTTTCATTTAAAGTATTGTTTGTAAATCTTGAACCTGTGGTTCTTAAAATAAGCTAAGAAAATATATTTTTCTATACAAAAACCTATTGGCCTGGAATTGTCTTTGAGTGTGTGTTCCTCATTTATTGCCTGTGTGTGTACAACAAATGCTTAACACTACCCTCTGATAAGCCTACTGCTCGACCACACTACCACAAAATAGAGTATTAGAATTATCTCTTTTTGCCACTATCTTACCTCTAAGGGGAACCCTTGGACTCCGTGCACACTACTTCTTACTTTGAAATAGTATATACAGAGCCAACTTCCTACACTTACCATGAGCTAACTTTCTTGCCCATTTGGTTAGCTTGCTTCTTATTTGATGGCTTTCTTCTTTCCTCTTCTTGTTTTTGTCCCTCCCGTGAACCATAGGTTTACCATCCTTTTTATTGGATGACTTGTATTCTTCCAATGCTTACATAGAGGAAAGTACATTTTTTAAAAATTTCTTTAAGCACTCCATGAAAGTGCACTTTCTTTATCTTGCTGTCTCTCTCTGTTATATGCGTGTCTGCTGTGATTCATGAGGAGTGGCATTATGCTTAATATGTTCCCACCTCCAGGCAGAACCAATTCCCTGTGCAATCCCTAATTAAAGAACAGGTCTTTAGAGTGGCCAGGCAAGGGGTGGGGTAGGAAGAGGATCAACAACAGGGTCAGTGCTGAAAAGACAAAAAGGTCTGGATTACTACTAGATGATTTTAGTATTCCTAGATGTTCCTTTCCTAACAATTCTTATTCTTGGAATATGTAATACTTTTTTAAGATTGCCGCAACAACCATATAGATAGTTCTGCTCTTTCCTTTTTGGTCTTTTTTGGATAAATACACAATAATATAAGTAAGTGTTAACACTTTACAAAGCCATTCTGTACTAACATTCCAATATTCTCGTGAATAGATTAATGATTCCAACCCCTTTTGTGATTATGAAATTAATGATCACCTTGGATTACCTTTCACATTCTTTAAGAAATCAAGTTTAATAAGTGAAGTTGTTATAAAAAGATTGCCAGCCTCAGGTGAAATTCTTTAACAAATATTGGCCCTCATTATGTCCCCGCCAGGGTGAATGTGGCGGTATTACCGCCAACAGGCTGGCGGTACATACCGCCACATTATGAGTGTGGCGTGATGGCTACAGCCAACCCGCCACTTCTCCTCTACCACCATGGCGGTATGAGCCGCCAGGCTGGACTATGCGCGTTACGGTGGTACCCACGTAACACCCATGGCCTTTGACATAGTCCCAGATTTATGAGATTTTGTAAACCTGGGAATGCGTCAAAAGCCTAAACCTCTCCAGGGGAAGTGTAGCAATGAGAAATAACATTATTCCCCCTATGTTTTTCCTCTTTCTGTGTGTGCTGCATTTTGCACATTCCTGTCCTTTCCTTTTGACGGAGGGCATTGCAGCACAGAAAGATTCCTTGCAGCACTGCCCTGCGCCAGAACCACGTACATGAGACCTACAGTTTTGCCAGGCACTATGGACATAGATTTCAGCCTCTTTAAACTGCTTCGGGCTAGTGTGAACCAGAACTACTATGTCACCCAAGTTTCTTAAAGGATCAACTGACATGGAACTAGAACAGGCTATTTCCAGAAACCGCCTCTTTTCCCAAGTGTCTACTCTCTTATATCCAGTAACCTTCTCACTGTTTTCTTTCAATGATGTGTCAGCAAGCTTCTTCTTTCCCCTCAGCCTTGTTTCTACCCTCCTTATTGTCAGAGGCGTGTGCCTGCTTCTTGTTCTCTCTAGGTGTGTGCGTCACTCCTGACATTAAGAATACTCACACCTACTCAACCCCTGCAGCCTTTTACTAAGCAGAGAAATGACAAGTACAAAGAACTGAGAAAGAGTTGTATTTGGTAGAAAAAGGTGTCGGCTCCAAGTCCACCAAGATAAAAGGTATGCAAAATATCACTGCCCTAGATTAATGCCTCCAAGTAAGACCAGTCTCTTGCTCAATTTGGCACTGAAACCAAGGTGTACCCAACTATTACAACTAGGGCAAAACTGGCATTGTGTTGCATGTATTCCGGTTCATAGAGTACCTGGCTTGACATTGCAGGCAAGAGAACGATGGACTGGGATACGGCCACCGAGCAATTACCAGTGGCAAAGATTAATTCAAGCATCCCACCTATCATTTTTTTGTATACTTAAGCCCCCATAAGCACTGTGCAACACAAGGGGTGGAAGAACTTCATGAAAGGACAATGGCACAGGGATTTCAAGGCATATTGTGGAGACTAAGGGTTAAACTATGCCTAATTGCAGATGGGAGTGATCCTGAGAGGGGAATGTGTTGTGATTCCATCATCCCTAATGAATGAAACATGCAGCTGGCTCATGATGGCCACCAAAGAATGATTAAACTAAAGAATGCTGGGGAAAGTCTGTTTCCCCGGAACAGTGTTGAGGCAGGAATGGTCCCTGCATGTATATGTTGGATGTGGCCCGCTCTCTCGGGCCATCCCCAGATTTTTTGCCTTTTCCCTCCACTTTTGGTTGAATTTGTTTTTGTTAGCTTTCGGACTCTGGACACTTTACCACTACTGACTAGTGCTAATGTGCAGGTGCTCTGTACTCTAAACTTGGTAAAATTGGCTTATCCCCAATTGGCATATTTAATTTGCTTATAAGTTCCTAGTAAAGTGCACTATATGTGCCCAGGGCATGTAAATTAAATACTACTAGTAGGCCTGCAGAACTGATTGTGCTGATTGTTCCACCCTCTACAGTAGCCCTTTACCATGTTTCAGGCCTGCCACTGCAGAGCCTGTGTGTGTAGTTTTAAACTGTCATTTCGACCTGGCAAGTGCACCCACTTGCCAGGCCCAAACATTCCTTGTTATTACATGTAGGTCACCCTTATGGTAGGCCCTGTTTAGCTCCAAGGGCTGTGTGGAGTATATTTAAAATTGAGGACATGTACATTTGAGTTTTACAAGTCCTTGTAGTGAAAAACTTCTAAATGTGTTTTTCAGTACTGCAAGGCCTATCTCTCCTGTAGTTAAACACTGAGAAAAACATTGGGATCAAAACATCTTTTAAGTGTATTTTCCAGTTGGTAAAAGATAGAGATTTGGAGTTTGGTGTCTTTGGACTCACAGTTTAAAATCACAACTTATGGTGAAGTCGGATTTTAAGTTGTAAGTCTGAAAATGACACTTTTAGAAAGTAGGCATTTTCTTATTTTAACCATTCTGTGCCACTGCCTGTCTCTGAATACACATCTGGGTTGGGTGATAGCTAGGCTTTGTGCATTCCCTCTGGACAGCCATACAGAGTGAACTGTGGTGTGACATTTGCATCCTGATGGCCCATCACCAGGCTGATGGGCCTTCCTGGGCTAGATGGGAGGGGGGAAGCTGACACTTAAACCTTAATAGTGCTGCGTTTGTCCCTGCACAAAGCGCTGCATACCCCACCCCCCCCCATACTGAGTTTGGAGCCGGGGCAGGAAAGGTAGGGACTTTGTGATCTTCAAATGATTCTTTGAAGTCTCCCCACTTCAAAGGCACGTATGGGTATATTTACTAGACCCCAGACTCCACCAAATCAGAACTCTTCTGGAAATTAAGACATTCTGCTAGGAGGAAGAGCTGCTGTGCTGTCAGGAAAGACTTCTACTTTGCTAACCGCATTGCTGGGTTGGCCTGCTGATTGCTGTGCTGTAGGAGGGACTGCCATTTTGCTCCCTGCTTTGCTGTGTTGGCCTGTTGCCTCCTGCTTCTTGCCTGGGAGTGAGAAGGACTGGACCTGCTCTCTGCATCCTTCAAACCAAGTTGTCCAAGAGCTTGCTGGGTTGCCTCCTGTTCTTGAAGTCTCAGGGCCATCAAAGACTTCCCTCAACTCTGCTTCAGCCACTTGTGTGAGTCCTCTCTTGCCAAGAGGTGGCAGTGCAGTCCTAGGCCTTGAAAGGGGACTCTGTAGCTGTGTTCCTGCAAAAATGAACGTATCTCCACCGTTGAGCCGATCAGAACTGCTGCAACCTCCTTCGACACTGACACAGTGCTGATTCAATGACAACCATGCAGGGCCCAACTGTGAGGTTCGACAATGATCCAGCTCCCATCCGAAGACCTGATGCCTACGCAGTGCTGGTTCGACAGCTATGTGGGACCAAGTGGGAGACTCAATGACGACGCATCTACCTAGCTGCATGAAGCAGAACCTACACATCGAGGCTTCAACGCCTATGCTTGCTTCATACAAGGTACTTTTTCAGCATACTCTGAGGGGAAACATCCTGAACAACTAAGTCTAAACCACTACTTGCCTGAACCACTACTGCTAAACAACTAAAAAGTCTCTACAACTAAGTACTGAACAACTACTGTCTAAACAACAATTGTGCATGAATAACAATTGTCTGAACAACTAATTTTATGGTAAGGTTTTCTTTTTGTTTTTTATGGTTTATTAGTTGTTTAGAATATATATTAAAATTAGTTGTTCAGGCAATCGTTATTCAGGCACAATTGTTGTTTAGACAGTAGTTGTTCAGTACTTAGTTGTAGAGACTTTTTAGTTGTTTAGCAGTAGTGGTTTAGGCTATAGTTGTTTAGGACCTAGTTGTTCTGTCACATATTCTACTCTGAGTTAGTTCTGTAGCTGGCCTGCCCCCCATCATGGTCAGCCTGAACTTTGGATTTACCCTGGTCTACTGTGACCTCAAGTAACCTTTTAGCGTTATTGACTTCTAAGCACTATATTTGGATTTAATCTTTAGAAAATTCATACCTCAATTTCTACATATTGGATTTTTGTTGTTTTGGTCTTGTTTTACTCAGGTACATATTCTCTATTTGTCTAAACTGGTGTGGAGTCTTTTATCTGGTGTTTTCACTGTGTTACTGTAATTTAAGTGTTGCACAAATTCTTTACATATTGCCTAAGTTAAGCCTGACTTCTCTGTGCCAAGCTACCAGAGGGTGAGCACAGGTTAATTTAGGTTGTGTATCTGACTTACCCTGACTAGGATTGTGGTCCTTACTTGAACAGGGTGCAAACCTCTACCAACTACAGCCCAATTTCTAACAGTATACAACCATGCACTCCTGCCTTGAGTGCCCAACAGCATGTGAAATTGATATCCTGATTTTTATTTTGGCCCAACAAGCCCACTAATATAATGTGCACAGAGGTATAGACATGCCTTGTTCTGTGACCTAAGACCAAGTGTGCCCTCTGTAGTGACATGGGACTACCACCCATTTCTTGGGTTGTTGGCATACAGAAGATTATACTGTTAGAGGTAATGAAGTTTCTAGACAAAGCCTGCCATTTTGGCTGCCCTCGATTACAACTTCAGGAAGGTTGATGACAGCCAGGCAAAGTTATCTCACCCTTCATTGTACCCTTGATTTGGATAATCCTGCTTGCAGCTAACATGATCATTACCCACTGAGAGCCATCGTTGTGCACTTAGACAGTGGATCAACATATCCTGTCTCTAAAATGAATATAAAATGGGATCTAAGCCACCACACATTTCCAGTTCCAAGTTCTTCTTGAACAAAGACTAGAGTGCTCTGGAGAGTACTTTAAGAGTGGTTGTGATCGAAGGTTTGTATGTGCATGACAACCAGTCTTCCAGAAGTGAGAGGGTATCACCTAACGTCTGCAATTTCCTGGAGATGCTGAGGATCTCTCCAGTACCGGGAACCCTGCCTGCCTGCTCAGAGAAGAAAGGCTAGTGCCTGGTGCTGTAGGAAAAAAGACTGTCCAGAAGGAAACATTAGCTGTGTTCCTGGTATGAGAAACACCTACAAGAAGCTAAGGGGCGGGAGTGTGCCTGGTGCCAACCCAAGCTAGGACCCCCTGCCCTCCTGCATGCCTTACCTGGTGAACTATGTGAAGTGATATTAAGTTTTATCATCAGTGTTCCATCCAGCATTTCTGCAGTGACCTGGGTGGCCTACTAGTTGCCAGAGAGTGTGCAGTGTGTCCAAGCATCATCTCCACTGCAGCTGGGGCCTTTCTGAACAGGCCAGAGGCTGCAACTGCCTAGGAAAGACAAGCGCTTATCCCGGCCTGCGAACAGCATTTCTGCCTTTACATGAGGAGTATGCTTGCGGCTGCAGAGAAACTGTGTCCAGACATCAGTGCTGCTGGAACTGAGGATTTCGCTTGCAGCCCCAAGGCTGAAACTGTCTAGCAGGGACGACCGCTGATCTTGCCCTGCAGGGTCATAACTCTGAAGTGATCTGAGGCAGAGGGCTCTATCATGTGATTGCAGAGAGCACAGGACGGCAGCGACATAGCTGAGCAGCAGTTCAGTTCGGACAGGTAACACCAAGATGTGTCTCCAAGACTAAAGAACTGTTTCTTGCCCTAGGCCCAAACAGTTAAATCCAGCCAGTGGGCCACCAACATTTTAGCAAGATATGAGAAACAGCAATCCTACAGATCCTCTGCAGTGGACAGCTGATCGAACAGCCAAAATAATGTACTTGTCGCTGAGCAGATTCTTGCCTGAGATCCCCTCTCAGTAAATGTCCTGCATAAATGGGTGGGGGCTATTGCCATACTGAGATAGCTGTAGTAGGGCAAGGATCACCACCTACGATCAGAACCCCGGGCGAGTGTGAGCACTATACACATTACTGTGTGTAGTATTACATTTTGTTGTGTTAGAACTGAGCTGGACAGTATAGTTGATTGTTGATTTGTGAGTTTTTGTCTCCCACACTACCTCCTTGAAAAGCCACTGACAGCTCACCCTCACCTACCATGAGAATCAAGTGAGGGAAGGGCCCGCCAGCGCCAAGACCAACCTACAAGAGGGTATGAAGGACGTCGCAGATTGGATGAGGCTCAGCCGCCTAGAGCTGAACTCTGAAAAAACTGAAGTCCTCATCCTCGGCAACACCCCGTCCGCCTGGGACGACTCCTGGTGGCCCACGGCCCTCGGCACCGCACCGACCCCCGCAGACCACGCCCGCAACCTCGGCTTCATCTTGGACCCCCTTCTCACCATGACCAAGCAAGTCAATGCCGTGTCCTCCGCCTGCTTCCTCACCCTCCGCATGCTCCGCAAGATCTTCCGCTGGATCCCCGCCGACACCAGAAAAAACGTTACCCACGCCCTCGTCACGAGCCGCCTGGACTACGGCAACACCCTCTACGCTGGGACCACCGCCAAACTCCAAAATCGCCTGCAACGCATTCAAAACGCCTCAGCCCGCCTCATCCTCGACGTACCCCGCAACAGCCACATCTCCGCACACCTGAGACACCTGCATTGGCTCCCAGTCAGCAAAAGGATCACCTTCCGACTTCTCACCCACGCACACAAAGCCCTCCACGACAAGGGACCGGAATACCTCAACAGACGGCTCAACTTCTACGTCCCCACCCGCCCCCTCCGCTCCTCTGGCCTCGCACTCGCCGCCGTCCCTCGCATCCGACGCTCCACGGCGGGTGGGAGATCTTTCTCCTTCCTGGCGGCCAAGACCTGGAGCTCCCTCCCCACCAGCCTCAGGACCACCCAGGACCACTCCGCTTTCCGGAGACTCCTAAAGACCTGGCTGTTCGAGCAGCGATAACCACCCCCTTTGTCCCTAGCGCCTTGAGACCCGCACGGGTGAGTAGCGCGCTTTATAAATGCTAATGATTTGATTTTGATTTGATTTGAAGGGAGTACATGGCACAGTTTTCAAAGCCATCGGACGAAGTGTCGCGTTGGCTCTCATTATCCTAAATGAGACTACTGGATTTCTAGGTAGCAGAGTCGTTCCTGGTGTGGGGGACTAAGTCTGACCCACTAAGAAGGACCCCTGTCACCTTCAATCCGGTTTTGCTCCGGCTAGCTAGCAGTGCCTCATCTCTCACAAGGGGGAGGGATGATTGGGCAACCGAGCGCATGACATCTTTAGAACTTCTCAGGGAAGTCGTGGTCGCTCAGATCCCAACCAGCTCTCTCATTTACGGTATGATCTCATATACAAATGACAAAGGCAGTTTCAGTTTTATAGATTGATTTAATAAAACAACTGCATTTTAGATATTAAGGCGTGAGCCGCAATAACCAGAACCATACAACACAGTAGGATTGAAGAGTGAAACATAAGAATAACGCTATCATAGTGTTAATAGATTACGTTCCCTCTAATTAAGTTCTATTTCGAGCACAGTATGTTAAGCTCTAAGCTTGCCTTTCAGATTCCCTGGGAAGACATCAACCCTCATACCTGAGCAAAGGCCTGTGATCTGGATCAGCATCTGCAACAGGGCAGTCAGTGTCTAATTGTGGTTCCCTGGTCGGAATCTCCCTCTCACGTGTATTAGGACAAGGAAGTGTTTTTATAACTAACATGTCGATGTGGTAACAAAACATCCCTACGCAAGAATGTGTATCATCTACAACCCAAAGCCTAAACTCCTACCACGTCTATCAGCAATGTACCAGACTGTATCCTTGACTGAAGCACAGAGTGAGCAAGAATGTGTTATTGAGAACTCCGGTGCTGAAGTAGGCTAAACAGTGTGATATAAAAAATAAAACAAGACCGTAGAACTGGCTATTGAAAAAATAACAGTACGAAGCTGAATAAAATGCATCTAGACAAAGTGCACAGAGGCCCGATGCTGCGAGCAAAGGAATAAAATGCATCCAGGGCAAAGTGCACAAGGGCCTAACGCCTGAAGCAAACTCGCAAAGGCTACATAAAAATGGCTACACTACACCCTCCCCTTGTCGGTAGAAAGTGGTTCTAATCAAAGCATAATAAAAAAATAAAAATAAAAATAAAAAAATGCCCCAGATATAAAAATCTACAAAACACATTTTGACAAGTCCAGAGGACACCAAAGCACAAAAAACTCTAAATTTAAAACTGTAAGCATGTGACTTGAGAGCCAAATTCATACAATGTCAATTTTGAATAAATCCAATTCAAATGGAAATCACGGAAAGCAGGATATTCTCCACTTCGGCAGATGACAAGACCGGAAAATCCACGCCAAACACTATCATGGAGCAGGTGTGTTCCAAAGCCCCAGAACCATCCAAGGCGGCATCCCGTGCAGGGCCTATGAACAAATTAATATCATCTTCCTCCAGGAAGGGAATCTCGTAAACTGCCTCACGAAGCAAACGCAGCCACAGGGCGCATGTCTGGGAATGAGCCCTGACAGGGAACATCAACAGATCAGCATCAACCACTTGGGGGCGCTGCAGTGAGAGACAGAGAGCTAGTGCATGTTCAAATGAGCACCAAAAGCACCGAAACACGGGTTGCACACAATCCAAAACTGGTCTGAATGACAGGGACCAGTCACACTCCAAATGTCCCAGGAGTGTTGCTCCAAAATGCTGCATCATGCGTTCACTACACAGCTGCACCGATGGGAGCGCCCATATTCGCTCTTGTTGCGGGGGGACAGCCATTGCGGAAGAACAACAGCAACAGCAAAACACCAGCCAATAAAGCCAAAGTTATCGGAAATCCTCCAAAAATGCTTCCGAAAATAGAATGAATAGCTGAAGGTATCAAACCAAATATGGAAGAGAAGGTATGAGCAAAACCAACACCTACGGCTTTGAAAAAATGTGCTAGTCCAGCAGTGCTGGACGCATTAAATATACGTCCCACGAGTTCACCAAAGTGGCTCGGAAAGTTGGTATTTAACGGGGACTGTATTTCTGCTGATGACCTCGCCACCTGAAGTGCGTAGGTCTCGCGTGCAGATGTAAGGGCCACATGCTTTTGAAACAATAGAGCCTTTAGTCGACTCAACTTGTCGAAATTCACCTTGGAAGTAGCAATGTGAGGCCAGATATCTGCCACCTCCCTTAATTTAGTGGGGGGAAATAACACATTTCCGCAGCAAGTAACGACCTTGTTGAAAAAAAACACGTAAACTATTCCGGCACGCATGCCACAACAGTCTTCACTGTTAAGGAGGACGTAGCTGCCGTTTGAAAGCACCTGGTATGTGTTTTTAATCACGGGGACTGGAACTCCCTTTAGATAGCAAGCCAAGTTCGCAACCGAGGCATTACACGCCCCATGCAAGGACAGCTGCTTACAAACCATCGAATGGCTGACAGAAGTTTCGCATTCACTACCGCTAAGAAAAACCTCTCTCATGCCATTAAGACATCTGTATAAAAAGGGAAGCTCCCACACCTCATGTATATAGCTGTCTCCCAATCTTTCTTATCTGCCCACCGGAACATGTTTCAAAGAAGAAGTGAATTGTAATGTGGAAATAGGCAGATTAATACCCCTGTGTATTAACCATTCAGCTGAGGGAATCTCGGCCACGGTAAAAGGCAACCTCTCCAATTTTTCAATATTCAACATAACATATGTTGCTTCCTTTTTCGCCATCAGCTGTTGTTGACGTGTCAAATTAAAAGAAAAAAATATCTCCCTGGCTCTGATGTGCTGTCACGGAACGCGACCCGCCTTCAGTGTCTGAAGTGTCCAACCCAGCTGCATAATGGACCGCGTTTGACTCTGTCCATGATATAAAGAAGACCTATCTGATCTAATAATGTCTATAGCAGAGGAAACAATGTTGTCAATCGTATATATACGGTCGGACAGGGTGTGTATTCCATTATCCACAACAGATAATGCTTGTTTCAAATTTTCCTGATCTATCTGCCTTAACCGGGCCACTGCCTCCTGGTGGGAAAGTTTCCATATCTCATTGTACACTTCGTACAAAAAAATTTTTCTCTGGGGCACTCTCGGGCCTGACAAAAAATCTTGCAAGTCAGTATAATTAGATAGAAGCGTGAGATGTGTTTTAACTGCATCTAGCGTGGATGATTTTAACCATTGTTGACATAGTTTCCCCACGCTATATGTAGTAATGATATGAGCATGTTCAGGTGATATGTAGTGAGGGTCTGCCCTACTTGTCCTGAAACCCCCTGAGGAGGTGACAAAACGTTGATGACACCCATTAGTGTCTGTCCCCCTCCCTATTCCCCGTGTTACCCTTTATTTTTCCTTCCCCTTCCCTTCTCACTCCACTCCTTCATCTCTCTCGTATTTGCACTCACTCAGGGACATAGTCCCCCGCACCTGAATGGCCACGCTTCTCCTGGAGCGTGGTGGGATGCTGCATTTCGTCCTCCCGGTCGCCTGGAACAGGGTCGTCTGGTAATCGTCTTCCGGCTTCTCCTCCGATACCCGGATGGTACCGCTGGTGCTGGTTCACAGGTGGGCTCCGCTCCTCGTCTTCCTCCTTCCAACCTCCCGATGCTGAAAGTGCTGACAGCGGCACATTTGACCTTCGGGAGTCCCGCCACTGCGGAACTACCGACCAATCACGGGCAGAGTGACTAGGAAGCTTCGGAGTAACAGGGGCAGAGTCAGCACAAGTGGGAGCCGTGTGCAGGCGAACGGGTTCCAGCCCGTCACATTCACTCCCCCTAGGGAGCGGCCTGTCGAGGTGCTCCAAAGCCGGATAACAGGAAAGGAAATCCACGGCCACCATGTGTTTCCCCGGCAGATGCTGGATCCGAAAGGAGAATGGCTGTAAGGAAAGGAACCAGCGGAGAACACGGGCGTTAGTGTCCTTATGATGGGCAAGCCAAGTCAGAGGAGCGTGATCAGTAATCAGGGTAAAAGTCCTGCCCGACAGGTAATATCTGAGAGATTCAATCGCCAATTTAATCGCCAAACACTCCTTCTCTATAGCTGGATAATGACATTCCCGCGGTAGAAGCTTCCTGCTGATGTACAACACTGGGTGGAGGGAATCATCATCCTGCTGTTGGGATAACACTGCCCCAAGCCCCACGTTGGAGGCATCAGTCAATAACACAAAAGGTTTACCAAAATCAGGACAACACAGCACAGGTTCAGACCTGAGAGCGGTCTTTAGCTGAGCAAAACTACGTACTACGTACTGCAGACACAGAGGGGGATCCAAGGGTGTTGGGACAGGAATTTTTCAGCATATTAGTAAGAGGTTCCGCAATTGTGGAGAAATGAGGAATGAAGCGCCGACAATAGCCAATCAAACCCAAGAAAGCCCTAATGTCCTTTTTTCTCTTGGGAAATTCCATTTTAGAGATGGCCTCTACTTTTTCTACTTGTGGGCTAATCCTACCGTTCCCCACAATATAGCCCAGGTACTTGATACTAGTTTGTCCGAGTTTACATTTGTCAGGATTGGCGGTCAAGTGGGCCTTTCGTAGAGCATGCAATATGGTACCTAGATGTGTCATGTGCTCCTCCCAGGTCTTGCTATATATAACAATGTCATCGAGATAGGCAGCAGCATATTGCTGAAAAGGTCATAGGATTTCGTCCATGAGCCTTTGGAAGGTGGCGGGGGCCCCATGGAGTCCAAAAGGGAGGACAGTAAAGTGATATAATCCCGAAGGGGTAGCAAATGTTGTTTTTTCTTTGTCTTCCTTTCTTGAGGGTATCTCCCAATAACCCTTTGTGAGATCTAGGGTGGATAGGTATTTGGCTTGGCCTAATCTCTCAATCAGTTCGTCGATTCTAGGCATGGGATAAGCATCAAAATAGGTTAAGTTGTTGACACCCCTATAATCTACACAAAACCGTGTACTGCCATCTGGCTTGGGTACCAATACGACTGGCGAGCACCACGGGCTGGTTGACGGCTCTATGATACCCGCTGCCAACATGGTTTGGACTTCTTCTTCAATTATCTTTTGCTTTGCTTCAGGGATGCGGTATGGTCGCTGTCTTGAGACAGTATTTGTTTTCAAGCGGATGGGATGTTGGACTAGGGTGGTTCTACCCGGATATTTAGAAAAGACATCTTGATTGTGCTGTACTAAACGGGTTAGTTGGTTGTGATACCCTTTAGTAAGATCAGGATTGATCCATGGGTATACCTGGTTGGACCGATCCTGGGGAGTTATCTTGGGATATGGGATGTCGTCAGTAATCTCGGAGTTGATAAAGTGAACACAGTTGTCTCCTGTGGGTTCTAGCCATTTCTTCAGTAGATTGATGTGATATATCTGCTCCCTACCACTCCCTTGTGGAATGGCCAGCTTATAGGTGGTGGGGTTGATCTGGGCTGTCACTTCAAACCTTCCCTGCCATTTGGCCAACAACTTATTATTAGTGCTAGGGAGTAAGACTAGAGCTTTGTCTCCTACTGATAAGGTGCGAACAGTACTTCGGGTATCATATCTTTGCTTCTGCTTATCCTGTGCTTCCTGTAAGGCCGTATGGGCTTCTTCCCATACTGTATGGAGATTGTCTCTTAAATCCCTGGTGTAGGTTAAGAGGTCTTTTACTTCCTCTTCTGTGTCCTCACACTGTTCTGCTAACATATCTAACAGTGTGCGTGGCTGTCGGCCGAATAACATTTCAAAAGGACTATGGCCTAGGGACGCTTGTACATGTGTACGGATAGCATATAAAACCAATGGTAGTCTCTTTTCCCAGTCTTTCCCAGCTTCAGATATACTTTTTCTGAGTAAGGATTTAATGGTTTTGTTGTATCTTTCTACTAGCCCATCTGTTTGCGGATGATAAACTGAGGTACGGATCTGTTTCACCCCCAGTAGTCGACATACCTCTGTCATTAATCTGGACATAAACGGAGTCCCTTGGTCCGTCAATATCTCTTTCGGGAAACCCACCCTGGAAAAGAACTCTATCATAGCCTGAGATATAGCTTTAATGTGTATACTGGGAAGGGGTATGGCCTCGGGATATCGTGTAGCATAGTCCACCAAGACTAACACATACTGTCTACCCTGAGTGGAAGGGGTAAGGGGACCGATAAGGTCCATTCCAACCCGGGTAAAAGGAATGTCAATAATGGGAAGAGGCTGAAGGGGAACAGGTTTTTGTGGAGAGGGGTTGTACAACTGGCATTTGGGACACTCAGAACAATGCTTACGTATCTCGCCATAAACCCCTGGCCAATAAAATCGTCTAAGGATGGCTTCTTCCGTTTTCTCCCTTCCCAAGTGCCCTTCCCCATTATCCCCATGTGCTAGTTGCAACACTTGTTGACGGTGACTTCTAGGTACTACTAATTGTAGGTCATTTCCTCTTGTGGGCGTGGGATTTCTATATAAGAGATTATTACGAATCAAGAATTGGGGACCTACCCCTTGTGCTGTCCCAGACTCAGCCTGCTGCCATGCATATTTTAAGGTAGGATCCTCATTTTGATTCTGTCGGAAATCTCCGGTGATTGTGCAAACCTTCCCAATGCCATTGGAACCGTTTTGGGATGGGCAGTTCTGCGTATAGGAGCGTCGTTGCTCTCTTTTTTGTCTCCTGCTGAGTGCAATTCATACCTGTTTGGGTTCTTCTGAGTCCATTTCACTAGGTGCTTCCATCCACCAATTTCTCAGAAGGTGCTCTTGTCCGGCTTTCTCCAACAAGGAGGAAAAATCCTCATAATCTGTCCCGAGGATTATATCCTCGTCGAGGCTGGGGAGCACCCCTACCCGGAGGGTCTCACTCTGTTCTCTCCATTTCAACTGTATTGTTGCAAGGGGGTAAAACCGTTAATCCCCATGTACACAGGTAATGAGGACCTGAGCCTCTGTATCTACCTGCCCTGGCAATACTAAATCGTCCCTGATCACGCTCTGGCTACATCCAGAATCGATTAGAGCCATCCTTTCTACTTCATTGATGAGGAGAGGGAGGGTATATTTGGGTTTCTTCCCTCCAGCCCAGAATACTCTTCCCTTGGTCAGGCCTATCTCCATGGGCTCCTCTGTATCTTTTTTTTAGGGCAATGCCGGGCAATATGGGCCCACTCTGAACAGTGATAGCATTGGGGACCATGGCTTGTGTATCCAGAGGGACCCGGACCAGCTGGTTGTGATCGGTCAATTCCGGGATTCCCTACAGGCCGCGGCAGATGCATTCTAGGTATGGCCAGACGGGCCGGAGGTGGTGGGGCCCGACTAACAGTAGCCCGAAAGTCCGAACCTCTATGATAAGCACAGGCAAGCTCTATGGCTGTTTCATTTGTGAGTCCAGGATGTTGTCGTACCCAGTTCCGGGTGGTAGGTGGTAGAGCATCTAAGTACTGTTCCAAGACTATGATGTCAAACATGTCTTCTCTTGTGTTCTCTGTGGGATGTAACCACCTCCCGGCTGCATGTTGGACTCGATAATATAAGGTACGGGGTTCTCCTGATGCTGCCATTTCATTTGTCTAAACCTGGTGCGATAACTCTCACTATCCAAACCTACTCTTTCTAAAATGGCTTTCTTAAGGTCTTTGTATGGAAGAGTACCACTCGGGTTAATAGCTTGATATGTTGCTTGTAAATGGCAGGTGAGTAGGAGGGCGATATACTGACCCCATTTATCCTCGGGCCAGTTAGCAGTGCTGGCCACCCTTTCAAAGTTTGTGAAGAAAGAGTCGGGGTCTTCCTGCTCCTGATATCGTTGCAACACACTACTCGGTACTGTGGGGTGTACATTTGTATGAGCGATGGTATCAGTAAGTTTACCCAAGGCGGTCTCATGTACGAGTTGATTATTGGCCATAATCATTGCCTGACCCTTAAGGGCTGTTTGTAGCGCCTCTCTTTGGCTTCTTTCATTTGCTGTCACCACATTAACTAGAGATGCCGTTGCCCTTCTGCCAACTGAGCGATTACGTCTGCCATTGTTGCCTTTTCTTCCATGGTGTCGGTGTCTCCACAAATCCCACTTCTGACACCACTTGTAACCGTGTGGGTGTGAAGGAACCACTCCAGACTGCGTTATGGACTTAAAAACTAAGGAATTTTATTGAAGATATTGAGTATGGCGTAATACAGGTAAGTTTGTTTCAGTCTTACAATGCTGGGTTTTAGGTGGTGGGATGTTCTTGAGGTTTGGTCTTTACTCGTCTCTTTCTGTCTCTCTTGTTCACAGGTCGTTCCCTGGGAAGCGCATGTGGAGAGAAGAGAATAATATCTGTAAGTGATCGTGATACTGGTATCTCTTTCCTTATACAATGTTTTTGTGATCCCTGTCTTTCTGTTCTTGGCAAGGTTACATTACTCTCATTAGCTCAGATTAGCCCGTACTTTTCCTTCTGTTTCTTAATGGTCTGATTCCTAATCTTTCTGTCTTTATATATTTTCTTTTAGCACTCAACCGTTTCTGTGCTCGGGCTTTAGCTGGCCCCTTAAAGGTGATGGTGGTCTATGGTGCCTGACGGTAAGTTTTTTGTGCTTCTCCCTGATCCTCGTTCGCCTCCCTTTGTCCCCTTCCCTTTTCCCCAGTGCTCGTGCCTTTCTGTTTCCTCGGTGCTTGTCTGTCCACCTCCCTATTCCCTGTGTTACCCTTTATTTTTCCTTCCCCTTCCCTTCTCACTCCACTCCTTCATCTCTCTCGTATTTGCACTCACTCAGGGACATAGTCCCACGCACCTGAATGGCCACGCTTCTCCTGGAGCGTGGCGGGATGCTGCGTTTCGTCCTCCCGGTCGCCTGGAACAGGGTCGTCTGGTAATCGTCTTCCGGCTTCTCCTCCGATACCCGGACGGTACCGCCGGTGCTGGTTCACAGGTGGGCTCCGCTCCTCGTCTTCCTCCTTCCAACCTCCCGACGCTGAAAGTGCTGACAGCGGCACATTTGACCTTCGGGAGCCCCGCCACTGCGGAACTACCGACCAATCACGGGCAGAGTGACCAGGAAGCTTCGGAGTAACAGGGGCAGAGTCAGCACAAGTGGGAGCCATGTGCGGGCGAACGGGTTCCAGCCCGTCACAGACCCCCAACGAAGCCATGGCGTCCCTGAATGCCTTAGAGGCAAAAGCAGGGCCCTGGTCCGAATGGAAAGCTGCAACTGCATATGTACCGACAAAGATGCGCAAATCTTTAATAACAGTTCGAGCGTCAGCCGAGCGCTGTGGCCACACCCACACAAATCTGGAGCACGAATCTACAGCTACCAAAATATATTTGTGTGCACTATCTGGTGTCAGCGGACCACAATGGTCCAAGTACACACACTGTCATGGTTTATTTGATATCAGAAGAGGTGTCTGTGGCGGGCGCTTAGCCGTCGAAACTGTAATTTGTTGACAGATGTCACAACAAAGGACATACTGCTTCGTCCCTTTATAAAGACCAGGCCACCAATACCGGGCCTGTAACAGTGAAATTGTGGCAGCCACGCCAGCATATGCAGATGCTGCCCCCTCATGTGCTGCAGTAATTAATTGAGGTCGCACTATTTTATTGGGCATGTCACGTACACCAACGCCTGGAATCTTAACCTAAGCGTTCAGCATACCACCCATTGAGTAATGATATTTAGACAGAAATCCTCTAGGATAAGGCGTGCCATCAGCCGTAGCTTTTATGGCTGCCAAAATCTCTGTGTCTGGTTTGGAACTCGAACGAGTAACTGCGGCCACAGTGGCAACTGCCACTGCCGATTTCGCGGCTTCATCAGCCAAAGTATTTCCAGCAACGTGTATTCCAATGCCCTGGTGTCCAAGAGTATGTACAACATGGACTTTAGGAAGCGTCTCCTTCAGATCCGTTACCTTCCCCCACAGTAATCTGTGTTTTATGGTGTTACCCTTGGAATCTCTGAACCCATTTAACCTCCAGTAATGCAAATATTCATTGAAAGACTGAACACAGTAATAGGAATCACAAACAAGCAGTGTGAACTGTGCCGGATCCGTATGTTCCAAGGCCAATAATAGAGCTTTCAGCTCAGCCAACTGTGCCGTACAGTCCCCCAATGTCTGTGTATAAGTATGTTGGGGGCAGAACTTCTCCCCCTCCATATAGCCGCTCACCACCGCACATGCAGAAGAATATTGGTGTTTTGTTCCCACCACGGGTTGCGCAGAGCCATCGGTGTACATGACTACTTGATATTGATCAATAGGCAACGTGCCAGCGGGAACAGGGTATTCTATTTCATATTGGAGAAATTCCTGTGTCTGTAGCTTTGGGTCAAAATGTAATCTACATCAGTGGCTGTCAAAGATGTAGCCCATTGTATCCATCGCAGGTGTAATGCTTTCGCATTAGGAACACTCGCCTTTGTAACAGCCTCTAGGGCCGGAATCGGGGAAACGACTATGATGCGTTTGCCCTGGGCAAGAGGTCGTTCTTTAATAACAGCCATCTGTACAGCAGTGAGAATCTTCTCTGTTTGTGCAAAACGTTGTTCTGCAGTAGAATACAAGTGAGACTTGTATCCTATTGGGACCGTCTCACCTTCATTATCGGTGACATATGTAAACCCAACGGCCCCAGCTATAACCCTGATGACCAGATGTGTCTTATTGTCCCGTGTTTGTAAATGCTTTGCAGCTAGGAGATCATTTTGCAAGTCTCGAAGAGTATGTGTATGCTCAATCGTCCAAAATCTACTCGAGAAATCTGGGTGAATCAACTCGTACAATGGTTTTATACGTGTAGCATAATCAGGAATGTAAGTTCTGCCAAAATTTAGAAATCCCAACAACGACTGGAGTTTCTTAATTGTATTAGGAGGTTGCAATTGTGCACATTTTTCTAAAAAGTGTGGCGCTAGGCTCTTACCTTCATTCGACAGCTCATATCCCAAGAAAATGACGCTTAGAAAGGCAATTTTCAATTTTTTGAAGTTGAATTTGTAGCCAATATCTGCAAATCCCACAACAATGCGGGCTACCCGCCTTAAATGTTGTAGTAACTCGTCATCTGTGAGATATATATCATCAACATATGACAATGCTTCAGGGTCCAGTTCATGCAATATTTCAGTCACACGAGCCAAAAACAGTCCTGGGCTATTCTTATACCCCTGAGGCAAACGACAACATTTTTTCTGAGAGCCAAACGCACTGAAGCTCGTAAAATCCCTGCTTTCGGGCGCTATATTCTGGCAGAAGAAACCATTCGAGATATCTAAAGTGGTTTTGTATTTTTTACGCACAATATTATTCATGAGTGCTGCGCTATGTGAATTTTGTATAGCATATGTACATGCATGTCCGTTCAAATGTCTGTAGTCCACCACTATTCTATAAGAATGGTCCAGTTTAGCTACAGGGAATAAGGGATTATTCATTGGCGAGACACAGGGTTCAATAACACTCCCTGGTACTCCAGTTGTGCAAGTATGTTTCTCACCGATGCCCTCACTTCATATTTAATAGGATATTGCGGTTGTGGCTGAGGCTCGTCCTTAATCGGAATTACATGATTTTTTTTTTTTTTTTTTTTTTTTAAATCTTTTTATTAAACATAACACACGAACAGCAGTACATTTCCTTTAAATCAGTAAGAGAGTAAACATTTTTCTCTTTTCATGTGCCTCTACACGTACTTGTGGTTTCTATACAGTACGGTTATATTTCAATGTGCTGACAATCAACTTAAACTTGATACATTTTATAACAATAGGCATATTTGCAGTGTTGTTAAAGTATATTTATATTTAGTGGAATTCGAAGCAATTGTGGTAGCATTCAGCTGTGTGGGCGTGGGAGATGTCAGTATTTTGTTTACATGACATATAGTTTGTTATGGGGCAAGGGCATGATTAACAGCGCATCAGTAGCCACTAACAGTTTGCGTATTCACAATTGGGTGGTGTTGCACTTGTTATCCGATTGTGTTTTTTCGGGTTAATATGCCGGTACCAGGAGGGGTGTCTCGTCAGGTGTAATATATTCCTTATCATGATTTCTAAGTATTTATTTGAAGGGCATATTGTTCATGTTTCGTGTTTCAAGGGGGGTATTTATCATCTCTAGATTCTATTTGTACTACTAAGTGGTTCCAGTATTCGGCACCCTCTTGTATCTGACCTCTGAGTTGCAGCTGTCTTAGAGTGTGAGCCTCCGCTAGTGTGGAGCTATGCAAGGCTGCAAGCCAAACGGAATAGGGGGGGGCATTAGGGGCCTTCCAAAGTGTAGCGATCAATCGCTTATATATTACAAACGCAAGGTCTATAAACTTGTGAGTATGTTTTACATTCTTGCCCCGGTGACGTATACCCAACAAGCAGGATTCTGGCGTGGGTGTAAGCGTGTTTTCTATTATGTCTGCTACCGTTTCTGTTATGCGGCACCAACCAGTGTTTATTGTGTGGCATTCCCAAACCATATGGTAGAAATTAGCAGCGGGTGTAGCGCATCTAGGGCAGTTTGGTTTAGAGTTTGGATATATTTTGCTGATACGAGACGGTGATAGATATGCCTGGTGGATGTAATTAAATTGAGTGTATCTCAGTCTGACATTACGGGATACAGATTTAATCGTGGAAAGGGCAGCTTCCCAGGCCTTCTGGTCAACTGGTGTGGAGAGAACCCCATCCCAGCGGTCTTTGACCTGGGTCAGAGTGGTGCAGGTATCTGTTAGCAGGATTTTATATAATTTAGTGATGCTGCCTTTTGTGTTTCCTATGGTGAGTAATGATGTGAGTAGAGGGGATTCGTCGGGTTCATTTGTATTGCGCCCCCAGAAGTTTTGCAGAAGTTTGTTAATGGCGTTAAATGTTAAGAAGGCCCCTGGTTGCATGACACCGCGAGATACAAGCTCTGCGAAAGTGCTTCTCTTAGAGCTTGAGTACAGGTCCCCTATTTTCAATGCCTTGGTTACACGTATATCATGGTGATGGGAGAGGTTCTGGACACCTGGTACCTGAGCCAGAGGCAACGCAGGCGAATAAGGGGGAGTTAGAGTTTTACCCTGGACATATCTCCGCCAGCAGTACCTGGCTGTTTCCAATAGAGGATTTTTATTAGACAGGTAAGGAGGTCTGGACATGAGTGATGTCAGTATCGTTTGTGGTGCTGTATAAGACAATAGCGCTGTACACTCTGGGGTGGGGGGTTCGCTAAACCACACGGCCACCCATTGGAGTTGGGCTGCCGCGTAGTACAGTTCAAAGTTCGGCATGCCCAGCCCGCCCTCTTCTTGTGGATATTGTGTAATGGCTAATGCCACCCTCCGTCTATCTCTGCCCCATAGCAAATCTGTTAGTAGCGAGTGTAATTTATGAAAAAACGAGCGCGGTAGGGGCAACGGGAGCGCTGTGAAATAGTATAGGAATCTAGGTAATATTAACATTTTAGCTATGGCCACACGGCCCATTGGTGACAGTGGGAGGGAGCTCCAAAATGCCATAGATCCACGAGTTGAACGTAGCAGCCTGTCAAGGTTGCCCTCCCGTAAGTCTGTCATGGAGTGGTATACCTGAACTCCTAAATATTTAAAGGTCTGATATGCCCATGTCAGTTGATGTAATGGTAATGACATTTGCTGCTCCGCAGGTATGCAGGTAAGCGGGAAAATACATGATTTCGCCCAATTAACGCATAGGCCAGAGGATAAGGCGAAGTTATCCAGGATTTGTACAACTTCTGTGAGGGAAGAGGTATAGTTACGCAAGTATATTAAAGCATCATCCGCATATAAGGAAACAATATGATAAATATTGGATTCTTGGATGCCCCACCTGTCTGCGTAGCAACGGAGTTTGATTGCTAATGGCTCCATAGCTATTGCAAATAATAGAGGGGATAAAGGGCATCCTTGCCTGGTGCCTCTACCAATGGGGAACGCTTCTGATATCATTTGGCCCGTTTTGACGCGAGCTGTTGGTTTTGCGTATAACGTGGCGATCCAGCTGATGAAGCCGTTTTGAAAGCCGAACGCCTCTAACGTGCGGAAGAGATATTCCCATCCCAGTGTATCGAACGCCTTTTCTATATCCAATGCCACAGCCACTGCCTCGGTCTCTGTTGTGCTGTGAAGTATGCGGATTAGGCGTCTTATGTTTAGAAAAGTATTCCTCCCTGGTACAAATCCAGATTGATCATGATGGATTAAGTCTGACAAATAAGGGAGTAGTCTGTTTGCTAGGATTTTCCCCAGGAGTTTACAGTCAGTATTTAACAGGGAAAGTGGTCTGTAGGATTTGACATTGAGTGGATCGCGTCCCGGTTTTGGCAGTACCACTATTAATGCTTCACACATGGAGTCTGGTAGCTGTTTTCTATTACGTGCCTCATTAAACACCTCGATCAAAGGCTGTAGTAGATGGGTGGATAATGAGCTATAGTATTCCATTGGTAATCCGTCTGAACCAGGGGTTTTGCCACGTGCCATTTGAGAGAGAGCTAAGCGTAGTTCCTCACCAGTAATGGGACCATCCAGAGTGGCTGCGTTATCAATGACATTACTATTTTGGGGAATCAATGACAGAAGTTCAGATAGTTGTTGTTCATTTGGAGGGCTAGTGGGTTGGTATAGGGAACGATAATATGTGTGGAAGGTCTTATTAATTCCAGCTTGAGTGTTAATCACTTCTCCTGAGTGTGTTCTAATCGCGCCTATAGGTGAGGTCTGTAGTGGTTGGCGCACCAGCCATGCTAGTAGTTTGCCTGATCTGTCTCCTTCTGCGTGTTGCCGGGCTTTAAAATGTCTGTAGTCATGTCTGCTGAGTCTGGCATCTACTTCTCTGTAGTCTGATTTCAGCGAGTTTAGTGTCTCAATCGAGGTCCCACTAATAGTGGCCTCGGTCTCAGCCTTGCGCATTTTAGATTCTAGCTCTAGGAGTTCTCTATTAAGCATTCTTTTAATTCCCATTGAAGCTGCAAGGCAGTGGCCGCGTATAACCACTTTGTGAGCATCCCATTCCGTGGCGCGCGCTATTGTTGTGTTTTTATTTAAGGCAAAGTAATTTATTATACATTTAGCCAACTCGGCATGAAAAGGAGGATCTATAAGGGCATCTGGTTGTAAACGCCATGTGGGAATGCACGCGAGTGTGCGGTCCATTCTCAGGGTAGCTTGGAGTGGGTTGTGATCAGATATGGTGCGAGCTAGGTAGCCTGATGTGGTTATTTTTGGAATTATGTCCCTTGATGCGAATAACATATCTAATCTGGTGTGTAATTTATGCACTGGGGAGTAGAAAGAATATTCGCGGTGTGCAGGGTGGCCTATTCTCCAGATTTCACTTAGCCTATTATTGGAAGCCCACTCTGCGAGTTCAAGTGATGCGCGCTTAGCTAGGGTGTTATCTAACGGAGGGACAGAACGGTCTTTGTGAATGTCTAATACGCAATTAAAGTCACCGCCCCAGATGACATCCATCTCTGGGTCGTTGAGCCTGCTAGTGTTAAGTGTCCTTAAAAAGTCCCATTGATTTGAGTTCGGGGTATATATTGATGCTAAAGCCATGGGTTCTCCATCTAGGGAGCCCTCCAGAAGGACATATCGACCATGTGGGTCAACTTGTACGCGGGACGTGACGTAGGGGACCCCTGGGGCTATCCAGATCACTACTCCCCGGGCATATGTTGAAAAGGTAGTACCATATAATTGCCCTTTCCATTTTACTTTGGTGTGTTCCAAGGAGGACTTATCCAGGTGTGTCTCCTGTAGCATGGCAAAATGTATTTGGTGTCTCCTAAGGTATGCGTGTATCTGTTGTCGCTTACGCGGGGAAGCCATGCCTCTTATATTCCAAGTGAGTATTTTATACTGTAAGTTATACTGTTGTCTCTGGACTGCCATGGGTTATTTGTGATTTTATACATGGGCTTTGCAAGTTTGGGGGGCTGGCTTTTATTTTATTTTTTGCTACAGTAGTGTATTTCATGCCCATTGTGACTAGCCAGTTTAAGCTGTGGTTACCTAGTGTATACTTATTGTTAACATAATAATGACATTTACTTCGAATACCATAAGCTAATCTATGCCTTGTTGTTGCGACTCTGCTAATTAAAACAGTAACATTAACTATATCTAACAATAACTGTGGTTGTGGCAAGGGCTTCGCCGATACAATACTTGCCAACCAGGTAGAACGGTCCATACGGTGCAGGGGTGTTTCGAATAAGTACGTTCAAGTCAATGCTGGCCCCGACCCGCTATATTCTTGTTGAGATTTGCTGCTCACTGGGACCAACCATAGATCTTTTTGCCGCTGTCAGGAGTAGCGGCAAAGCAGAGGCGAAGCCGGTGGGTAGTAGACAACTTTAGCGGGCGACTATTGGCTTCCACTGTGGGATATCTTGTACCATTGTGTTCGATACCGGTATGTATTTATCAGATATCGTCCGCTGTCCGTGGAGTGAGGTCGGGGCCGCAAGTGGAATCCGCAGAGTCAGAATGTACTCCTAGCTCTGCCTCCATTCCCGATTGTGTCGACACGGACCTCGGAGATGTATTAGCGAGGAGGGATGTAGTCTGCAGTAGTAAAGAACGTTCCGCGCGGGATTGCTCAGGGGTGGGTTTAGTGTCTTGTTGCCTGCGAGGTTTGCGTTTGTCCCTAGGGGGGTGTTTTGTGTCCACGGGGTTTCTTGCATTTAATGGATCAGCGATTCCCTTTGCGTGAAGCCAAGTCCATGCATCTTCTGGTGAGGTAAAGAAGAGAGTGCGGGTGTCATCCTGTATTCGAAGTTTGGCCGGGAACAGCAAAGCGTATTTGATGTTGTGATCTCTTAGTCGCTCTTTAACCCGGAAAAATGAATTACGCTTTTTCTGCACCTCTGCTGTAAAATCCGGATAAGCTGATATATTTGCTCCTTCAAAGCGTATCGGACTTTCTTTACGAAACAGATGCAATATGAGGTCCCTATCCCGGTAATTGAGGAGTCTTGTTATTAGTGGTCGAGGCTGTGTGCCGGGTGGTAAGGGTTTCCCAGGAACCCTATGGGCACGTTCTACTGAGAAGAACTTCGGGACGTTGTCCTTCAGTACTGTTTCCATTAGCCATTGCTCAATGAAGAGTTCTGCGCACGGGCCCTCAGCGCGTTCGGGAAATCCCACGAAGCGGATATTGTTACGCCTGGATCTTCCTTCCGCGTCCTCAGCTCTGCGCTTCAGAGTCTCCAACTCTGCTGTTACAGTCCCCATTTGTGACTGGAGTTTGGTTACCGCTGGTGAGAGGTGTGACGTATCTTTTTCTAAATCGGCGATCCTTTCCGTCAACGCGTGTTGGTCCGCTCTCAATAAGTTAACATCCTCGATCACCGAGCCTATTTTTGCTTCCAGAGTGATTTTGGTGTCTAATATAGCTTGTAAAATCTTTTCAAATTGCGTTGTGTGTGTCTGGAGTGTTATTTCCATCTTTTGCAGTGCTTGTTGTGTGGCTGAGGCTTCCGTAGGTGGGGTTGGGGCATCAGCATCCATTGTACCAGGAGGTGCACGTGGGGTCTTTGGTTTGCCCATTGATTATGCACGTGACGGTATTGCTGTCAGAGATTGTCTTTTCAGTAGCTACAATTGGTTAGGGCTGTAGAGGTTTGTTCCTTTGAAGTGGGGAACTCGCTACGCATCAGGCAGTTAAGTTTCTTCGCAATCGGACAAAACGTATCACATCTGTCAGGGTTGCGTGTTGCTGCCAAGGAGTATGGCCCACAGTTTGGGACCCGATATCGCTGCTTGGAATAGTGAGGATTGGGTAGGGGTACTTTGCTTGTATGATGTACTCCCTTATAGCGAGGAGCCTCAAGGCGCTGCGGTTCGACTAGTGCCGCCGGTGAAGCGCTACAGTAGGATACAGCATCATGCCCTTTTGTGTGATTTATTGTCGTCGTGCTGCTACTTGAGGCTGGGACAGGTGTGACTCAGTTTACTCAGTCTTTGTTGGTCTTGTCTTCTTTTTTTTTTTTTTTTTTTTTTTTTTTTTTTTCTCTTCCTCCTTTATTTTGTGCCCCCTCTATTTGTTTTACCTCCTTTCTACTGGGCAGCTCCCCGGTCCGGACTTGATCCACGTGGCAGCGTCTGACGACTAGCCCGGGGCATACACTGCCAGTCGCCTTGGGTGCCGAGTCCCGGATCTATAGTATTGGAGAGGCCACACCCATCTCCACGGAAAGCGCAGCCAAAACGATAATAGTCCCGAGCTCCGTGCGGTCCAACAGGACAAAACTTGTAGGGCGAGGGGAGCGGGCCGGCCCTCCCCGGGGGCGCAGCCCACACCCGTTCGAGCGCAACCCCCGGCGCGGGCGGCCGCCCCAGACGCACAATCCCAGATTAGGGGCAGGCACCCCCCGCTCTCACCGGAGTCAGCGCCTCCCCTCCGGCAACCCACTCCGGCAGCGGCACGCTGGGAGCGCGATCGCGGCCCCCGCCAGAGCCGCCGCGATGCGGGACAGCGCTTCACCCCGATGGGCCCAGCACGCGAGTCACGGCCTCCGCGACGTACCTCCGCCTCCCCTTAAGGTCGCGGCTCACTCCACACTCCCGGAGCTCCGCAGCCGGGTCCGGGCAAAACAGTGTCGGTGCTCCGGTGAGAGCCGGCGGCGCCCCGCACGCTTTTGTGTGCAGGCGTCTGTGACAGGATATTAAAAGCGGGCCGGGACCGGAGCTGGTTATTATGCGACCATCCCGGTCGCCATGTTGGCCACGCCCCAATCGGAATTACATGATAAGGAGAATCCCTATCCCACCCCACATGATTTCTATATAAGGCGGGTGCTTGTGCCAGAGCCCATTTAATGCTATAGGACTTTGCGAGTTCTCCCGGAACAAGTGGTGAGAACGAAGGTGTAATAACCTCCTCCCCAACTGGACAGTCGCGTACAAAGTCAGGGGGCCAATCCTGTTCGGCCAGCAAAATGTCATATATCTTGACTACGCAATCCCAAAAGATGGCGTTTATAGTGCGCTCAATGTCCCCTTCCAATTGTAAAGTTACTGTATAAACTCTATCGGGATCAGAGACACGCATATCTGCTGTTTCGACTTGTATGAAGTCATCAGTTGCTTTCACCTCCAGATGCTCTAGAAGATTCCGGCGAACTATTGTGACCTCTGCCGCGCTGTCTAACAGTGCTAGTGCCCATGTCTTGTTCTTCAAGAGAACTCTCTTCCTGTGTGGCATGTCTAACTGAGACTGCCGCCACTTTTTTTCTTTTTAAACTGTTGTTTTTGTTGGATCGGTTTCTCTTCCTTCTTTACAGAAACCTCCGACGAGCATTGTGAATCCTGTCTTGGCTTCACGTACTCCGTTCTCCGCTCTGATCGCCCACCTCTCTCATTTCTCTTTTCCGATGAGTCCTGAAAGGAACGAGATTGGCGTGTATCAGTGTATTGATATCTACCAGGCGTTTTCAAATTATCCCCATTTCTAAGATTATATTTTGACTGAGGGGTCTCCTGTCTCGGAGATTCTCCCCTTTCTTTTTTAGGTGTCTGTTGGTTTTTCTCCCAGTGCTTTCTATTACCCTCAGGTTGCTGTTGTTTAGTAGTATCCTTACTACCCTTACCCTGAAACTGTGGTTTCTGTGGTCTAGCCAAAAGGCTATCACGACCTATACTGGAATATGTTTCCGCTATTATTCTCTGCAGCTCCCGCTCCTGATCTAGTTGCGGGACGTCACGAAGACGCATACGCACCACTAGTGCTACTGCCTCCCCTTTTAGATTACTCAATATAATGGAAGAAACCGTGGCAAAATTGCCCATCAGTTGCATCCCCAAATCTAAGGCTGGGGCAGCCCTATATTCATCTTGAATTTGTTTGAGCACTTCCGGTAAGTTGGCCAATGTCGGTGTACCGTGTGCTGTAGTGTAGAGCGTGGCAAACACCGTGCCCCATGTATTACAATGGTCCACTGTGGGAACCATACCAAAGGGTAAACACATTGTTAATATTCTATGTTTATCCTGAGGGCCTGTATGGGGAAATACTGCCTCCAGCGTATTAATTTTTTGCGCCAGCCAAAACGGAGTCTCCTCTCGTTTAGCCGGTACTTTGCCCATAACAGAGTGTACAGTCGCCGGATTGATACCCGGAACTACTGCATGTTGTTGCGCTGGGGCAGCACGCGCTGGGTTTGTGTTTAGTGTCTGCATCACACATTGTACTAAGCGTCTATATGTAGCCGTTAAGTCTGTGTATAAACGACGAACTTCAGCCACCGCCAAGTTAGCAACCGCTGGATGTGGTGTATATGTAGCCAATAAAGGCCAGGTAGGACCATTGTTACTAAGTGGACCTAGCCTAACAGGTGCTATGGTGTGGGGTAGGGCACCATCAAGCCAATTATTATGTTCTTGATAAGATAGAGGTATTTCTAAATATGCATATGCCCTGTACTGTCCAGGGGCGTTCGCAAACATGTAGTTGTGAAATGTGTTTGAATTCCCATCAACTGCTGGAAATGTGACCCAAGAATAAAAAAGTTCTGTTCTATAGGCTGCATGGGTGTCCACCACAAACGTGACTGGACCCCCCTGGTTTGTTAGACCATGTGCTAGCAAATGAACCGTGAGCGGTTGTCACATATTAACTGCTATTTGTATTGCCTGGGGATTCGCCATTATGAAAACAGCTATAGTTCAGAGAAGGCACACCAATATCGGGGTTTTCCTTTCAGAGTTCAAGCTTGAACGACCAACCGCTATAATTAGGATCTACCTATATTGCGGTGGCGGAAGTCCTCAGTGCCACGGACGTCTCCGTTAACGGAACCGAGGAGTCAATATATATATGAGACCGAGAGAGTCAGCCGGACCCAAAAATTAGAGCCAGACCAATCGTTGGCGGCACCATGTCGTGTTGGCTCTCATTATCCTAAATGAGACTACTGGATTTCTAGGTAGTAGAGTCATTCCTGGTGTGGGGGACTAAGTCTGACCCACTAAGAAGGACCCCTGTCACCTTCAATCCGGTTTTGCTCCGGCTAACTAGCAGTGCCTCATCTCTCCCAAGGGGGAGGGATGATTGGGCAACTGAGCGCATGACATCTTTAGAACTTCTCAGGGAAGTCGTGGTCGCTCAGATCCCAACCAGCTCTCTCATTTACGGTATGATCTCATATACAAATGACAAAGGCAGTTTAAGTTTTATAGATTGATTTAATAAAACAACTGCATTTTAGATATTAAGGTGTGAGCCGCAATAACCAGAACCATACAACACAGTACGATTGAAATAGTCACGAGAAGAGTGAAACATAAGAATAACGCTATCATAGTGTTAATAGATTACGTTCCCTCTAATTAAGTTCTATTTCGAGCACAGCATGTTAAGCTCTAAGCTTGCCTTTCAGATTCCCTAGAAAGACGTCAACCCTCATACCTGAGCAAAGGCCTGTGATCTGGATCAGCATCTGCAACAGGGCAGTCAGTGTCTAGTTGTGGTTCCCTGGTCAGAATCTCCCTCTCACGTGTATTAGGACAAGGAAGTGTTTTTATAACTAACATGTCGATGTGGTAACAAAACGTCCCTACGCAAGAGTGTGTATCGTCTACAACCCAAAGACTAAACTCCTACCACGTCTATCGGCAATGTACCAGACTGTATCCTTGACTGAAGCACAGAGTGAGCAAGAATGTGTTATTGAGAACTCCAGTGCTGAAGTAGGCTAAACAGTGTGATATAAAAAATAAAACAAGACCGTAGAACTGGCTATTGAAAAAATAACAGTACGAAGCTGAATAAAATGCATCTAGAGCAAAGTGCACAGAGGCCCGATGCTGCGAGCAAAGGAATAAAATGCATCCAGGGCAAAGTGCACAAAGGCCTAACGCCTGAAGCAAACGCTCAAAGGCTACATAAAAATGGCTACACTACAGAAGGACTGCAGACATATACTTAGTACACTATCGGACATACAGTGGGAAGCAGGTATGATCATGGTAACTTTGGACGTGGTAGCACTGTATACTTCAATACAACATAAATTTGGAATTAGAGCGATAGAACACTTCATGAACAGAAGAGCAGCGAACTTTTCTAGAACACACGCGGATGATCTTAAATATGATTGATTTCATATTAAATAACAACTATTTTCTCTTTAAGAGTGAATGATATAAACAAAAACAGGGTGTGGTAATGGGTTCTAAATTTTCCCCCTCATACGCGAATATGTTTATGGGGTGGTTTGAAGAAACTTGGTTATGGGGCCCAGGTGCAGCAAGATGGCATACGCACATCTTACATTGGGGGCGATACATCGATGATTGTTTCATGTTATGGACAGGAGATGAATTAACATTACATGACTTCTGCAAATATCTCAATGCAAATGAAGTGAATATTAATTTCACATACAAATTTAGTGAGACTCATTTGGAGTTTCTTGATGTGGAACTATATGTTGAAGATGACAAAATTGAGAGCAGATTATATCGCAAACCAACCTCCTGTAACACTTTATTGCACGCTACAAGCGCTCACCCCCGACATCAGATAGAGGCGATACCACTAGGAGAGATGATAAGAGCCAGGAGAAATTGCAGCAAGGATAGAGAATTTTATGGACAGATTAAAGACATGGGACAGAGATTTTTAGCCAGAGGTTACTCGGAGACAGTTATACGTAAATCTCTATGTAAAGTGTGGAATATGCCTCGGACACAGACGTTGGATTTGGGTATACGTAAGAGTAAGGAGGGCAAGCAGAATAAGGACCATAAAATTAGAATTATTTTAGATTATACGGAAAACTCTCAGAAACTAATAAAGATTATGAATAAACATTGGTCCATATTGAGTCGTGATGAGATACTTAAGAAATGTATTGGCAAAAGACCAGAAGTGGTATATAGGAGAGGTAATACCCTCACAAGTCCAAGTTATTTAGTAGATGAAACTAAAACAAACTGGCTTACTAAGCGGAATTTGGGTTTCTATAAGTGTGGGTCATGCGCAGTATGTAAATGGGCATGGCAGCCCAAAAAGGAACTGCAAGATATAAGAGGCAATAAAGTGCTCATAAGATCACATATAGACTGCAATACTAAATTTGTCATCTATATGCTCATTTGTAAATGTGAGAAAATATATGTAGGCAGTACGATACGTCCTTTGAGAGTAAGGATTTCAGAACATTGGAGAGCGATTAATCAAGAAGATGAACGTTATCCCATAGCATCCCATATGAGAGTATGTAGAGCACATAAAGTGTTCAAATTTATTGGTTTTGATTACTGTGAAGTGAACCCACGAGGGGGGAATAGAGAGTTGGCCTTACGGAGAAGAGAATCTAGATGGATTATGAGATTAGGAGCTGTGGAACAGGGCCTTAATACTGATTATGAAATGGAAAAATGTTTGGGGGGATAAATAGCCCAGTATATGAGAATGTATATTTAGGGATGTAATGTCAAATAATGATGCCCAAGTGCAGGTAAAAAGTTCTGTTCTTATAGGTCACATTGTGATAGGGTTTAGGGGTTATGGTATCACCTTATAAGGTATTTAGTGATAGGGAGGAATTGCCCTGCTAATTTAGATTTAATTAGGGCATATTATGCGATTTGGAACATATAATTGTGAAGACACGTGTAATGTATCTTTCATTAGTTTAATATTTTGTTATATGAGGGACAGACAAGATTTGTTCCTATTTATTGCATTTACTACAGATATAAATCCATTTTAGTGATATTTGTTCATTTTATAATTGGAGCTAAGAAATATAAATGTAGATAAGAGTATAGTCTCGACGGGGAGTAATATAGTCCGCTTTCGATTTTTACCATTTCAGAAGTAGAGACACGAGTTGTTGTAGTCCGTTCTCTCTTTCTACTATAAAGAGAGACGCTTAAATAGATCGAGGTCACAGAGCCTCGGTTTTAATATATGGAAGCGTACTCGCTCGGGTAGAATCATAGTAATATAGTCCGCTTTTGATTTTTACCATTTCGGAAGTAGAGACGCGAGTTTTTGTAGTCCGTTCTCTCTTTCTACTATAAAGAGAGACGCTTAAATAGATCGAGGTCACAGAGCCTTGGTTTTAATATATGGAAGCGCACTCGCTCGGGTATAATCATATTAGCCGGTAAGCCAATACAATATTGGGGAATCTGCATTGTCTCAGGCACAACATCGGGTGGGGGGCTTCATGTAAAGAGAAAGGATTTTATAATGTGATATCTTCAAACGATTTTCACAGGAATAGAGAGATTACTAACATATATTGGGATGCAAATTGAGGATACAGATAATTTGGTGAGTTTAATAAACATGTATGCAACAATAATAATACTTTCTGAAAGTTCTGGGGGGAGAATGTATCACTTAATGTATATGATAACTTACCTGTGTTTCAGCTGGACATATTAAGACTTTGGAATCATGGGGGGGGGGCACCAATAAGTGTATTTACAAATTAATCATAAATTGAAGGTATGATTTATTTGAGATCATGGATTATGCATTTGGGTCTATAAGGGAGTGTATTTGGTCTTTGGAAACACATCACGAGCATGGTGTTCTCTTCTTGGGATGTGCATGGATTGAATATCTATATCACATTTACTGTTTTGTTTTTTGGATTGTTAATATGGATTTGTCTCACAAGTAATGGTGATATCTATTATTCGATAAACGTGGTTCCCACTGTCAAATAGTTTATCAGGTCACAATATTATCGGTTTGTAATCGAGATTGTTACTTAGTAGTCATATATTGTAACATTAATCATGGAAATGTTATTATAGGAGGTCCTGATGAAATCCAGGTGTACTCCCCGGATGAAACACGTGTTGACGACGATGGATTGAATTGGTAACTTTTGGGATCAATCATGTAGAAAGCATCGTATTGGACTTATGGAATAATTCTTTTGGACTTTGGAGTGGAATTCAAAATGGACTTTAGTTTTGTTGAGAAATGGACTATATAACTTGGAACCTATGCATTAGGAGGATATTAAGTTTGTGATTGAATTACATTGTCTGAATTTAATAATCGTTAATATTTTGTAGATATTTAATAGATTTCAATTACTCAAATTATAAAAGAATTTGTTTTGTTTTAATGTTGTTCACGTGTGCAAATGCGTAGTGTGTGACTGTAGGACACTAGTGGCAAAAGACCCCAACCACCATAGTTACGACCCACTAGCACCTGTCTGCCGTGTGGCCCCCGAATTGTGTCTGACACACAGACACTTTGGTTAAGGATATATTCAACATGTTAGCTCTACTAGCATCTTCAATTCTGAGTATATGAGACTGTAAATAAAACATTACTAAGGTGTGCAGAAAGGGTAGTGGCTATCAGGGTATCCCACTCCCTCCTGTTGTCTCGTGCATACTACTTTCCTCTACCATCGATCACTCTGTTAGATACTTATGTCCTTTTTCTGCCTTCATCCTTCTCAAATCCGTCTCCTATTGTCTCTCCAGTGCAGGGTTTTCACTCTCTCCCTCTGCTATAATGTTATTAAATCTCCTTCAGCTCTCCATCCCACCACACAACTGTTGTATGTTGGAATATGCACTGCTTTACCACACAATGTGGGCATTACAACAAATGAATCTTTACCACCCATTCCTTTACCACCCATATCGTTACAACGACATGCAGTAGAGAATGCGTTTGACTTTGGAGCGGAATAATTCACAATTCCAACTCCAGTCTGCGCATCAGTATTGAAAGCGTTGCCAATTTCCCACAGGCATGCTGTTGTAAAGATCTGCGTGGTAAGGGGATGCGCCTTAAAGACGCATCCGTTGTATCGCCAGCGATGTAACCGCACGCGTGGTCTGGGCTGCGTTGTCCACTCGACTGTAACCAATGTATTTTCCTTTCATTCGGCGCTGCCCGTATGTCAGCAGCTGAGTACCTCCTCCACACGCTTTCCATTACAAGTGGCACCGATGTGGCCATCGCTCTGTGCGCTCTGCAGGGAGGCCGGGGATGTGACGTGCGTGTGGTCCTAAGACCTGTGTTATGCAGTGACAGACACTGTCAGAAACTCCCAGCCACTATGTTACATGAAAGAAAACTGCAGAAGCACACCGTCTGTAGACGATAATACACATGGGTATGGGAAGATGAAGTAAAACCGGAAAAAGCAGATACTTTTAAGGAAGGGAAGGTAAAATAAAATGCACACTGTAAACAGGTACGTCATTGCTGACCTGGATAACGTAAAGAGATCTAGATCTTGCCCGTAAAGAAAAGGAAAGGAACAAACCTCCTGGTGCAAGACCTACAGAACTTGGCCCATTTAAAGCCCTGCTGATGCTATGAACTTCACTTCACCCCGCTCACATAGTTTGCCGCAATTGCATTTTATTAAACTGCATGGCGAGAGCGCGTGTTATAGGTACTTGATATAACAATACCGTTGGATGATAGTTTTTTTAAGTTTAAAACTTGTTTGTATACTTTAGTACTTGACCGAGTTGGCACCATCTGCAAACTAATTCCTTAGAAGCACGCATGCGCACTGAGTTACCGGTGCCCTGCCGGTATGGATCAAGGTGGCGCCCTATATGCCTTTAGGAAAAGGTGGAAGAAATAAGGGCAAAAAGTGCATCGAGGTATTCAATCAAACAAAGGGATTGACCTGGCTACAATACAGAGAATTCCTCTGTCGCCATGCAAAGGTGCGGGTCTGAGCGATGCAAGGATTGGCACTTCATAGGTTTATATGCAATGCCACTTCTATTGAACTAAGGTCAATCCGTTATTGCTTGTTGCCCCGCAGATTGTCTGGAAATTAAGAATCTCTCACTCTTGGAAAAGCTGTCTATGTGAAAAAAAAAAATCACAAATAAATCTAACCATCACCAGGGTCATTAGGGGCCACAGGTTTTACCGATTCTATAGGGAAATGCGTCAAAATATATGTTTCTGCAGTTTATATTTTTTATTAGCTGCCCATCCCTGTCCTAGAATAAAGAGACACAACAGTTCCAACAGTTTAATTCGCTTTTATTTATAGTGCAGGTTGTTTCATCTCGGTACCTGGACAGTATAACACGTCCTCCTCCTTATTCACAGGGAAATCTATGACCTTACTCCCTTCACGAATGCACATTAGTAGCATTATTCTTTAACTGCGTGGATCATGCCTAGTGTGCGCGTGCACGAAAGACAGGGTACAAAATGGAGGCGGGGTCCATAGACGAAGACTGTTTTCCGCCAACACACCTAACTTGACAGATCGCTTGTCTATTGTTGCATGCATTTAGTGCAAATGTTTTTACTGAAAGTGCATAGCCAACCAGTCAGGCATGAAAGCTCGTTTTCCTTACAAATACAAAATTCCCTGAAGCGCAAAGCAAATAATCTCACTGTTTTAAACACATTTGACCATCTAGCGTTCAATAATTAAAGCGTAAGTATCCAGTTTTTGAAAGTAATGTGTACTCCTAGCCCACACACTGTCATCCACTCATAACCATGGTTTCCCTTATTTTTGACGGCGCAATTGGCAGGAGTTAAGGCTCCCCTTTTTACATGTAAATACAGACGAAACATTCAGATTTGTGAAAGACATATCAGTGATACGTTTCAGAGTGAACTAAAACAATTAATGTGCATTTTCTATGCTCAGTTTACAATTACATTCACAAATAAAAGCAAAACATTGTAGATAAAAAAGCACCTAACATCATTAGAAAGGGCATAATTCATTTGTAAAAAAAAAAAAAAAGATTAAGAATGACCTTCGGAGTGTTTCAGAAGAAGGGTACTGTGCTATACAAAATAAAATGATGACATTTAGAGGGTGGCTGGATTCTTAACTCATGCATTGTCTCCAAGCAGTAATGCACATCCTTACTATATCACTAGACTGTTGATGAGGAGTAAGTATGGGGCAGTGTGTTGTGGGTAGTGGCCATCTTTAAGTCAGGCATTGTTGCGTACAATCCTAGTTCTCATTAGTTCCAGGTCCCTCACCGCTTCCAAGAGCACTTGAATAGAATGGTAGGGTTGTCCAAGGATCTAGGATGCTCTGTGCTTGGAATAGTCTCGAAGCAATCTTCGTACATCATGTTTTAGCATTTAATACAGGCAAAGTAATACCATACTGCCTTCATATCACAATGGGATCTGTGTTTAACACACACTTAAATATATCTGTGCTTGTGGCACACACTTAAATATTACCATTGTTGTACTGCAACCGTGAAAGCTTCCACAACACAATACCCTTTACATATTAATTCCTTAGCACTCATAAAACATAATTAAATATTTACATTTTTTTTCAAGTGACCGATTTTAACATAATATGTCTGATGCAATAAATATAACCAACACATTTTCTGTACTTCGAGAAATACAAAACACAGTCTCAGAACTGTGACGATGCAGAGGATTTCCCTTGAATTTGGTTCTCTGCTTGTGATGAGTTGTTCAGAAATTGCCCAGATGCTCCTGTGTACAGTCGTGATCGCATCGGCCATTTCTGAAAAAGGAGGCGTCAAAAAACAACCTGTTAGTGCAAGTTAAAAGTGTAATAACCTATATATCATAACATTATTACAACAACCATTAGTGCTGGAAGTAGATCTTGGCACATTACATTCGTTATTACCTAAATTAATGGAGAGCTTTTCTATTCACCATAAATTTCATGATCCTTGAAAATACATTAACTGAATGGGCTTAAGATATTAGTGATGCTGTATATAACAATTCCAATACCTATGTTGATCATGGACATTCCACCATGCAACTTCAGTTTTGGTGCAATTTATTTTAGAGGTGCCATCTTCCAAATTGGCTCCTCTCATATCAGAGACAGGCAATTTGGTGGAGGAACTTCCATCTCTGAAGCAGGACTCGAAATTGGTGATATTTTCCATGTCACTGTAGCAAGCTACTATGATGAATGGAAATTCCACCAACAATATTCAAAATCAGCCTGGCACACCTAGGCCCTCTCAACATCCCTTCTCCTAGACCACCCTTCTCACACTTGCATGCACACACACAGACATTTGTATACAAATCCTTGCTTTTAAGTCTCACCTTGACCACTGGCAACCTATTGCTCTTTCCTGACAAAGCAATCAAACAAGAGCATATACCACAAAAGGAGGCATGAAACAATATACATTCAGATATGTGAACTGTACCACAAACTGGGACTATATTGCCAGCGCCCCTGTATCTTGGCACCATTAAATGCTTCTAGACCTAAGCGCATTTGATATGGTAAATCATGAAATTATGATTAAAAGGCAAAAGGAATGGAATGGAATGGAACTGCAAATACAGCCCCTGAGTTGATGCAATTTTTGATCCTAGATTAGTCAATAAATCTATTACGCAACCAATTCCATCAAAAGCAGGGTACCATGCCTTTCACTACAAGGATAATCTCACCACTTCTGTTCAATACTCTCAAAACAATTGATTCTTTCTCTATAATAAAGACTATCTGATCTGCATTCTTATGGAAAATTAATCAAGAAACTAGAATAAAATCTTTGAGTGTCTCAGTCACATAAACAAGTGGATGGTGGGATCTATCGCTGCCTCAGTGAAGCCAAGACTGAGGTCTTGACCATGGGTGTACAAATGATAGACCTCTGTCCTTCGAATGACCACTATATTGGGGTTGCCCATTCACCTTGTCAAAAAGGTATTCATCTATACATTACTTTTAAGTGGACCGCACTTTCACATTACATAAAATTTATGTGATAAAGAGAATTACCTTGCATCTTTCTCAGAAAATGCCTGCTGTTTTTCCAAATATCTCATCAAATGGCACCAACAAGCGCTTTGATGCTGCCATGGCTAGCTTACTATAATACTAATTAGAAACAAACTCTTAAACAGACTCCAGAGCTTAAATCCCAAGAAGCCAGACGGATCCCCATTTTAAAGAGACAAGGTCTTCAGTCTCTACCGGAATAACCACAAATAAGTCTGAGTCCTCAGATCATCAAGGTTCAAGGACACTGCAAACAGCAGACACAAGACGCAGGTTTCTTGGAGTGCAAGATCCAAGGTTATGGAATTCCGTGAGTCCCAACCTGGCATCAGAAAGAACCACATCTAAGTAAAATAAAACCAACCAAACCACACATTGACCCACGTACTCAACTTCAGACTCTTCCTTCACACATACTCGCCCTCTCCACTCTTGTCCTTAAGTTCTACATCATTGTTGGGTTTTACATTACATTACTGCGCATTATGAGATAATTGACAATGCGGTTTCTGATGATGGAAGAGTTTTGATGAAATTGCAGTTGCCACTGGTGGTGCCATTACTGAACAAGAATGGTCCTATACTCTTGCTGAAAATTAAATGTTTATGAACTCTGTGCGTGAAGGTTGGCTTGCAGGTAAAATGGTTAATGCTGAAGTGGATACATTCAGGCATGTCTGAGGGGATTTGTACATCCTCAATAACTGCTTGAGATGTCTGGATGTACTTGTGGTTCCGAAAGTCTTTGCAGGGTATAATGGTTGAGCTGGCACATGAAGGACACATTGGAACGTGTGCCATTAATAGGAGGATATAAGATTTATTCTGGTAGTCTGGTCTGGATAGATCAGTGGAACACTTTGTGAGACAGTGTGTAAGTTATATTATGGTAAATCTCAAGTCACAGTGCCTAGTGGGGTGGAGTTTGTACCGGTACCTGATGAGGTTTGGTCAAAGTTGGCCATCAACATTATAGTACCTATTTGGGGGATGCAGCAAATTTAGTATTGTGATGATAGATTTGTAGTGGCCCAAGATAGGTTCTGTGAACAGTATAACTACATCTAAGGTTGTACGATGTTTGGAGACATAATTTTTGAGAGAGGGAATTTCAGAGAAAATGTTAAGTGCCAATGGTCCACAAAAGGTGTCAAGAGAGTTTGAGATGTTTATGCAAGACATGTTAAAACATGCTTACACCATGCCAGAAGCAATTTTTTGAGTGGTGTAACAAGAAAACATTTAACTATGTTTGGTTAATGGTCTTAATTGGATGTTTGAATTGAGGCAGTTGTTGAATGCCGTTCACACCACTCCTGAAGGGGAGGCCTTCTGGTACTAAGATAAATAAACCTTGGATCAGGAATCGGGATGTGTCTTTAAAACTAATTTGTGATGTTGGTGTGGAACGACGAAATGCTTAAGAATGGTACGAAGGAAAGGTTCAACATAAATTAAAAATTGTTGTGGGAGATTTGGTAAGAGTCAAATTTCCTCATGTCAAGAATAGATCTTGTTTCTCTACTCACAATAGAGTAATTTAAGTACAAAAGGATCACGCAAAGAAGATCTTCTAGAAAGAATGTACTGCTAGTGAAGTTTCAGGATGATGTGATGTCTTGAATTTCATATATACACTATATATAGTGAGTTGCAAAGAAGATCTTCTAAAACAAAAATAAGGTGGCTCTGCTTCAGGTTGCAGTCTTAATTTTTGCATCCTTTTTAACCTTTATTTCTATTGTTGCAGTGTGGCTTGTTACAACAGCAACGCCTCCCATTTGCTTGGCTCTCTGTGGCCGGGGCAGGTAATGAAAAAAAGCAATTATATGCAACTCTCACAGGGGCTCTGAACTACGACGTGTTTGATTTCTTTTACACCAATATTTATTTCCTTGTATGTTGCACACCTAGCATCATTTTCACTTATTTTATTATATTTTTTTAGTTTATATTAATGCACTTTTTTGACACTTTTCGCTTTTATTTTAGTTTGTTTTATTTGCAACAGAAAGGAGCTGCCCTCCAGAGGCAGGGGGGGCTGGGATCCAAGTTTCAATCTTAATTTGTCCATCGTTAGTGCTTTTATTTTTCCATCCCCTGGGTGGCACGTTGCCACTGGAATGCCAACCGCCTACTTGGCTGTCCATGGTGGGTCATAGGAAAGTACTGCAGCGCCAACACGGCAGATCCAGCACCATGTCCTGATCTGTTATAGTTTGTTCTTTAGTTCATGTGCACAATGGTGTTTTGTTCGTTTAGTTAGTGTTGAGTTCTTTGGTTTCTTTCTGATTTGTATTTTTACTGGTGCTTTCTGCTCCTTTCCCACGACCTTTGAGACCTGAAAATTTCTAAACTCCTCTTCATCTATACCAGGCTGTTCCAATCCACTGCCCCTCTTAAATCTGTATGTAATTTCCCGTTCGAGACTGTCCACCTCCTGGTCCTCCACTGAATTTAACTCTGTAAATCCCAGGAATGTGGCTGGCAGGTAGAGTGGAATCCCTGAAAATGCCATTATTCCTCTATTAGAACAATGCTGTGAACTTGTAAGAAACAAGTCTTCGTGGCTAGAGCAGCACAATGCCGAGCATATTGCAGAGGCAAAATAATCCCCCAGAGACTTCTCTGAGGACTATCGTCACCTGTTTTACCTAACAGTTGCTGGCCCCCACCCATTGACGTCCATTCACCGAAATGCCAGGGGTAGCGGAAGTGACATCACAAGCCCTTTGATCTCCACTTTCACTGACACACATACTTACAACATACAGATTCACACATACATACACTCTCACATGAACACAATTTCACTCGCAAGCACGCACACAACATACACTATAAAGTATTTTTACTTACCTCAGCTACCATGGAAGGACAGATTCCAGCTAATTGTACTCCACCTTTATTACACTAATAGTGAATAGTATGTTATTATTCAGTATTAGTGTAGTAACAAATTGACAGAAAATAAAGAGTGAAACCCTACCTGACACCCATAAGGACGAGCTGCCCCTGTGTTCCTGGCACTGAATTTCCAAGGGATGGCAGAGGCAGTGCTAGGGGTCACAAGGGGCAAGACCCCCGGCGACCCATAAATGAAGTCCATGCCCCCACCCTACCACCATCTTGCAGGCTCCTGTCCCCTCCTCTGATAATTTTTCAGTATCCTTCACTGACCTTTCTATACTTACTTTGACTCAGACTATCTCTCATTTCCTTGCCGTCATGTCCGGCATGTCTGTCGACTCTTTCCTGGCTCTCATTTTGCATTCGGTTGCTGACACAACTGGCGCTTCTCTTAATGAGATCTGCAGCAGCTTTTTAATGAGCGCACTGTCCCATGTGCTTGAAATCTCTCAAACTCATTCTGCTCCTAAAGAACCATCAGCAGATTCTTCCACTAAGATCAACTGCCCTCTTATCTCCATTTGACCTCGCCTGACTGTGATCCTAAAGAAACAGCTGCAGACAGTTCACCTCTTCTTTGGAAGCAAACCATATTCCTGAGTCTGTCAAGATGTGCTTCAGCCCCTGCATAGCACTGCATCCATTCAACCTTCATCCACCCGGCTACTGGTGGATCGGAGCCTCTGTGCGGACCTGATCCTCCTAAACCTTTCTGCTGCCTTTGATATGGTTGCCTACAATCTTCTCCCACAGTGTATGGATCTGGAGTAAGGTTCATTGTTAGGCTGCCCCCTTTTTCAATTTTCATTTGATTTTGAAAACTCTTTACAATGCCATTCCCCAAGGTTCTTCCCTCAAGCGTACACTCTCTGATATCAATGTCGTCCCCCTGGACAATCTTGTTAGGTCGTTGGACTTCTCGTTAATATCCCAATCAAAGAACATGCAGACTCTGATCTGCTAAGTGACCACCCTAAGAACGGGAAGATTAACTTTCACCCTTCTCTCTTCTCCATCATTTTGTGGATGAGCAGTAAATCATTAAAGGTAAATGTGGACAAAATGAATGTCCTCCTCACACTGGGTCAGTGTGGAACTGTCCCTTGCCCCACCCACCTTTCCAAAGGGTGGGGAAGATTGTGCCCTTTCCTCTTTAAACCTCCAGTCACCTTGTCCAGAGGTGAGAATTAAGTGATTTACTCCCTACACCCATCAACACTGGTGAAATGCAGGGAATGGAGGAATTTTCCTTGAATTCTTGCCCCTTCACCGTCCCCAAGAGTGAGGACCTATTGTTATCTCTCCCCTTGCCTTCCCAAAGAGCTAGCAGGGCTCTCTAAAAAAGTGGGGGGGAGAAAAAGAAGAGCTGGTAATCTGTTACCTATTGTGCTCCTTCGTGAGGTGCACAGTGATTCCCTCGTCTCCTGTGCCTTGTTCCTCAGTGTGAACAGGACGCAGGAGAGGATGCACCTGGCCCTCTCCTCTCTGACCTACACACTGCCGTAGTTCATGGAGGAGAAGGGTGGCTTGAACCACTCCAACGCCTTGTTCCTACTTGAGGACAGGACATGGGAGCTGATGGAAACAAACGTGCTCTTCCACGATCCACAAAGTGCTGCAGGTCGTGGAGGAGTGGCTCAGCTTGCATCGTCTCCTGCGCCGCTTTCACAATTGCGAACAGCACAGAATTGCGAGGTGACTTGCTCCGTAGGGCCTGCAACATTACGCAGTTTTAGGTAAAAGACGAGGCGTGTGTGATGGAGACGTGGGTGGAGGCAGGCTTGGGGGAGAATTGACAGTTAAGAAAGGGACTATCAAACAAACAAATAGCAGAACACAATTGAGTTTTTGAGATATGTGCATGTTAACTGTCCGAGAATAATTTACATATAAAAGGATCCTAGTAGACATTATTTGCATATTTGTTGGGTATTCTGGATTTTGGTAACAGAAGGGGAGATTTATAAATTAGAGGGCTGCAGAAGAAGCAGAGATTACCAGTAGTGTGGAGAGAGAGAGAGACAGAGAGTAGAGAGAAAGGTATAGATTCTGAAACCGGGGCGCCCGGCTGCAGACCCTGCCTCTTACAGGCCAATTACCATCCTGAATATTGATTATAAAATCCTCAGTAACATTTTAGTTAGTCAAATCCATCCGATCCTTCCACAGTTAATCCATTCGGTCCAAAATGGACTCATCCCATGGCGCAGTACATCCCTCAGTGTTGGAAGACTTTGGCAGCAGAACGCCTCTCTGGTCTTGGACCTTGGACCTGAAGAAGGACTTCCACACTATCATGGCAATGTGTATTTCTGATGTTGGCTAGATTCGGCTTTGGGACAAGGATCACATAATTAATAAACCTGCATGAAACTGATCCTGTGACAAGGGTCGGTAGGAGAACTAGGCAGGGGGCCTCTCTCCCCTTCTATTTGTGCTGGCCATAAAGACGCCTGTAGTCCAGGTAAGAGCTTAAGGAAGGAACTGTGGGATCCCCATGTCTGGCACAAGACACACAATATCACTTTATGCAGATGATGCCATGCTTTTCCTTAAAAACATGCATGTCTCCCTTCATCAAGAACCTCGGCAGAGGCTTGATCAAAATGGAGAGTCACTCCTCTAGATTCCTCAGTAAACAGGGATATCATTTTTGGTGCGATCTATGCAAGGGCAACCTTGGTAGAGTAAAGGCTTCTCTCAGAGCCCAAGTGACATTCTGGAGGACGCTGGCTTTCTCCATCATGGGGCTCATCGCCATCTCCAAAATGGCATCTCTACCTTGCCTGCTATATATATTTTGTGAACCTCCCAATATTTCTAAACTGTAAATTCATTTGGGAGTCTCACTGGAGGAAAAGGAGCACGCTCCTCGTCGCCATCTCCTACAGAGGTATAGAGCCGGATTCTCCCAAAAGTTACAAGCTTAAAGAGCAATCACGCTACAATGGAAAGCAGCACTCCCACGCCTGGATACCACATGACGCCGAACGCTGGGAGTAAAGCTCTGTACAGGGAACCGGCTAGAGGACTTAAAAAACGCCTGATCGCTGGGGGTTGGGACGAGATATGTGAGAGCCTGGAAGCAGAACCCAGTGATGGCATTGTGGCCCCGTAGACTGCTACCTGGCAGCAAGAGCTGCCACAGATCCACTGATCGACATCGGTGGTGAACCAGGGACAGCCCCTCCACTGCGTCCCTCTCGATCCCTCTGATGCGCCTTATTTCTTGAGGTCCTACCTTCATCTCAGCGACTCCTGCTGCAATACGCTAAGCCCTGGTTGTTACATCATGTAAATCACCGCACCCACCCGTCCATCTCCAGCTGGTTCAGTTAAAAAACACTGTTTATTCTACTCCAGCATTTTGTATGATTACTGATAGATATCAAAAGCAGCAAATTTGAGCAACTGCTATTGTTACTTCATATATATGCTGAGCGATCTAATTCGGTGTATACTAGGCCATGCTCCTAAGTCAAATACAACTGTTTATGTCAAAAATGCCAATAAAGATATTTCAAAAAGGAGCGGTAGAGGGGAATAAAAGATGAAGGCTAGCTCATTGCATACCTTAACCGGGTGCAGGTATCCCTCTCCTTGAAGGGCTCCCTGCAGCAGACCGCTGCCCCCTGGGGCCGGCTGGCCCGCAGCCTTCTCCCCTCCTTCTGTGCCAGCGTCCTCCTGAAGGCTGCGGGTGAGGTGGGCGATGTAGGTGGTGGCCAGGATGAGCACATCCAGCTTGGAGAGCTTGGTGTCGGGGGGCACCGAGGGCAGGGTCCTCTGCAGCTCCAGGAAGGCGTGCCGCAGGGTCTGCACCCGGCTCCTCTCGCGGGCGGCGTTGGCCGCCGCAGGCCTCCCAGTGCTGTCTGTCCCTGGGGCCTTCATCCCTGGCCCTGGGTGCGGGCTACTGAGGGAGGGAGGGGCCAGGTCGCAGCTGGCACTGGGATTACAGGGCACTTCATCCACCGCTGGCAACCGCACTCCTGCCATGGGGGTTTTCACCTTCTCCACCATGCTAGGACCCTGGAGGAAAAGAACCAAACACATCACTTAGGCGAAGTGTCCTACCTTCGAGCAGAAGACACGGGCTCAGTGGCTCAACTCCTGCACTTCACGTGGATCTGAAGTTCAAACTCTGGATCTGATTTTTTAATGTAATTGTTTATTTATTGTACATTTATTTTGTTGTATGTGTGCCTTGAATATTGGCTTGGCCTGGCGTCTTTGCATGTTTACAAATCAACAAAATACAAATACATCACAGAGGTGAAATGTACTTCAGCACTTTAAATGGCATCAGTGTGGCACGTGGCACTTCTGCATAGATAAGTAAACTCCAGCACTTCACGAAGGGTTTCCTGAGTCCGAACCTGGCTCACTATAAAATACACTAAAGAAATAAAACACATAAAAGACATCCCACAGGTTCCGTGTACTATCTCCAGTCCACAAGGACAAGCCCACCGCTCAAAAAATCACGGGATCTAGATAATATATGGGCCGTTCCTTTATAGGGAAAGGAATAACAACCTGTTTCTTTTTTTTAAATGTAGTATCTTGAAACGTAATACGTTGTTACTGAGAAACTAATTGTCTCTAATTCCTATAGTTTGTTAACTTTCGTTTCCTCTAAGGCTGAGAAGTCAGTAACTTTGAAGGGGGGAGCTGGTAACTTTAGTGAATTTATATTCTCATGCCTATAAAGCTGGGAGTAACCAGTTATTACTAATTCATTTGCATCTTTCCCTTCTTGGTGCACACTTAGATTATAGTCAAACACATTCTCTGGAAAAGGACTATTGCTTTTTCTACCCGCCGCTGTGCTTCTCGTGGTGGCTTGTGATTTGATTCTGCTTTTTCAGCCTTCTAGAACAGAAGAAGGTGTGGCAGACATGCTATGAGTATCAGAAGTGCACTTCCCATGCAGTAACAAGACTGTGGTCTCATCATTTTCTGGAATTCCCTAGCTGGTCTGGGTTTGGTCTGACCCCGCCGAAAGACCAGCACACAGTACTCATAAATAGCCCCTATGGATTTACCATATGGATCTATATTTCAGTTTCTGTTCTTTATTGGTTGTAAAGTGATAAGATTAATGGTCGTGGTCCTTGGCCAGTAACACTTCAAGTTAAAGCTGCCCACCCCAGAGTAGGCGCTTGAGCATTTCACTACACTTAGAGAACTTCTACCAGACCAGACGTGTCACCTTGCAGTGTTGCATACATTTCAAACCGATTGTCAATGCAGTTGTTTGGTCTGTTTATGAAATATACGACTGGTGTGCATTGTTTACCTCCAGGGTTGTGTTTTTCTTGATGCCCCCATAGCACGTTAAATTAACACAAAATGTTTGGTTTGATAAAGAAAGCTCTAAGTTACAAGCACCTCTGTGTAAAGTAGCGCCGTGGTAGAATGTGGTGGCACTCTAGAATGAGACTGAAAACGGGTTATGTAAATCCATGAAGAATGGAAAACATAAGTACTTTACAGATAATTGGGAGCAAAGGTGTGAAGTGATAAATTCCGGGGATTTAGAAAATATTTTTGCACTTAGTAAATGTGGAGATTACTATCTTTAAAGTGTGTGATGCGCGATGATAAATAGGTTCCTCACCCAAATGTATGGCCATGTACAAATCCTAAACAAAGTTAAGGATTATGCAGTTGTCCAAAGTTTTCTGGAGTTACTCTCTGCTAACAACGTAAAACAGTCACATCCTCAATCGCTCTTTTTTTCTGCGGAATTCAACACTGCATGTGTTTTACACAACCTATTTTTTCTGGGAGGTAGAAAAGACAGTTATTACAAAATTGTGTTCCTTTATTCAATCCACAGATAAAATCAATAATTGCTGCCAATCGCATTACCTTTGCACAAAAAGCCAAATAATAATCATTTTTTCTGCTGTATAATTTAGTCAACCTGGCAACATAGTTTCACCCCCTTTGTGGCATATTTTAATGATTCCTTCTTGTTGCATATGCTAGGTGTGTCGCCCCTAGGTAAGTCTTCCAGTACTAGATCTTCCAGTTGATGGTACAATTACGGAGGCTGAACTTATGAGAAACAACAAATATTTTACTGGGTTTTATTTAAGACACATTTAAGATTTACCTACTGCCGGCCAACGAATCTAACAGGTTGAATGAAATGTAGAAATATTGCTCCCTAGTTCATGAAATCTGAAATATATATACCACTGCGGTCTGGAAATTGCTTTCTGCGCCCTATGCTGGCTCTGGTAGCGCCAACAGCTAGCCTTTAGCACAGAAACAATCCACAGCGCTTTGAAGGCATTTTTGGCCTCACATGTATTGCAGTAATAGAGGGCCAGAAGCAACATCCATTTTTTCTGTCTCAATCGATGTTTGTGACCGAAAAAGTTTTTTTTTTTTGCCATTTATGAATTATGCTTTAGGAGCTGGTAAACTCCTACAGAGTCCTAAAATGGGATTGTGAATAAATACCAATCGGGTATTTAGACAGGGTGTGTTTCTGGGTGTGCCTTTCAAATACCAAACTAGTATGTTATGTAACAATGTTTTGTAAATAAATTTGGTCGCAAAATGTTGAAAAATTGCCGACTGCCGAGTTGTAGTGGTAATACATTCCCAAAAGCTAAGGAATCCCACTAGGACCCTTTCCCCCTTCATTAATGTTTTTTTTTTTTTATGTAGGAGAGTAGGCAGGAGAGTACTGATAACTCTCAAACATTTTTAAGCTGCTTTTTTGTTTAATGCAATCCTGTTTTCTGAAGAGAGTCTACATTTAGAAAACATATATACTTTATTTAAATACATCCACAGTCATGGCTTGCTCACTGTAGTGGGTCATGGCCCCTGTGATAGCCTCCAACTGGAGTGAGTTGCAATTTGTGGTCTACTTCATTAATATTCACGAGGTAGGTTGGGTTGTGGCACACTCTGATCCTGAATTTAAAAATCAATGTATTAGTCAGTACATAAAATTCTTTACTGGTTGCAAATGGTAATCATATTTTCGACCAGTAAAAAGCACATGTAGCCAAAAGTTACCATCACTATATGCAATATAAATACATTATCCACTCAATTCCCAAAGTTCCCATTCACACTCTCCGGTACTAGCGTGCTCTAACCAGAACATCAGTACAAATGCCATTAGAGTCATGACCTATTGCTTATTCTAAATCCAGCAACCAAGCGGTACCATAATAACCTCAGACATACAACATATCAACCTCACACACACAATAGCAACCAACCGGTACCATAATAACTTCACACCTACAACATATCAACCTCACATGCACAATAGCAACCAACGGGTACCATACTAACCTCACACCTACAACATATCCACCTCACACACACAATAGCAACCAACCGGTACCATATTAACCTCAGACATACAACATATCAACCTCACACACACAATAGCAACCAAGCGGTACCATAATAACCTCAGACATACAACATATCAATGTCATGCACAATAGCAACCAACCTGTGCCATATTAACCCCACAACTACAACATATCAACCTCACACGCACAATAGCAACCAAGCGGTATCATTTTAACCTCACATCTACAACATATCAACCTCACATGCACAATAGCAAACAAGCTGTATCATATTAACCTACAACATATCCACCTCACACACACAATAGCAACCAACCGGTACCATATTAACCTCAGACATACAACATATCAACCTCACACACACAATAGCAACCAAGCGGTACCATAATAACCTCAGACATACAACATATCAATGTCATGCACAATAGCAACCAACCTGTGCCATATTAACCCCACAACTACAACATATCAACCTCACACGCACAATAGCAACCAAGCGGTATCATTTTAACCTCACATCTACAACATATCAACCTCACATGCACAATAGCAAACAAGCTGTATCATATTAACCTACTACATATCAACCTCACACATAATAGCAACCAAGTGGTACCATAATAGCTTCACACATACAACATATCAATGTCATGCAGAACAGCAACCAAGCGATAACATATTAACCTGACATCTACAACATATCAACCTCACACGCACAATAGCAACCAAGCGGTACCATACTAACCTAACAAGTACAACATAGGGACCCAAATACAGACACCGCTGTTTCACACGGCTGAGTGTATGACATTTCAAAGGGGCCAAACATAAAACGCGGGCAAAGTAAACAAATAAATACATAAAAAGAAACAGGATTGTGTTCATTTTGCAATCGTAATGTTCACTGATGATGGCAGAAAATAAGCCCGCATGGTGGGTTTTCCAAAGGTACATTACTGGCTAGCGCCTGGAACAGAGGTGTTCTCTGGGTTCGGGCAAGGGTTGGCCAATGAAAGGCTTGGTTGTGCAGCCATTCTCAAAAACATTTCCAGTGGAATTTTCCACCTTAAATACACACCTAAAACTGCTCTCAAAAAAGGCTGAGCTGTGTAAACGGGGTGGACAGGTTTTGTTATCCGAACATCACACTTTTTCATCGGTCCCAGCGGTAGGTGTTTCTCCTCTGGAAAAATGTTTCCCTTGTGGAGAAAAGAAGATTTTATGTGCAAATGTACTTTGCATCCGGCGTAGGTTGGAAAGCTGAACCAATAAGCACGGAGGAGATGCAAGTCTGGACATCTGCAACATTTGTGGAAAAACAGATTAAGGGGAAATCTACTCAACACGGAGTAGATTTTCAGTTTTCAACGTTTGCTGCAAAGGCTTCATAAATCAGTCTCCAAGCAACAAACAATCTTATTTTACAAAAATACACTGAAATGTGGAAGCAATAAGGCCCCATTCCACCGGGGATGGAAAGAGGTCACACAAACTGGACTCTGGTAGGAGATGCCATCCGTTGGCAGTGAAAGCCCAGGGCTGAAGCGTGTGTCCTGGGGGGCCGCCTGGCTGGTCCAAGCCCCGGTGGGCAGAATGGGAGATTCGCACTACTACACCATTTTCCATATTCTGATTAGCAATATGCTAAATATAATTTTTTTGTGTTTTTTTTTTTTTTTGCTAATACATTTTGCCGGGTTTTACGTGACATAATCTGTGCAGGGAACCCCGCTGGGTCTGTGTGAATTTTATGTGTGAATCGCTTTCATTGCTTAGCGTCAAACTTTCTTTTACACCCGAATTAAGATTACTGGGGTACTAAAAGGTACTTTCAAGAGTGCCCTTAAACGAACCCGGTTAACGGCAGAGATTGATAAATGTGAGTGTAGAAAAACTACTGTTTATTGCAAGTTCGGGGACCTTTAGATGGCACCGCACCCTTCCAGAGAACTGATAGAACATTCTGCGGCATTCCAGAGAGGGGTGCGGTAACCACGCCGTGCGTGGCTGCGGTAACCACGCCGTGCGCGGCTGCGTACCGGTTCGACGCCTCGCCAGGGGTAGCAAGCGCTATATATAAATACTATTACCATTACAGGGGGCTTCACAAGGCACCTCAGAGCAAGGAAAGGGTCGCGGTGAGACGGGTTCATGGCGACAGAGGTGACACTCCTGCCCTCTCAAAGAAATATTCAAGCGAAAGCCCTTTCACGTCACGATCATGCGCCCTTTATTCCTTGTCTTGTGATATCAATGCAACTCTTTCCTGGGTTTCTGCGGGTTTCATCTTTGTCATAATACAGATGTTTTACTTCAAGTCTTATAATCCTAGCTTCCCCACTTCATCAACACAGTGTGCTCCTGGGCAAATCACGCCGGGTCTGATGCAGTTATTGAGTTTAACCTTAGTGTCCTGAAACGGCCACGTAAACCCCAGGTCCCCGGGTCTGTGGATGTTTGCATTTTAGTAAAATGAAAAACGTGCGAAAACGAAAAACGTTCGGCACTATCAAATGAAGAGTTAGGGGGGTGTTGCCATAGAAGGGGCTCGGGAGTGGGCATTGAGGTGTCGGGAAAACCAGTCCATCTTTACCTTTGCGCGAATTCTCGGGCGTTCCCAATTCTATTCCGCCTCACTGCTAAAGGTTTTGGTAAGTCTGGGTATGGAGGCAGGGAGCAGCTTGGTCAGTAAGGTTGGGGGAGGGGGGGGGGGGGGGGGTGTTTCAGATTCCCCGACAATCATGCTGGAATAAAATGATAAAATACAAGCAGGGCACGAGAAGGGCTTAAGAGTCAGTGGAAAGGGAGAGGAATCAGTAAAAGTACCAAGGCCCATATTTATACTTTTTTGCCCCGAATTTGCGTCATTTATTTGACGCAAAAGCGGCACAAACTTACAAAAAAACTTACAAAATATAACTGTATTTTGTAACTTTGCGCTGCTTTGTCAATAAATGACGCAAATACGGTGCAAAAAAAGTATAAAATTGGGCCTCAGTGAGAGAAACACTATATTTTGTGATATAATTAACATTTTTTAGGGATTCCAAAACAGAAATGAGAGCGTGTTTTTGTCAGTGTGTGTGCATATGTCAGGTGAAATCCGACAGACATCTTACAACACCCGACTGAAAGCAACTGTACCCAACTACTATTTACAAAATGCATTTATTAGGGGTTGTAACACCCCATTCAACCCCCCGAAGCTACGCCCCGGCTGAGAACTTTACGTTTCATCGGCGAGGAGGATGGAATTTCCCCTCCAGGAAAAATAATATATTGGTAGAGAAAATGACAAAAGCTAACGGTGCGCGTGACACCGATGTCACCCTGCAGGGGACGTGTACAGCTGAACGTGTTTGAATCGAAATATGAGACGAGCTATAATTCCGCTGCTAGTTCGGGCATTTTTAGCGAATCTCCAGAAATTTGGAGGTCTCCGTAAATAGTGGGCATACGTCTTGGGTTGTAGTGTTTTTCCGAGCCTTCCAAGGAAAGGTCTCCTCTTCTCAGTGAGGCCCATATTCATACTTTTTTAGCGCCACTTTTGCGTCAAACAAATGACGCAAATGCTGCGCTAAAAAGTATAAATATGGGCCTTAGTGTCCTCAAAAATGTGCGGGTTTCAGAAACACCAGTTTTTGGTTGGAGTTTATTAAAAAAAAGGGGCGTTTCCAGATGCACGGTGGAATAAAAGCAGCCAGTTGTAGAAGCAGAGATCTGTGGCAGCGGTGCCAGGCCTGGGCGGAGTAGCCCTGGTGCCAGGCGATACAGACCCACAGAGCACTGCCTGACTCCGCCAGCCTTCCTGGGGCGTTCCGGCGCCAGCCAGGGGCGCACCGAGCGCCCAGAGAACGGGGGACCGAGGTGAGAAGTGCCACCGTGGGTCCCAGCGCTGCAGCTGTGTCTCCACACGCTGCGGTGTCACCAGGCCTCGGGATGTGTGTACCCCTTAACCCCACTCGCAGCACCCCCTTTGCTGGCGGGAACGGTACAAGGGAGTGTTTTACTCTCTCACCTGAGGAATAGGAAACTTGACAGCATTAGCCCTTCTTTTACGTAAACAACTGCAAATGTGAAAAACGCGTGTGCCTCGAAGCTAAAGAACACCAGCAGGAGATGAAATACTCATCAACAGCAAGATTTATCTTAAACACATATACACACATACGCTTAGTTACTAAAAGCCGTTTCGAACTGTAATTGCCACGGTGCATATCTTTCTAAAAATATTGTCACGTTGGCTCATTTTTAAGTTGAGTTACACAATAATATTTGGAAAAAAAACGTTATTTAGAAAAAGTAAAACCGAAAATTTTCTTTGTGATCGTGTTCATTTTTATTTTTGTAAAATCTGTCCTTATCTTTCTCAGTGAGGCTGGCTCCGAGGGCATAGCACCACTTGTGGTCAGGGTGAACGGCATATGGTTATTAGACTGGTTTTCTCCCCGTTGGGGTCATGGCGCAGTTACCACAGACCTCAGTTGTCTCCCTCAGAAGTCCACCCCAGGTGCACCGGAAGTTACTCTTCCTCGTGCGCGTCCGCACACCTCGCGGATTATTAAAGGGAGTGAGCGCAAAGTGTTAGGGCGCGGTCCTCTGCACGGGCGACGCCTCCTCGGACATAGAACCCTCGCGCGTGCCGCACCCAGGAGGCTCGCGCAGGTGCGAGCCCAGGACCATCGGAAACAGAACCCTCGCGCGGCGCGTGCCGCACCCAGGAGGCTCGCGCAGGTGCGAGCCCAGGACCATCGGAAACAGAACCCTCGCGCGGCGCGTGCCGCACGCAGGAGGCTCGCGCAGGTGCGAGCCCAGGACCATCGGAAACAGAGCCAATTTGAAAGGTACTTAATATTAAACATGATCCTATTAGAACTCGCTAGTTCCAAACCTAAGTATTATACCAAACACCCACAGGTAAAACTCAGCGGAGAGCCCCGGCGGAGCTCTTTTTCTCCGAGTGCAGGCGCTTCAGGGAGGCGGGTGCGCGGCAGGCGGTGCAGCAGCTCAGCCAGACCCCGCTCTCGCGACAGACCCCCTCTAGGCGCTGCTACGGGTGAATGATGTAGTCATAATTATGTGCTTCATTCTTTTGTTTTTTTCAGTTAGTAACAATGCGCCTTCTAAAGGCGTGTGCATAAACGAATAGTTAATCATTAAGACATAAAGTAGTTATGAATATATTAATTAGATAAATACGTAATTCTTGGCTTTGTCTGAAATGAGGTGAGGAAATGCCATGGATGAAACACGTGAGGGCGAAAGTGCAAATAAATGTTGTTTTTAAGACGGCAGAGAAGATTAACTCGTTTTACTCATATATAACGTACGAGCGGAAATACGCAAATAACTAAGTGCAATGTGATTTAGTAAAATAAGTGTTCTCTGCGGACCATATATATTCCATTTTCATTCCTTTAAGGGGGCGTGTATCCGTTGTATACAACAAAAATGGGTTAATTTAAGGTGTGATAGACGTCATTGAGGGGTCGCCAGGGGTCGCAGCTGCGGCTTCCAGCTTGCCCCTTGCGACCCTTTGCATTGCCTCTGCGACCCCTGGCCTCGGAGGTGGCAAAGTCAGTGCCGAATACACAGGGGCAGCTCGTCCTTATGGACGTTGCTTGGGGCCGCACTTCCTTGCTTTCAGTCAGTTTTTTAAAAATGTAATATTATATTATGGACTATTACTGTAATAAAATGGAGTACATTTAGCGGGAATATGACCCCCCTTGGTAGCTGAGGTAAGTAATTGTACGTTGTGTGCGTGCTTGCGGTAAGAGTGTGCTTATGTAAGAGAGTGAATGGTATGAGTGAATATGTGGCTGTGTGAGCATGTAAAGGTTGAATATCGTTTGATGTCACTTCCGCTACCCCTGGCATTTTGGTGAATTGACGTCCATGAGTATACACCTTGCGAGGTGTGCGAACATTTAATGAATGGACGTTCATCAAAGCTTCATCAGTTCCTGCATCTGTCAGGCTTTACAGCTACGGGTAAAAGATCATTTTGCGCGGGTTTCTTTGACTCTTCTGTAAATAATACCTAATGACTGTGTATGAATGTAGAGTTGTTTGCACAAATTATCAGCCACTGGTGCATATGTACATTTGTTTGGGCTCCAGACCATGTGTCACAGGTCAGATTGTGTACTATACCGCACTCTAGTGGATCATGTGGATTACCCTGTATAGCTCTAACAATGCCTCTAGGCGCTCAGGGTTTCATCCGTTTCCGGGTGCCCAGTGGAAGGTGTGTGGCTGGAAGGGTGTTGCATGTGGCTGTTCTTTTACCTGGGAGATGTTAGCTGACTTGAGTGAGTTTCAAAGACATGCTCCAGACATGGTGCGGCGCGCGTCGTAGCGCATGACCAGAAGGCGCTGCAGAGAGCGTTCCAAGTGGATGCAGAATATAAAGCAGAACTTCCACCCGCCTCGTTGCCTAAGGAGAGGCCACAGGGCGTGATACCAACCCAGCATCCCCCTGTAAGGGCTGCGTGTAGTGCAGTGAGTGTCGTGGGTTCTATACTATTAGACTATAGCTATCTCTGTGCCATGCCCTGTCATAGATATATACAGGAGGACACTATTAAGGGTGTTTATCTCTAGTTAGCTGCATCAAATGTCACCATTTGAAGGGTGCAGGTCCGTGTCAAATTTGATTAATTAAATGCAGAAAATTTACATGAAAATATGTCCCGGAGAGTGTTCTTTGGAGAAGCCAGCGGTATGAAGCCTAAGAAGTGACCAAACTAACTTAAAAACTACTTCAAAGTATGAAATACTAAATTAATTTCTACCAAACTCCACATCTGGAAGAACATGTGGATTCCAGGACTCTAATCGGCTTTGATAACCATTAGTCTTACATTCCAAAAGTCCGAGACAAAACATGTAATTTGATTTTCCTCGGGAAATGCAACGTAGCGTTAACCTTACGCGTGGCAGCAGGCCACTGTGGAATTCATGTCAGCTTTTCCCTGGAAAAATGATCTCTATGTGTAGATAAGTAAATAATAGGTAAATAGAGACAGACGTTATCACCGATAGGCAGGTTGAAAGACAAACAGGGAAGCACGCAGACAGACAGATGGAGAGAGAGATGAAGAGATGGAAAGACAGAGATATATTCAGAGAGATGGGTGAACGCGCAGACACCGCTGGCAGCCGGCAGGAGTCTGCAGACAGACACCCTTGTCTCCACAGCGTCAGGTCAGTTCTCTAAACGGGTTGTGCACCTTAAACCTGTGCTTTATTCTTAACCTCTTTTTGCATGTTTTGTATATTTCAGAACTTCGCTCGATGGGGTCGTGAAACCTTACCGTGGAAACGCCTAGGACCCCCAGAATAGCGAAGGGCTATTGGCTGATACAGATCTGTGTACGGACGCTTGGCAGGCACAGCCCCTGAGGACAGTGCATCACACAAATCACAATTAAATAAGGATGAATACCCGACTCTGGATTGCTCTCTCTATCACCTCTCTGACCTTAAAAACTTGCCTTTTCCGCTAGCCTTACACTGATTTTTACAAGAAAGGTAAGGTGCATTGTTACGTCTCTGTTGTGAAAAATTAGTTTGCGACTAAACCACTAGTTACAGTAGGTCTGTGTGTGGTACTTCTATAGGGAAACTTAGACAGAGGCCGCAGCAGTAGGCTTTGGGTGAGCCCGCTGCCAATCACTGGTTTGCTTTCTTGTCAGTCTCATTTGCTTGCTTCTTATTCAAATGCTTTCCTTCCTTTTGTCCCTTCTTTACCTTTCTTTTTATAAGATGAGTTGTCATTTTCCACCGCTCACATCTGTGAAACATTACTATAGCTGAACACCGGGCTTTGTTTTGTTCCTCCCATCCTAGGTGGTGTCAGACCCGCACCTGCTGGGCACCAGGATGACTCCCCTGTGATAGTGCGCTTCACAAACATACATAACTTAGCATACATTGAAACAAAGAGCATGTTAGAATATTGTAAAGTCGTAAAAATTCACAAAACTATATTTCTTTAAAATGCAGAAGCGTCTCCCCCTTGTAAATCAGATTATTTGAGAAGTATTTATTAAAAGCGAGAGCTTTGAAACATGACCTGAGAAACACTCCTGCCCCCGTCCTGACGGCAATTTTATTAGTAAACGAAGTGGCAAGTCACTTATCATGTGTACCCTACACGTGGTCTAAATTCTTATACAGACGGAGCAACGTTATATGTTACTAAACACAAGAGAGGATAGTCGCATCTTTTTAAAACTTTTTTTTGATACAGTTGCAGTGTCAGTAAAACCCCGAATCTACAGGGCATCACCAGATGGCATTGGCGAAGCCAAAAGGTCCCAAAAGCAAGGTGTCTTGGCTTTGCCAAAGCTTGCTTTTTTTTGTTGCCGATACTAAACAAAACTGGCAAAAAGACGAGACCATTTGGCTTTGTCAGTGCTTTCTTAATTGTGGCTCTTATGCAGTTAATAACTCGGTCCTTTTTCACTCCACCCTAGTAAGCCTACAATGGTTAATTACCGACTTTAAAATAATATTGCAGCTCACATCTGGTAAGTATGAACTGGGATACAGTCAAGATAATGCTTTCAGTTAGGGATCTTTGTAGTGGGAGGAGGCAAGGAGACCTGGTAAGGGAGTATCCATACATGGGTTTAATGCTTACCCAAAGCCCTGGCTCTGGCGGCGGTGAACGCATGTAGTACTGCCGGAGACCCCTTGAGTTTCTGACTGTGCTGCTGGTGAAGGCCTGCCAGGGGGAAACGTGCAGCAGTCTGACACTAATGCTGACATTAAGGGTGTGATGTTATTTTGAGAGATGTAAAACTGCTGACTACTTGCCCAGGGCCTCATAATGCAGTCCCCAGTGCAAGTCAAACATCTGGAGCTAACCCTACGTCCTGCTACTGCCGGCAGGGCAGTATTCCCAACATAGGCCTCAGAACGGAAATGACGCCTCGTCACGGAACTCGCGGAGGCTCCTGACAAACCTCTGGAAGGTTTTCATAGTCACGGCTACTTTAGCATTTAAATCATATACAGTAGTTTGGAGATTTTTACGGGGAGAGCTGAGCCCTGGTGGATTACACCAAACTGAAAATTAAAATGAATGAATTTAATTGGTGCCAGGGTAGAAAAACTATTATCAAAAGGAGCTTTTTCTGTCAATAAAAACAAGCGTGATGACTAAGGGCCTCATTTAAAGTTTGGCGAGGGGTTACTCTGTCACAAACGTGACGGATATCCCGTCGCCGTATTACAAGTTCCACAGGCTATAACGGAATTGTAATATGGCGGACGGAATACCCGTCACATTTGTGACTGAGTAACCTCCTCCGCCAAAGTCCAAATCAGGCCCTAGGGGCCTGATTTAGATCTTGGTGGAGGGGAATGCTCTATCACAAACGTAATAGATATCCCATCCGCCGCATTACGTTCCCATTATATTCTACGGCGATCGTAACACGTAGATAAGATGTCCATCAGGTTTGTGACAGACTATTCCTCCTGCTGAGATCTAAATCAGGCCCTAAGACAGTTAATCCACTCTGTCTTGACAAGCAGTGCACACTGGGGTTAAGAAATGTCGGATGGGTCTTACATGATTTTTAGACAAGAATAAACAAACGTATATGTAGTAGCATTAATGTAGCGGTGCGGGGCGCTTGCATCAGCAACACAGCACTCCTGATATGGGGGTGCTGGCTTCGGGCTGACATCAGTGCGGGTTCTTTACAGACACATATGTAGGACATTTAACAACTACAGTGAAAAATAAATGGTGGCTTGTCTTCTTCTGAGGCCACATTGGCTACTCCTCTCCACTTGTGGTGGATTAAGATATTAGTTTCTCATCATATGTTTGACTCCCATCACAGAATGCCCAGGGCAACTATGGGCAACCCTAGGGGTCTTGGAACTGCACTGTGACATAGTGTACATGTACTAGTTTGTAACATTATACAACTGAATGCAACTGAAGAATGTTCTATGTGTTCGTACTTTAAAATCTAAGAGCGGATTTTAAGACAGTTTATTAAGGGGTTCTGCTCTGTATGAACACGAGGGCAAGGAGAACTGCCGCGGTCTCGATGCACTCGAGTCAAATGTGCTAATGATCTGTATGGGACCACAGCAGTGAAAAATTTGTGGTGCACAGAGGGGTTGTACTCTGTCATCTGAATGGCATTTCCAAATAGAGGCTCCATTCCGAGTTGGGGGGTCTATTGACAGGTAGTCTTGGGGACATCAATAAATGCGCAGTGTGTGTGAGAACCCTCTCGATTAAGGGATTTTGGGGGATAACATGCAGGGGCTGTTCCTCACTGACTGCCGCATGTTTTTCCCCAATGCATCATGGGGAGAGCTTGCAGCTTTCTGCATTTGAAGGCCTTGGCTGAAATCCTTCATTTTGTAATCCACAGGGGATGATAGTTTCGTCAGTGGCCACTTTGGGATCAATGGGCCAGTCAGAATGTGGGCCAAGCACTGCTCAGTTCCCACTGTGAGTTGTGACTGGTCTGTGGTGGAGAGTGTGCAAAGGTGCAGTGTTGGAAACAGACCGCTGGCCCAGTCTGCATGGTGAAAATTCCCGAAATGTCCTGGTCCAGTGTCACCCCTTTATCCCAGTTTGAACAGCTCTTTGGGAGAATCTGTCTTTTCACAGGGATGGGAATGATGGGTTTGGTGATGGGTATCACACCCTCGCAGTTTTCCACTGATAGGTCCCAGCAGGTCAGACTTACAGAACATTGGGGGGTCATTCTGACCCTGGCAGTCATGGACCGCCAGGGCCAACGACCGCGGAAGCACCGCCAACAGGCTGGCGGTGCTTCTGGGGCCATTTTGACCGCGGCGGTAAAGCCGTGGTCAGAATAGGGAAACCGGCGGTTTCCTGCCGGTTTTCCCCTGCCCCAGGAAATCCTCCACGGCGGCGCTGCAAGCAGCGCCGCCATGGGGATTCCGACCCCCTTCCCGCCATCCTGTTTCTGGCGGTTTTCACCGCCAGAAACAGGATGGCGGGAACGGGTGTCGTGGGGCCCCCTAACAGGGCCCCATTGAGATTTTCAGTGTCTGCAAAGCAGACAATGAAAATCGCGACGGGTGCTACTGCACCCGTCGCACACCAGCAACTCCGCCGGCTCCATTCGGAGCCGGCTTCATCGTTGCTGGGGCTTTCCCGCTGGGCTGGCGGGTGGCCTTTTGGCGGTCGCCCGCCAGCCCAGCGGGAAAGTCAAAATGACCGCCGCGGTCTTTTGACCGCAGTACGGTCTTCTGGCGGTTCCCGCCAGGCGGGCGGCTTCCGCCGCCTGCAGGGGTCAGACTGACCCCCATTATGTCTTATTCAAGTTGAAAACATAGGAGGTATTTACCACAGCTGTAATTACCCAACCCCAGGGTAATTACATTCACCAGGTGTGGCCACGTAGTAATGAGGGTCTACGTCAGCAAACCATCTGCTGCAAAACCTGTAAAAAAACCTCCCTGTTCCTAAGTGCTGAACCCAGAACAAGTGATACTGATGTTGAGGGCCCCGGATTTGGTTCTATCGCTGCATTACCAAGATCCACCTTGGGGCACTGTCTATGATATAGAATATATTGCCCTGTTTAGCTCTGAATTATATTAAACATGCTGGTAGAAGTATGTAACACAGTTCAGTGCTTATCAACAAATGCACAGAAGATGAGGAAAAAGCCTGCATATGCTTGAAACTAAGGTCAGCTTACACAATCTGATTGTGATCTCTATTTTAATGACTGATAGATATTAAAGACCGTTTATTTTTGTTGTGTATTGATACGGTGTACTGATGTTTGTATTATTGTTTTGTAAAGCACCTAGGAATTGCTTGAACATGTGATTGCTAAACAAAAAAAAGGGAACATTACTAAAATATTTGATTTGGTCAGTGTAATGATAATATGTTGAACTGCCTATTTTTTTTCCAATAAATCATGTTGTCCGCTAGTGAATGATCCATTTGACTGTATGTTCAAATATCGACTACAGAACATTATGATACCAAAATATTTTAGCCAAATAATTGAAGAATAAACTATCAAGAAGGTAAGTATACATAATTAAGTATAAGATTGATTTACTTTATTCCACATACTTGTATCTTGATGGTATATATGCCTTCCTGGTATCTTCAATGTACATATACATGGAGTTAAGAATAGTAAATCTATATGTATACATACTTATCTTGTTTGGATCTCAATATTTTTCCACAGTATTCAGATCATGATATTCTGGAGTTGATATTAAGGTGGCATACCATCTATTTTTAATTTGGCGCATTATAAAAGTGTAGGCTAACAAATGGATGAATGGACAGGTGGATAGATATAGGAGACACAGTTATAGTTGATATTAAGGCGGTAAACCATCTATTTTTATTATGGCGCATTATAAAAGTGTAGGCTAATAAATGGATGAACGGACAGGTGGATAGATATAGGAGACACAGTTAGGATGCTTGCATAGATCGAAGGAACGGTTTGGGTGCGGACAAGGAGATGTGGATAGATGAAAGGCCTAATTTTAAGAAATAAAATCACTGCACGTTAAGGCGTCCTGCAAAATGCTGCTGATTACTTATAAATAGTAAAACCTGAATAGAATGGGCTACATTGGTGCAGTGAGATAAAATCCCAGGGCTCAATTCTCAAAGCTTTGATGGGTGTAGAATCTGTGTGCCTGGACAAATTCCCGTTCATGATTCTCAGAACTAGGAGTGGGAATTTTTCACAAGAAGAATTGATGAACACAGAAATATTAAAATCCAAATTAAGGATTGGGGTGCAAGGATTTTTGGAATCCACGACACAAGAATATTTTGCTGTATGGGCACTGTCTTTCTCCTGGCAACAAAGCCATTTGATGCTATTTATTGAAATGTGTCATCCTCTTGTGGCTATTTGTAGTGGCACCATAAGGCAGCGGTCTACATTTGCCTTATTATAGCTCCAGCCCAATCGTACCTGAAAAGCAGATGAAAATCCACAAAGTTGTAAGCTCGTAAGTTCTCAAAAACACTTGCAAATTTAAACTACCTTTAAACCACTATGAGAGAGACTGCATGGGAAGGAGTTTCTCTCCTATGGAGAAAGCTTTCTCTGTGAAAAAAACATTAAAAAAGTAAAAAGTACAAGAGTACACATGCATCACACATCCCCATATAAAAATTTCCACGAAGTGTAAAATTCCTTGTGCGCAATTTTAAACGCATGGGGTACTTTCAAAATTCTAGAACTTGTGTTGATTATCAGGATTACAAATGGAATTGTTTGAAAAATCTCATCTAAACATATGGGAGTAATCCTATCGGGAGAAGTTGCTGACTTTTCCTCCTGGTCTTTATGAGTCAGATCCTTGCCACACAAACATGCCAGGAAGCTCGCTAAAATGGATTACTTACTTGATGGTAGGATGGAGGTATTGGATCAGGTTTTTGGGGGGTTCTGGATGGATGTGAAGGGGGGTGCTTGGGACAGAAACGGATAAATGAAGGCTAAACTATCCCTATAAAACGCTATTGTCATCCTTGTTCATAATACTCTTAGTAATATTTTTGTAATTTAACATGAGGTTTTCAAAGCTAGCATTCAGCTCGTGGATGATGCTTAATGCAGGCAATAGCAACATGGTTCTATTTTATCTCTGAGCTACAAGCTCCTCTCTAACCAGGGTTGCTCCACTAGATTTGCTGAAAGCTGACAATGGGAGGCATGATATTGGCCAGGTCTCTCTGCCGTGTTCTTCTTTGACCTTTTTTTCTACTATACAGAGTTTTGTTCATGTTTGACAAACTCGACAAATGATGAAAACAGTGTGCCTGATTAGATGTTTGGTTCGGGCAAAGCTGGGCACAGAGGGACTCCTGCCTCGCACTGTCTGCTTTGTGTCCCGATCGCCCACTCTTACTTTCTGCTCTCCACCGGTTCCCACTCGCTTGAACTCACTTTTCACGTACTGCTGTCTTTTATTGAAACACTGCTACTTCCCCTGCCATCCCTTCTCCTATCCTCAGTGCCCTGCTGAGCCATTAAAAACAGTCTTTGTGTGTCAGATGGTCATTTAATGGGTTCAGACTATTGAGCACAGAAATATAATTCTACAAAAATATTGTAGCCAGAGTATTGGCTACCAAAGTATCATAAAGGTAAGTATTTATAGGTAAACATAGATGTTCTATTGTTAACTCCACATCTACACACCTTACAGATAAATATTGAAAATCTGACAAATATATGTTGTAGTATGATGTTTAAAACTGGATGTGTTGGCACTATATCAATCTGGACATGCCATGTATGAATGAATCTTTCATGCATGTGGTGGAAACTGAAAGACATGTCGTCAAATGCAGGGGTAACTTACCAATGATCTTCATTAGTCCAATTCTCCCTTCCTGGTCCCAGTCCCTATCTCTGAGGATCTAATCGAAACGTCAAGTAGTCACCTCGGTTCCACAGACAAAGCACAAACAGCCCCACCACTGCACTTGTGAGCGTGAAAGTTCACGCTGGGGAGGGAGGACAGTGAGACTGCAGTGGGCAAAGAGGTAGTTTGATTGGACATTGTGGCGCAGGAGTCACTCCATGAAACTGATTGCAGAGGGATGGCCAGCAGATAACTTTAGAAACAGGCATGGCACCTGGTTTTAGTATTTCTGTTTCTGGTAGAGACTCCACGACAATGTCACGCTTAGGTCAAGTTATTCACAGTCTTCACATCCAGTTGATGGCAGGTATGACATTAGCACAGAGGGGACACAGAGACACGGACAAGGGGAAACTCAAGAAAAACAAACACAGGAGGACAAGGCATGGGAGAGACCCCGGACAACCATCATGGCCAAAAGGCCAGTGCGTTGGGAGATGCGCTTTACAACTAACACCTAGCAATACATAATGCCAAATTTGCCCCGAAATGTGTGTTTAGTAATTTAAGTGGGTGAAGAAATCTCTAGTTCAGTACATGCTAATCTAAAAAAAGTTTCAGAAGAAGTGATATACAACAACAATATTTTCTATTAAACAATTGCAATGTCAAGTTTTATAAAAGAAACACTATTCTTTTGAAACCACTCAGACGCAGAGAAATGAATAGTTTGAGAAACTTGTGAAAAGCAGTGTTTCTGATGGCTTCGTTTTAGCGAAAATTATCAACTTTTTAAAGTAACGAAAACAGTTGGGAAAAATGTTTGCATTTTGGGATATAGGTGTTATAGGTATGGCTTACTGTAATCATAATGAGATCCATATTACAAAGTAGAAAGCCTAAATGGGCCACTTTAAAACTAAGGCTCTTCCATACAAAATTGTATTTTCTAAATACGAATTTAATGTTATAAAACTTGCTTTGTCTTTCTACAGCCGTGAAGACCATCTCGACAAAAAAAAAACCTCGTTTAAAAAAGCGCTAATAAACTATTTTACATAGTTTACATAATCCATGACTGTGTAAATCGGCGTGAGTGAAACATTGTGCTGTAGACTTATTTGCACCCTCCTCCAAACAGTTCAGCCTGGCCTCGAAACGCAGTTGGTGCTATGACATACTCTATGTTCCATAAAGTAAGGCCCATATGTATACTTTTTTTGCGCCATAATTGCGTCATTTTTTGACGCAAAAGCGACACAAATTTACAAAATATAGACCCAAATTTATACTTTTTTAGCGCCGCATTTGCTCCACTTTTTGATGCAAAAACGATGCAAACCTACAAAATACAATTGTATTTTGTAAGCTTGCGCGGCTTTCGCATCAAAAAATGACACCACTGTTGCACAAAAAAGTATAAATCACATCAATAATTGTATTTTGTAAGTTTATGCTGGTTTTTCGTCAAAAATGACGCAGATGCAGCGCTAAAAAGTATAAATATGGGCCTTCATTTTTTTTCTGTGCAGTGTTTCTTCTTCCAAACTAATGGCAATGAAAGGGCAATGAAAAGGCAATAAGGGATGTGTGCCCCCTGTGACCAGGGAAGCGGTGCATGGCCGGGTGGCGCGTGCTTTGGGCTTTACCTCGCAGGTGGCGCGCGCGGGCCCGGGGAGCTGAGGTCCTCCGATGAACGCTTCTGTGCAGCACACGCTGGGGGTGGTGGTAGGAGCGCCTGCGAGTGTCGACCCCTGCTTTCAAATCCGGGTCTTGGAGCTTTAGTTTCCTTTTTTTTTCTCTTTTATCGTCCTTTCGTTTTCATATGAATAAAGCTGTGTCCCATTTTTTTGTATTTTTCTGAATATATGTTCTCCTCCTTACTCGTTTTTCTTCATTACTTCCATTTTTCCTTTCAATTTGAAGATTTTGGGCCCCTTTCTTACTTTTTTAAGTCCTTTTCCCTTTATATGTATTTCTTTTCCCGCCCTCCTCTTCTTCCCTTCTTGGTGTGTGTAGCTATTATCACTTCATCCCCAGTATGCTCCTTCGTTTCTTGTATTTCTTTCCTTCTGCCCTCTCTGTACTTTCTCCTTCTCTAATGGTCTCACTGCCTCGTCCCGGTCCTCGCCGGCGCTCGGTCGTGCGCTCCGCCGTCTCCTCCCCGCTGGAGTGAGGGTTTGGAAGTTCAGCGCCGGCCGCCCCCTCTTTCACGGAGGGGCTTCGGGGTGATTGAAGCGTCCCCGCCCCTTCTCCCTCGTCCTCCCGCCGAAGTCATTAATCAAATCCTTGACACACAGAGGCTGCTGGGCTGACGGGCTCGGAGGAGCCTTCCGGCTGTCACCGGCGGCAGCCGCAGGGCAGGGCCCGGGGCCCGAGGGAGCCGCCCTGGCACAGAGGCCCGGCGACCACAGGGGCCTCGGAGCTGACGGGAACATGGACGTCTGCACGCGGGCCACGGCTCCTCGCGGAACACACTATCCGGTCACCTTGTTAGCGTGACGCTTGTTAAGAGTTACAGTTAAGGCCTCTGATATGTGGCGCCAAAGTATGGTGCAGGGTTGAGTCAATCTTGTGGCAAGAAAAAGCACATTATGCGGCGTACTGTGTCATATTTTGAAATACTTTTAATTTATACTGTTTACTTTTTCACACCTGCTAACACTTCTGGGCAAATGTTTCACCTCATTAGTACACGTTTCTCACCCAAATACAACAATAAGCAACCAAAAAAAGGCAAGCATATCTGAATTTTTAGTACATTTCAATCCGTTCGCTCTAGAAACCAACATTGTTTCGTTAAAATCCCCAGATTATACAGCGAATGATGGATTATGAGAAAGATGGGCAAAACCATAATTATGCGGAAAACAACTCAGCCGTATAATTGAATGTCTCCTGTTGCTCTGGTTCTAGCGCAGCCAGACACTGTTTGCAATCCCATGCGGAGTTAAAAGGCTACCTCTGAATGGGTCTGACTGCCCAGTCGATTAAACAGGTACTCTTTTCAGGCCTAACCGGAGGTCACGAGAGACAACATGCTGCTGGAGTGCGAGAGTTGCTCCTGGAATTTTGGGACTTAGACACCAAAAAGATTGCCTTCCTGACTCAAACATCGAATTGGGGTAAGATCTTTTGACAGGAGTTAGGGGGTCACATAGAGAAATGAATCTTGTTGGGGGGGCATCTCTGCTTCAACATATTTGTAAGAGTTTGAGGATTTTGAATCGGGCCTTGCATCTCACCTGAAGCACGAGAGGTATATGATGATGGAATTTCTCTTAGGGCAGATGGTGAACCAGCTATCCGCGTTCTTGGACTTCTCATTATAAAATGTATATTTGTAAAGAGCTCTTGGCGCTGAATAACAGACGTTTATGGTTACCCAACTGAACAGTACTCATTTTATCAACCGCCAAAGGATGAAAGGCTGAGTGTACCCGCCGGTATTCAAAACTGAGAGGATGAGGTCACACACAAATTCCTAGATTGGAGAAATTAGTTCTCTGAGTCACCAGACCCAGCTTCAGGAGCTCTATTGGGTCATCCATAGGCCTCCAGAGAGGGCAATGGCAGCAGTGCTTTTTATAAAAGAATGAGTGCGGTGCCCAACGCTCAGGTCAAAAGTCAGTGGTAAATGCTATTAAATGTCAGCGGGCCACATACCAAGGCTGTGTAGTTTTGAATCACCTCATGCTTTCTCTTTTTGTAACAGTGATCTGTCTTTCTCTTCATCTTTCCAGTTTGTATGTTTTCCTTGATAAATGTCTGATGCGTAAATATAAGGGCTGGTCCCAAACACCGGGTCAAATTAAGCACTGGTTATTCCATTATTCGTCAAGATAACTCAACATGGGGGTGTGGCTTGAGAGCTGACGATGGCGGATGCTTGAGCCTGCTGCTCTGTGCCAGCCCGCTGATTATCCTGCAACATTTGTGGACCGAATAGGCTACCTGCGGGCCTGGCGGTGCTGGTGGGGTTCGGCTAGCAGTAATTTGAGAGCCGATGGTGCCCGCTGACTTTTTAACTTCTCCTCGATCATCCTTTTCACTCATTCCTTCTCTTTTCACTTTCATTCCCCCACACATCCCCCTTTTCCTTTCATGCCCTACCTGCTTTGGGCATCCCTTCTACTCTCATACTTCACCTGCTTCTTTTCCCCCCTGGAAGGGTGGCCAGGCTCGCATCTGACTCTCCACCTTCCCCCATCTACTGCCACCCAGCACAAACCTATATCTAATTCCATCAGCCTCCCATCACTTCCTCTCCCAAATGATCCAGCGGAGAGTCTGCTCTCCTTCGGGACCCTCCATTGAGGTGGGGTTTGAGTTGGAAGCTACCCCGAGATTGGTGACGAAGGGCTGCAAGGCACGCTTCCGCTCCTGCTCAGGGTCAGAATCAAGAGTGGTGTGGAGAGAAGTCCGGGCTGCCTGACGTTAGGGGGACCTCCTGAGGGCAACAACGATATGAGAAAGGGATGGCGGGCTATGGTCAGGCCATGACGCTGGCTCCTGACTAGGCCCTGGTGCTGACGAGGGGGCCGAGGCCTGAACTGGTGTACTGGGGCAATCCCTCGCTGTCTGGTGTGGTGGGAGTTCCCGGCCAGCTGTGGGTGCAGGTCAGGTGCCCCTCTTGCCTCATTCCACCCCTTCCTACATTTAGAGGAGGTTTACTGGTGCAAAACAAGCCCCCTGTGCCCTGGACACTGCAGAGGTGAAAGACGAGCACCAGCAGCAGTGCAGTGATTGGGGCCTGGTGCCACTTCGTACAACAGTTGGGCCGATGGCAGTGTGGGGTGCAGCCCCTGTGGAACCCGGATAGACTCATAGCGTGGGCCCTCCTCAACTACCCCGTCGAACTGGACTCCATGGCTTGTAGCACAGGGGAGACTTGACTCCCTCCCATGGCTCAGTGAAGCATAAAGGAACTGTGGGACACTAGACGGGAGTCCGTTGGGGACCTCCCGAAGAGAGCGACATCTGTGCTGGGTTCGATTGCGAGCCACTGAGGTGATCTGGTCTGTCAGGATGGGATGACTGCTGTTGCTGGGGGGCGGCGGTGGCCTATGGAGGCCCCTAGTTCTTTCCCTTCCTGAGTTGAGGCCTGTTGCACCTGAACTTCCCAGCATGGTACTTGAGTGAATTGGACCCTGGCTTTCACTGAGACCCAGATTGCCTTCTCTCCTGGCCACTCACAGTAGTGCATTATTGACTCGTACTATCCCAGGAGGTGGAAGGGGAGACACCAACAAGATGGGAAAACAGAAGACTAAGAACCCAGGGATACAACCTAACACTTGTAAACACTCTACCCCACCGATGGGGGAATCTCCAAAGCAGGACTGCCTGGAAACCTCCTTACGCTCACACTTAGACAAAGTTCTTGCAGCCATAGCAGATACTAAGGCTACACCATAGCGCGTTCTCTGTGCGTCTTGGCATGCTTCAACGGAGCATAGTAAACTAGTGGATCGAATTAAGGGCCTTGAAATTTCAATAGTAGACATACAACCTGAGCACATTTCACTGACACACAAGATGGATGGCTTAGTGACACGAGTACATATGCTAGAAAAGCGAACTGAGGATGCAGAAGGATGTAATCGCCGTAAGAACATTATAGTAGTGGGGTTACCGAAAGGAGCAGAGGGATCAGATATGGTCTAGCACCTCTAGCATTGTCTCAAATCTGAAGTGGCACCGGATTTTCTCACTCCTTTTTTTGCACTGGAGAGGGCATACAGAGTTCCAGCCCACCCATTGGCCCCGGGCCACCCTCCTCATTCCGTGGTGGCCCAACTGCTCCACTACTGCGACAGAGACACCATCTTACACAAGGTGCAAACGGGGGCCCTTACACAATCACAAATGGCAATGTTTCAATCTTCCTGGACTTCACTGTGGCTGTCCAGGTGCGTTGGGCTTCCTTGCGAGCTATCAAGAAGCCCTGCGTGAAGAGGGACTGCAGTATTCCTTGATGCTCCCAGCGAAGCTACGTACATTCCTTGATGGTGCAACCCATTTTTTGGACATGCAGGGATCAACATGGGATTGGTTAGAGGCATACCACAATCTCCCACTATTCGCAAGGGCCACAAGAAGACAGCCCATCTGGAATACAAAATCAGAAAACATGTACGAAGATCTCCGGCTGGGAGGCCTCTGAAGAAACCTTCCCCATCCCAAACATAAAAGGGACAAGGGCGACCCTGCGGCAGTGACAGAAATTGCTTTGTCCCATGGGACAGATGCCGCTGCCGGCACACCTTCAAAACACGGATCATCAGCTGCAGACACCGATGCATCACACAGCACTGGGAATCTAATGTGCAAAGTAACTCCGCAATCAGTAGATGACTTGGTGTAGAAATAAAATAATGCTGGGGGGAACGGGAAGGTAAGACAGGCACTAAGCATGATGGATGTGGGTCCTGTTCTCCTGTTCCACCCACTGGACTGAACTGAAGATGCCGGCTAACTACATAACATATATATATTTTTTGTCTCTTAATGCTTAACTTGCAGGCATAATTGGTGCCACCTGCCTGGATCTGGGGCCTTGTTTGTCGCACCTAGACGGTCGGCCGCTTTCTGAAGGGCTGTGGGCCGGTGGTATACATCGGGACCATATCTAAGAGTACAGGTTGGTGTGAAGGAGTGGAGTGGACTTTTGTTTGGTACAGCCTACCACCCTATACTAGCCTCTTCCAGAGTAGTGGAGGTGGCACTCTTGTCTTAATGTTTATGTTTTGTTTACAGGTTTGGGTGGCCAGCTGTTGAGGGGCGACCCATGGGATGGGGTGTTTGTGCTTCAATGAGGATTCTTTTGTTTTGTTGTTTTTCTCTGGGTATCCTGTTACTATGTTTGAGGGAGGGCGAGGGAGAGACACTTTAGAGACCTGTCACACTACAGAGACCATGACCACCTCTAGACAAAACATTACCTTCATATCCTGGATCATACAGGGGATGGGATCTGATACCTGAGACAGCTGGGGGTACAGGTGGCACTGTTACAAGGGTGAGGCTGACAGGCTGAGATGGCACAGGCGAGAACAGCTGTATGCAACCACCTATTCGGCATACACCAGGGGGACACTCATATGGACAGAGCAGGGACACCATTTGAACTGCTCCATTCAGAGATAGACAAGGAGAGTCGCTATGTGGTAGTCAAGGGCAAACTCCTGGGTAGAGACATGACCCTAGTGAGTCCATATGCCCTGAATCAAGAGCGAGTGGCCTTTCACCGCAGACTGTTTGCCTCCTTGGCCCCCCTGGCAGCAGACGATCTCCTCGTAGGGGGAGGCTTCAACTGTGTCACTGATGTTGCCCTCGACCGTTCCACCCCACCCTTAACCAGTCACTAGCTCATAAAGTATCTGAAGGTCTCAGAGATTGGAAGGAACATTGAGGGGTGGTAGATATATGGCTGACATAACACAGCCAAACTAGGGATTATTTTTTATTTTCCATTATTTATCAATTACTACACAACTTGGCTTGTCGGACGAGAAGCGTGGGGGACTCTTATCACCCAAATTGCTCCCGAGAACGGCACAATACTGCACACTCCTAAGGCGATTAATGTGTCCTTTCGAGAATATTATGAATTTCTTTACAGACAGCCTGAACCGCTTGCCCACAAGATTATCAATGATTTCTTAGCATGAATGCCATTACAGGTCTTGGATCAGGGAGCCCAGGAGTCTCTTGCAGGTCCAGTCAGCTATATGCTGAATGGCTGAGACGAGGGTCACTACTGGTATCCACTAGGGACGCCATGGTGATCCACCTCCCCAAGTACACTGCTAAAGGAGCTCCCGCATTTTAATTCTGCCCCCTGTCCATGTTAAACATGGATTTCAAAATTCAAATGCAAGGTGTTGGCACTTAGACCTCTTCCCCGTATGACCCTGTTGATACATCATGACAAAAAAGGGTTTATACCAACACAGAGCACATCCCTGAATCTTTGTAGACTGTATCACATCCTTTACCAACCGATACACTGCAATATCAATGGTAATGTCAGTAGACCTAGATAAGGCCTTCTATTTGGTGAGATGGGATTTCCTTTTCGAAGCCATGCGCAAGATGGGATTAGGGGAAGCATGGATAAAATGGGTACAACAGTTGTACATCGCCCCTATTGCCAGGATCAAAATGGGTTATATGATCTCTACCAATATAACATATACCAGGGTACTAGACAGGGGTGTCCGCTGCCCCCCCCTTTTATTTGCCTTGGCAATTGAACCACTGATGCACTTTTTCAGAAGGAGGGGTTGGGGGCCGGTATACCACTAGACAGTAGAGAACACCTCGTTTTGTTAGAAGTAGATGCCATATTGCTGTATCTGCATGATGGTTCAACAGGAGCAGCTCTCGCAATGACTCTATTGAGAAATTTTGCAACTGTGTTGACCCTTAAGGTCAATAGCTCAAAAACAATTGTTTCCCTTAATAGCTGGGGCTGCAAATCCCGGAGACTTACTGGGGAACCTGACGTGGTCACCCTTGACAACTTAATACTTAGGTATACAGGTTTTTTACTCACTAGATTATCTGTGGAAAGGGAATCTAGGAGGTGCTCTTAGCTCTCTTAGATCTTGCGTCACTTTTTGGCAATCTCTAAAGCACTGCATCATGGCCCGAAACTCACTGACCAAAATCATCATGCTGCTGAGGTTATTATATTATTTAAGTTATCTACTGGTGAAAAAAACAGGTTCTTGGTTCAAACATTGGACACATTGCAGAGGGAACTTACATGGAATAGGGGAAAACAACAGGGGTCCCTGGCGATTCTGCAGCACCCCCAGAGGAAGGAAGGTCTGGGGTCTCCACAATTTAAATTGTACTACATGGCTACGCAAATGCAGTGGGTCTCTCATTGGTTGGCTGGACTACACAGTGGGGAGATTAACACAATGGGACTGACCATCAGCAGGGAGACATTGTTGGCTAAATTAATTTGCCCAGTGGTTGAGATAACTGACCCGGGGATATTACTGGCAGTAGCTCTGAAATGCTGGAAGAGGTGCCTGCTGTTGACGGTGCCTGTGTTGTATTGTAGATAAAATCCTTGTTCTATGTAATAGGCTCGCGCGAGCCGGCGAACGGGAGAATGTTGAGAAGTGAATGTTGTGAAATGAATGTAGGGGGAATTCGGGGCAGTTGAGAAAGAGGAGACAGGAGAAGAGGCGACAGGTCCGGGTGCAGCCGCGGCTATTACTTTTTAACGAAGATACTTATTCAATATTTCTATCTTTGAAGAATAAACATACTCATCCTACCGATTCCAGTGCTCATTGGTGTTTGCGGCTTGGAACTTTCCTAACCAAATTGGCGACGAGTTGTTGGCCCCGTTTGCATCCAGAATTGCGGTTTTCAGCTTACGGTCGTCAGGTTGAACTCAGACGATTCCCACGCACTTCGATTTTCTTCAGTCTACGTAACTGCTGTGAGTAGTTGTTTTCACCATAAAGTGCTGAAGCGGAGGCTGCACACGCGCGCCCCATGCTCCGCGCTACATGCGCGTGTGTGCCTGTGACGCGTCTCCTGGCAACGTTTGACCTACCACTGCGCGTTGGCCTGCAAACATCACAGGATCGGAACAACTAGGCCGCTAACTTCCAGTTGCAGCTTACCTTCACACGGCCTGCAAAACCTCACGGGATTTGGAAACTAGACTGCTAACCTCTTCTTATCCTCTAAAGTCGCCCATAAAGTTTTTTTTTCCTGAAAAAAGCAAGTAATAATACTGTTGCAAGGGAACTGACACTTTATTCCAAGTTTAAAGACATTAATGTTTATAAACATTTGAAGTTGATGAAATTTTAAATATTTTTTTTTCTTTCACACATACAAATGGCTTCTAGCAATTTGAACCTCCCACCTCCTCAACCTTTTATTCCTGGAAGTAGCGATGTCTCAATTAAATGGCAAGAATGGCGATAATATTTTATAAATTACATCTCCGCATGTGATGAAGAAAACGATTTTTCAGGAGAAAAAAAGAAGAAGATTTTACTGCATTGTTTAGGGCCGCACGGTCTTAAAACTTATAATAGGATTGGAAAGAAACACAGAGCGCAAGGAGATGTCTTTATTCATGCATTAGAGGATTTGGATAGATACTATTCTCCCACGGTTTGTGTAGGGATTGATCGCTACAAGTTTTTTCATAGGAAGCAGGGTAAAGAAGAAACCATTGAAGAATATGTGTCAGCCTTAAAATTTTTAGCTTTAACGTGTAGATTTGGCACCTTACGTGACGAGCTCATTAGAGACCAGATAGTTATGCATGCTGCCAACCAGAACATACAGGATTGCTTATGGACGAAAGGGGAATCGCCCTTACAAGAAGTAATAGAAGTAGTCAAAAAAGCAGAACTAACAGGGAGGTGCGCAAAAGCTGTTACGTACCAGGGATCAAGAATAAGATTGCTGATTTCTTAAGTAGAATGCCTTTAGCTAATACTGAAGAGGGGGTGAAGGAGTTGGAGGAATGTTGTATAGCTGATGTTATACCCTCAGACTTTCAGGGCATCTCCGAAAGCGAGTGGGATAAGGCCATGGGTGAAGACGAGACGTTAAATAAAGTTCAAATCTTGTTAAGTGAGGGTTGGCCCCTTAAAAAAGATCTTGAAGAATGTGTGAAGGGATCTGGGAAGTCAAGGAAGAGTTGTCTGTTGAACACAAAAGGTTATTGCGCAATGGTAGGGTAGTTCCCCCAGAAGTACTCAGGTGGAAAATTCTGAATTTATGCCATGATGGACATTTGGGCATATCAAAAACGAAAAGTAAGGTTAAACAATTGTATTGGTGGCCAGGTATTGATTTAGCTGTGGAAAGGACAGTAAGAGATTGTGTTTTATGCAATGAGTCAGAAAAAACGTTTTCCACATTCAAACCACCGTTAGTTCCTGTTGGGTGTCCAGACATGCCCTGGGAGAAGATTGGCCTGTACATTACTGGTCCGATGCAGGTGGAGGATGGGTACAGATATATTGTGGTGATGTTTGATCATTTCTCTAAATGGCCAGAAATCGGAATTGTCACCAAGGTGGATTCCTGGTCTATTGTAGAATTTTTGGATACCGTTTTTGTGAGAAAGGGCCTTCCCAAAACCATTATTACGGACAATGGGGTGCAGTTCATGTCTGACAAATTCAAGGCTTTCTTAATGAGGTGTGGTATTAAACACATCACTACTTCCAACTATCATCCAGCTGGTAATGGCGCTGTGGAACGTTTCAACAGAGTATTGAAGAATAGTAGACAATTGGCCGAATGTGCAAAATTAGATTGGGAAAAAGAAGTTTGGAAAACGGTTTGGTCATACAGAACTACATCATGTGGTTCCACTGGTCACAGCCCCTTTGAGATAATGAGAGGAAGGGTTCCATTGAGGAAAGACAATGTGGGTTGGATGATCGATGGTAGGAAAAGCAGTTGGACTAGCGAAGGTGTTAGGAAAAATATTTAAAAAACCAAAATCCGTTCGAAGGAGTATTATGATGCAAAACATAAATGTAAAAGTGTAAGAATACAGGTGGGTGATTTGGTCAGGGTGGAGGTTCCAGGTTTCAAAAAGTGTGAAAAAGGAAAATTCTATCCACCTTTGAAGGTTACAAAAATTTTGTGTAATGCAGTACAACTTGAGAATGGAAAAGTATGGCATCTAAGCAGAGTCTCCCCGTACAAAGGCAATGGGGGGAGAAGTGTGGTTGGAACTGACTGGCTTATGTATGACGATACGGGTAATAAAAAGTGTTTGCAAGGTGTGGTTGGTGTTCCGATACAACATGCCAATGTTGCACAGGCTGCGCAGGCTGGTAGAAGCAGCGTTATTCCTACGCAAGAGGAGCGCAGAACTAAGATGAAGGATAAAGGCGACAATGTACGGAACAGCGACATGACTGGTGTGACGAATAAACTTAGCAGGTGTGGTAGGAGGATCACAAGACCAGGAAAACTTGATGACTATGTATGTAACTGAGCCTCAGTAAGGGTATTGGATCAAATATTACGGATTATATTAGTATTAGCATTTTTACGAAATGTGTATAAGATTTATTAAGAAGAAATTTCTAACATTGTATGTTTTAAGTCTCTTATAGCTTTAGGCATGTAGTAGTATTTTATTATCACATTGTTATATGTAAAAAAAAAAATATCAAATCAACAAGTGTGAAGGGGAAGATGTGTTGTATTGTAGATAAAATCCTTGTTCTATGTAATAGGCTCGCGTGTGAATGTTGAGAAGTGAGTGTTGTGAAATGAATGTAGGGGGAATTCAGGGCAGTTGAGAAAGAGGCGACAGGAGAAGAGGTGACATTATTCAATATTTCTATCTTTGAAGAATAAACATACTCATCCTACCGATTCCAGTGCTCATTGGTGTTTGCGGCTGGGAACTTTCCTAACAGCCTGCCCCGCCATATGCCCCAGCGCTGCTGTTACTGGGTCTTCCGCATGGAGACCTGCTTGTCCTTTTTATGACTACTCAGCTCGAAGAGTAGACGAAGGCTGGGCTATTAACGGTGGGAAACTGCTACCAACTGGGAACTTTAACCCCACTAGAAAGCTTACTGGATCAGTATGGCCTGCCCCCATACGAGCTGCTGGTGATGACCTTCCTGTGGCAAAGAGGTAGGGATGAACCTAAGACCCATGCAGTCCTACAATCTGTGATCACCATGGGATCTGCGAGACATTTAGTGAAATGGCTTCATAAATGTCTTATAGGCATAACCACGAGGCCCCTAGGGAGGATGAGAGAGAAAAGGTAGGCAGCACTGGGTCAGGAACTCACTGACGCGGAGTGGGGTAGGATACTGGGATACCCCAAACTGGTCTGTAGGAACACAAGACTCAAATATACCCAATTTAACTACATACACATGACTTAGTTAACACATCACCGCCTACAGGTTATATATGGGTGGACCCCGAGACAATAGTTTTCTTTCAGTCTTTTTGGAGTCTGATTTCCTCTTCTCTAGTTATAGTAGTAATGCATGGCTTACCATACCATAGGGGTCTTTTATTTGAGAGGTCACTACATATGGAAGCCGTACTTCATTGTGGACATGGATGATGCTGAGACCGTTTTGGGACACTACACATGGGGTCCTAACTATATCCTTGTCAATATATCAGAAGAACACACTTCTCCAAATGTCGCCTGGCAATAATATTCACACTACGATTGTCTGATGTACATATCCTAGTCAAGAGTGACGTATTGATGCACTGCCTCGTATTTGTGGAAATGCCAATAAAAAGTTGTTAAAAAAAAAAAAAAAAAGATAGTTCAATGTGTTAAGTGTGTGGTACTGCGATCCGGAGGTCATGAAAAGGGACAGATCGACTCCACAAAACAGATTGTTTTCCTGAGAAAAACATGTAGATTTATTTGTTTCCCGAAGATTACAGGTTCCACGCAGATTTTGGAAATGTTGCTCATTTGTCACAGATTTTTTCAAAATGTTAGATATTATCTGCAGAGAAAGGGAGCAGAAACATCAGAGCAGAAGGAGAGACGAGTGGAATGATGGATGCGGAGGTGCAGAGGCAGCTGATGATATAGACCTAAAGTGTTCCAGGCTCTGGTTGAGGTATTGATTCATTTCAGTAGCAGCTCCTCTGAGTTGCAGTCAGGGCTGAGTGGTGGGTACCTCGCGTCTAGGCTCTCAGCCTGAGGGAGGGCTGATCACGATATGAGTATGTAGTGAAAGCGGAGTTGGCGCTGAGAGCATCAGTGTTAGTATCTCATCTCGAATTGAAGCGGTTCAATTGGTGGTGTAGCCCTAACTACCCCCAAATATAATGATACATGTATATGTGTACACAGTGTCACTCATCCTTATCTCGCTGGAAGGCCTTTGCAACATCACGTTACAAAACGTGAACTATTGTGGCGTAAACATTACTCATTAGTAGGAACAAACTACCCCATCCCGCTTACTGGTCGAACACACTCAGTCCTGTGTGTCACTCTGGCCAGATTGTCATGGTAAAAGAAAAGTTGGAAAACAGTGACCAACTTAAATGTTTTGCAACCGATGCTTGTGCTGATTTCAGGAACTGGAAGTGGGTACATAATGAGGACCCTACAAATAGTACTGCCACCCATCAAACGCTTTTCAATTGATTAGACACTTTGGGGGTCATTCTGACTTTGACGGGCGGCGGAGGCCGCCCGCCAAAGTCCCGCCGGCAGAATACCGCTGCGCGGTCAAAAGACCGCCACGGTAATTCTGAGTTTCCCGCTGGGCTGGCGGGCGACCGCCAGAAGGCCGCCCGCCAGCCCAGCGGGAAACCCCCTTCCATGAGGATGCCGGCTAGGAATGGAGCCGGCGGAGTGGAAGGGGTGCGACGGGTGCAGTTGCACCCGTCGCGATTTTCAGTGTCTGCTTGGCAGACACTGAAAATCCTGGTGGGGCCCTGTTAGGGGCCTCCTGCAGTGCCCATGCCTTTGGCATGGGCACTGCAGGGGCCCCACGACACCCGTTACCGCCAGCCAGGTTCTGGCGGTCAAAACCGCCAGAACCAGGCTGGCGGTAAGGGGGTCGGAATCCCATGGAGGATTCCCTTGGTCAGCGGGAAACCGGCCGGACACCGCCGGTTTCCCGTTTCTGACCGCGGCTGTACCTCCGCGGTCAGAATGCCCATGGGAGCACCGCCAGCCTGTTGGCGGTGCTCCCGCGGTCGTTGGCCCTGGCGGTCCATGACCGCCAGGGTCAGAATGACCCCCTTTGTCTGCCATGTTACCTCACTAAAAGTAACTTTTGATCGGAGACGGCCTGTGGATGAAGTTATATTCTTTTATTGGGACAGGGTTACACCAATCATAGAACTTGAGACATCCGCATCCACTGCGAAGATATTTGTTTGAGTGTGTCAGGACTGGTGCAAAGTAAGTGTTTGGTTTATGTACATGACAGCAGAGCTGCCATCCTTATTCCAGGTGGATTACACCCTATTTCAAAGAAGCCTTGTAATCAGCGCCATTATGTCTCAAAACATTTGATAAGGCTTCTGTAATCATTTGCAATGTTAGGGATTCTTTGACTCCATTCCCGGATTTAGGAGCTGATCCTCCTGACTTCAAAGGACGTTAGGATAAATCCCGAGAATTCACTTAATATGGTGTAAAACTCGTTTCTGCTCAAATTGGTGCACACATGGTGGTCATGTATTTTTTAAAGACCCAGTGAACATGAGGTCTGTAGACTACTATGAGTAAATGAAGATTGCTTCATGTAAACAATTTCCACACAATAGGGCAAAGCAATAATCCCCCAGGAGACTGAATTCAGACAAATACAAACACAAAATGACTCCTGAAGTAGTAATTATACAAGACATCACTCAGTTGACTGGTAATACCTCTGTCTCATCACTGTTCTAAATCTAAATATACTAAGTTATTTAGTTCTACAATTGGTGTCTCGTATATCCAGTCATGGCTCTAAATCTAACAATATAACACAGCAGACATACTTTGTCATATGTCAGTGTTACAATAACATACATTTTCATAAATACTTTTTCATTGGGTCAAATATAACAGCCTCCCATTGCTGTCATAAAAGTCACAAAAGTTTAAGAGTTTCAGTAGTGACAATAGCCAGCAAGCACAGGTGACCACTCAACTGATTATATCTAAGTCCTTATACATTCACCTGATATCCTTTAATACAATATGAATTAGTAGTTCATATAGAAGGAACTGTAGCAGTTAGTGCATCAATGTTTCTGTGTCTTGGTGTCTAATTGGTACGCAAGACCAGCCTCAGGATAAAGTGTCGAGTTTAACTTCAATTAAGAATCCAAAAGTAAGATGTACTGTTAAAAAACAAGTTACAAAAATTCAGTAAATATGTACAAAAGAATGAAACAGACTAATAAAAAGTACTCCTCCAGTGGTCCAAGGATGTGAATCCACCACTCACTAAAACCGCATGCTAGACACTATATTGTGAAAAAGTACACAAACTTGAAGGATTGAGTGAATCTCAGCTCTGAAAGACCCTCATCAGTGATGCCAAGCTCTCTGCCCTAAGCAAGAAACAGATCCAGTACTCTCAGTGCCAAGTGAACATTTGTCATAATATTATTGTCTTTGAATGGATGACAATTGTTCCCTGTCCTGTTACTGATTTGTTCTCAAAACTCTTGCTGCTTCCTATCAAGAGTTGATACGTTTATCTGCTGGAATAGGCGTGCATCCATGCCTCTTCTCACTAAGGGATAAAATTACCTGTAGAGCTCAAAGCTGCAGAGAGAGATCATAGGTATAACAAGGGGAGCACCAGTCATATATTTTCCTTCAAAGTTAGGGTGGGTGCTGGGGATGTTCAGGGAATACAGTGAATACTCAGGATACTGCATAAACTGGGAGAAGTCTACAATGCTTCCTCTTACTGAGTGGATGCCAGAACTAGGAACCATGGGCCATTTATTCAAACATTTTCCCATAGACACAGAATGGGTAAAACCCTTTGGTACATCTGGCCCCATGTGCTTACTTAGGAAATCCTTATTGAGCTTCAGGTACTTCGGCTTATGCATTATAGAGACACCAATGAAAATGACAAGCATATCTTGAAAGTGATCCTCGATTGATTCAGGGCGCATGTGCAGCATTGACACCAACTGACCCAGTCCCCACAAGAAATCGGGGAAGCATTGACCACTCAATGGGAATCGAGGTGAGCACTTAGGCCCGTATTTATATTTTTTTAGCGCTGCATTTGCGTCATTTTTTGACGCAAAAGCAGCGCAAACTTACAAAATACAATTGTATTTTGTACGTTTGAGCTGCTTTTGCGTCAAAAAACTGCACAAATGCGGCGCTAAAAAAGTATAAATACGGGCCTTAGAACGGTCACAATAGAGGTGAAGTTCCAGATCAAACTATTACACAGAATATACTACACACGCACCTAGATGAAAGTCTAGAGCCTCACTGGATCCAATCCATGCCTCAGAGTAGGTGGGGCAGAGGGGGTTTGCTGTATTTATGATGGGACTGTCTACATATAAAGGTGTTCTGGGAGAAGGTAAAGAATCACCTAGCAAGTGGGACTGAAACAGAGATAAACAGAAACAATGTTACTAGGTCTGTGGTAGAGGTGGGTTTAACACTGTACGTATGTATGTGGTATTTCTATAACACAAACCTAGCCAAAGGGGAGTGGAGTACTGTACATGGTCAAAGACAAGTCTAAAATAACAGGAGAGGTAGCTGGTTATTAGATTGATACTGTCACGTAGGCTCCCATTATTCTAATGAGACTACTGGATTTTGAGTGGCAGAATCGTCTGTGGTGTGGGAGGCTGAGTCTAACCCACTACAGGTGACACCTGTCACTCCAATCCGGATTCTGCTCCGGCTAACTACCAGTGCCTCACCTCTACCCATGGGCAGGGATGATTGGGCAGCCGAGCGCATGACATAACTGGTTTCTCAGGGAAGCCATGGCCACTCAGGTCTCATCCGTTTCTCTTAGTTACATTAGTCTCACATACACAATGACAAACAGAGGCAGTATATATTTCAATAATGCTTTATTAAAGCGACTGCATCTTAAATAGCAAAGCATGGACTGCAATAACCAGGACGATACAGCATGACAAGATTAAAATTGTGACAACGAGAGTAAAACATAAAAATAATGCTACCATATTGTCACTAGAGTCAACAGACTAATTCCTACCTAGGCTATGATAGAGCACAGTGTGTTAAGCTCTAATTCTTCCACTGGACTCTGGAGTAAATTTAAATTTCCCTTCTGGTTCCCCTGGGAAGACATCTCCCATACCTGAGCAAAGGCCTGAAGTCTGTAAACACAGCTGTAGCGAAGCATTCGGCAATCAACATACAGTCATGGTTTTCTGGATGGAATCTCCCTCTAACGTGTAAGGGACAGGGAAGTGTTTTTATAATGAAACAGCTGGTGTTCCAAGAAAATATCCCTACGTAAGGATGTGTATTTTCCATGAATGTCAGAGACTAAACTTATACCTTGTTCACCGGCAACCTATCTTACTGCAGCCTTGGAAGAAGCACAGGGTGAGCAAGAATGTCTTGTTTGAGAACAGAGTGCTGACCTAGGCACAAACAGTCAGATAGAGAGAAAACAGAACAAGACAGTAAAAGTGGCTGCTGTAACAATAATAAAGCAAAGCCGAATAAAATATATCTAGGTTAAGGTGCACAGCGGCAGGCCTAGTATGTTAAAATAACATGCATGAAGCTATAACTAAAATGGCTACACAACAATACTGCACTGTGAGGTAGCTTCAAAAAGGTGCATCTTTGAAGCTTTGCTAGATTGGAGCACTGTTGAGGTGCTCCTGATGGATTCGGATGTTGTTTCAGATCCTGGGTGCACAGATGAAAAAGGCCTGGTTCTTCATTTTTGGCTGCGAGTGTCCCAAGAACCACTAGAAATGGTGAACTTTTTTGCAAGATACCGGGAGAGGGTGTTGGTTTTGATGACTTTGGAAAAGAGGCAGTTGGTTTTGAAGATAGTGTGGGCCGGCAAGAGGACCCAATGGAGATCCATCAAGATACCCAAATATTCAAAGATGCAGTGTAATACTGAACTGGTAGTGGTTATACCTGATTAAAGGGCATCAAAGACTGGTGCTGCAACATGGACTGCAGAAAAGATAATTTATCAAAGCAGGAGATGGGGAAGGAAGTTCACAAAGATATGGGGGAAATGGTATGAGTTTCATCATTTATCTTGACCCTGTATACTGGGATGGGACTCCCTGCTGGAGGAAACAATGGCGAGGGGGCATATCTAAGGGATCACTTATGTGCCAATTGAAATATAATGAAAATCCACATCCACGCCTCGCATTATATCCTCTTGCCATTCACTATATCCTCTCTCTATGCATTCCTCACTTGGCTTTTAACCATAGACTCACTGTATTTCTAACCTTCTTTTTCATTATTTTACTTTCCTTCTCAATGGCCACTCGGTCCCATTTGTTTAATGCTTGAAACTGTGTAGGTCTGGGATGTGGCTTTCTCTCACACATTGTATGTCTTAGGATATAAAGCTTTCTAATATTAAAGGTATCCTCTAAATGAAATTGCATGTCCCTGACACCAGATGTGAACTCCTGCCAATCTTTTACCCACATCCACATATGAAAACCCATGTCTGTCATCATTTCAAATGCAGGGGTATCTTCAGGAGGAACCTTTTCACCTTCCATAATAGGAACAACTTTTGAAATTATAGATTTTATCTTCTAGCGCCCACAAAGGATACACAAAAATAAACAACAGTCAGCCAATTGCAGCACTGCTGTGGCAAAGATCGACCAATCACAGCATGAACTACAACAGCAACTGACTAATGACAGCGCAACTAATGACGTCTCATCAATTCCTGAGTGATTCAGGGTCAGCCAACCAATTGCAGTACCAATTCTTCATGAACAGAAATCGACACAATGCCTTTGCTAGCATTCACACAAACAAAAATAAAACCTTGTCTGCTCAACCTAAATAGAAAAAGGAAGGAAAGAAAAATCATTCTTGCAAATTAGGAGAGCTCATACTCTTTTGGCACTGTGAGTCATACTAAGCAGAATTCCGCCCAGCAGTAATTCACCCCCCATTAGCGTGTTTACTCCTGTGCTCAAAAGAATAAACAAACATCAATCTAAATTAAATGCATTCAACAAGAGTCTTATTAATTCAGAAAATCTGTATTTTGTGTGTGTATGTAGCACTCCACAAACCACATCACCATTTTGTAGCAAGTTCAACAAAATATCTTGAGATCTTGTAATACGACAAATCTGATTACCTTAAGCAACATAAACATAAAAATCCAATAATTTCTTTGACGCAAAACACAAACTCAATCTCCTTTCACTCAAATGAATTCAGCAGTAAACCACTAATCCTCTAACAAATATGACAAAAACATAATCATCAAAGTAATCAAACCACCTAACGAACTACAAATCAAAAGTCTCACATGCAGTAGTAATTCATGACTCCATGCAAAACCACACTCTCGACTACAAATCCCACAATGTACTAGCAAAGTGCCAAAATTCCTCACAATCACTCACTATTCATGTTGCCCTGCTAATACACTCCTTTGCTCAGGATCACTACTGGAACACCACAAATAATCAATTTCATGCAGACAGGCTGCAGATTGGAGACAAAATGATCCCAGGAAAGATATTTTGGCTTATCTCTAATCTTCACCAAAACTGTGAATGTGCTACCACTTAGATAATCTGCATGATAGCAGCGCCCAGTGCAGGGTTGGGGATGGTATTGTCCCTATAAATGAAATGAGACAATGTGTCCCGAAGGATAAAATTCAAAACAGCATTTCAAAAATATACTCAATAAATAAGGAAGAAAATATTGACTCAAAAAAGGGAGCTCCTGATCAGTAATTTAAGAAAAAGCATTACAGTTTATTAAAATTAATTTTCAAAATTCTATACAGAGGACAAAATTTCACCATAGAAATCAATGAGAAATGCAGGCAGCAGCAAATGAGCAAATGTGTGATTTAACTATGAATCACAATTCCGCATTACCATGTAAGCCCACTATGTTAGCACTATCCCCTAATATGAATATATGCAACCCTTCTAACCTAATGTCATCCGAGGTGCCAGAACGGATGTGCTACAATAAACAAGGAAATGTCTTCAGCCAGTGAGCAGAAAGAGCCTTAAAAGTCACAAAAGGCTTCCCCTGGGTTTCCTCGAGAACAGCATATCATTCATTACAAAACAAGCAATGCACGTGTTGCCGTGTGGGTGTCAAATGAGAAATATAAACGCAGAATAAATATGAAGTCAGCAGGCATGTTCTGCAAAATGGAGTGGAGGATTAATGGAGGCCTAGTTATACAAAGGATGAAAAACACACTTTTACACATTGCAGCGTTTTCCTTTTATTTGTAGTACATTCATATTACAAAAGTACAAATGATTCAAACAAGAAAACAACTTCCACACCCGTTTCCACTTTAGAATGGAGTCACGGGATTTTGGCCGTCTTCCCACTTTTGACCCCTTTTACCAACCGTCACCAGATTCGGCGCAGTGAAAGGTCAGACTGGGAAGGTCGCCCCCGCCTCTCGTTGGATTTACATTGGTCAATAGGGGGTTCGAGTTCTTACAGGTAAAGTGTCACCTCTCACTTGAGGTGAGACTGTGCCCCTGTGATGTATATGTATAGGCTGTGTGTCCAGTAATTGAATTGTGAGAGGGGGCATTGTGGGTGAAGCTCTGGGGGCTGAAGGCAAGATCAAACAAGTCTGGTTACATTAATTGGAAGAGGCATCAACAAACAAATGAGGGTTCTGCACTCTTTTCAAGAGGGGGCTTCGTGAAACCGCCGTGCACACTGCCCTGGGTAAATGGCTGCCAAACACGAAATCAAAGGAGGCAGTGTAGTCAGGCACCGAGGCAGTGTAGTCAGGCACCGAGGCAGTGTAGTCAGGCACCGAGGCAGTGTAGTCAGGCACCGAGGCAGTGTAGTCAGGCACCGAGGCAGTGTAGTCAGGCACCGAGGCAGTGTAGTCAGGCACCTCTGAGAAGGGACTTCAGTGCAGATATCACGCGGGAGCCGAGAATCCCCCTCGCGCGCCGGACGCCTCCATGTTAGATCCATTTATCCACAGGCGGGGAAAAGAGCAGACGTGGGCGTCATTGAGGGGTCGCCAGGGGTCGCAGCTGCGGCCTCCAGCTTGCCCCTTGCGACCCCTGGCACTGCCTCTGCGACCCCTGGCCTCGGAGGTGGCAAAATCAGTGCCGGGTACACAGGGGCAGCTCGTCCTTATGGACGTTGCTTGGAGCCGCACTTCCTTGCTTTCAGTCAGTTTTTTAAATTACACTAACAGTGAAACATATGTTATTCACTATTACTGTAATAAAATGGAGTACATTTAGCGGGAATATGACCCCCCTTGGTAGCTGAGGTAAGTAATTGTACGTTGTGTGCGTGCTTGCGGGTAAGAGTGTGCTTATGTAAAAGAGTGAATGTATGAGTGAATGTGTGGCTGTGTGAGCATGTAAAGGTTGAATATCGTGAGATGTCACTCCCGCTACCCCTGGCATTTTGGTGAATTGACGACCATTAGAAAAGACAGAGACAGGACGTTAATGTATGGATATCCAGTGGCAGTGACTCCTGAGTCTGTCTCCTTCAACCTGAGAATAAAAAGAGCACCTTTTATGATTATTCCCTCAAACCCAGGACTGTGGAGTATCTTCTCCTCGGTGTGGGCTCCTGTGAGGTCATCGGTGGCGGTGTTCGGCTTTTGCAGAGGGGGTTCACGGCTCGTGGCCGCCGCTGGCTGGCCTCTATGTGCAGACGGGCAGTTAAAATGGGGATTTCTCCTTACAAATAGCGAGTCGATTTGTTTGATATTCTGAAGACATAGTTCAGATGATTACATTAACCGTTAGGTGTTTCAGAGACGTCTTAAGGCGTAGGCAAAGTGAGCGCTGGCCCAGAGCCCCAGCTTTTTCAGGGGGCCCTCCTACCGCCATCTCTATCCTGCTGAGTATTTCCCCGGTGACCTTAAGTAATTCTTAAACAGAATTTGTTTTTAATATGTTTACTTTTATTTATTTTTAATGTGAATGATGTGCGAGAGTCTATTAGACATGTTTTGGGGAGAAATTTTGTGTTTATGTTTCATGCAACAGCCATAAAACAGAACCTCACCTAGGAGCAATGGGAGGGTGTCAGATTATTTGCAGTAATATTAGCGAAAAGCTGAAGTGTTACAATATTGAAAACACACGTCACTATGCGAGAAAATGAGATGTAACGACTTTAGAATTTGGATGACTGTGCACTGTCAGTGACCAGACAAAAGACGCCTTGAACGAGCTAAAACTGAATCAAATTCCAAGTTGTTCCAAATTGGGGCCCCAAAATATGTTCCGCCCCCGGGCCCCAACATCCTTAAGACGTCCCTGAGGTGTTTACTTAAACTAACACGTTGGCAAAAAATGAAGCTGTCGGGCCTCTCGGCGGTGCCGGCGATGGAGGGGTGGTTCTGACTGGAAAGGGTGGCGACTGTGAGTGAAGAGGAAGTAGTGGGCGGACGGTACACTGGCGCAGTTTCGTTGTATCACTTTTATTATGTAGCGCCAACATGCCGTCCTTCAGGCGCTTCGGTACGACATACAGAAAAGGGGCAATGCTGCGGATTATATTTGCTTTACGATTTGGCCTGATCCTGCGAACGTCACTCTGGATGGCCTGCGACCACCGGCGGCCAGCGCTTCACTGACAAGGGGTCGGAGGGGGGTCTGGCTTACTGAAGAGACCGCGAGAGGGGCGCGCAGGAGAGGGTCCGAGGAGGGCTTTACAGAAACAG